>NC_052329.1:17599510-17929510 GCF_016432855.1 Salvelinus namaycush
GCATGCCTTGACATTTTTGAACCAGATGCATAACTTAAAACCTGCCCATGGACTACCATACGCAGTGTGTAGCAGCAGTTCTCCCATGCTCCAATTTTGCACTTTCCTTTCAACTGTACAGACTGCCTAACCCAAACGGATATGACAGTAGGCCTACATTCCATGTGAATAATGTGGAAACAGTCCCCACTACAGGCCAGAAGCCAAATCAGCCAAATCAGTGTTCATATTAGATCGCTGACATTGGTTTGAAAATAGCCGTTCCTCCTCTAGCGGCCCATGGAATAGACTAGAATGTTCCTTCACATTTTTCAGCTAATTTCACATGGATGAGATGCAAATGCGTTTGTGGCTTCATGCGCGAACCCAGGATTAATGAGCAACGTCGCAGGTTTAATAACACAGTGGCTCTAATACATCATGTGATAAATTAAAGCCTCCCTTTAGTTTCTCCACCATGTCCATACAGCATGCCATGCCTGGTATGTATCTGTAGCAGGTGAAACACTGCACTGCCTCATGTTGAAGACAGCCTATCGGTGGACTGGACACATTAGCGTCAGTCAGACACACTGCTGGTTTGATAAATGGCCTCAACATGGATACGCACCTCGATAAGCTATAAGGCTGAAATATAGCTACACTATCAACAGACTGGGGGTAAAGCGGGGCTGTTTATATTTAAAGGGGGATATTTTTGTAATGTTTATTCAGAACCAAACATAGATTTAGCATTTACACTAGTAAGACTAGAGGAACAGTCGTCTCTATCCAGCTCAAAAGTCCATCAACAAGAGTTGTTGGACATGCAAGGAGCAAACTGAAAACTGTGGTTGTCATTGCATGCATGTTAAAGGGAATTCAGAAGGTAAATTAAAATAATTTATTTACACTACATGACCAAAAGTATGTGGACATCTGCTCGTCGAACATATCATTCCAAAATCATGGACATTAATATGGAGTTGGTCCTCCCTTTGCTGCTATAACAGTCTCCACTCTTCTGGGAAGGCTTTCCACTAGATGTTGAAACATTGCTGCGGGGACTTGCTTCCATTCAGCTTCAAGAGCATTAGTGAGGTTGGGCAATTAGGCCTGGCTCGCAGTCGGCGTTCCAATTCATCCCAAAGGTGTTTGATGTGGTTGAGGTTAGGGCTCTGTGCAGGCCAGTCAAGTTCTTCCACACAATCTCGACAAACTATTTCTGTATAGACCTCGCTTTGTGCACGGGAGCATTGTCATGCTGAAACAGGAAATGGCCTTCCTCAAACTGTTGCCACAACGTGGAAGCACAGAATCGTCTAGAAAGTCATTGTGCACTGTAGCATTAAGATTTCCCTTCACTGGAACTAAGGGGCCTAGCCTGAACCATGAAACACAGCCCCAGACCATTATTCCTCCTCCACCAAACTTTACAGTTGGCACTATTCATTGTGGCAGGTAGCGTTCTCCTGGCATCCGCGAAACCCAGATTCTTCATTGTAAGACTCCAACCATCTGCCTCCTGTGTCTGCCAGATGGTGAAGCGTGATTAATCACTCCAGAGAACGTGTTTCCACTGCTCCAGAGTCCAAAGGCGGCGAGCTTTATACCACTCCAGCCGACGCTTGGCATTGCGCATGGTGATCTTAGGCTTGTGTGCAGTTGCTCAGCTATGGAAACCCATTTCAGGAAGCATCCGAAAAACAGTTATTGTGCTGACGTTGCTTCCAGAAGCATTTTGGAGTGAGTGTTGCAACTGAGGACAGAGGATTTGCATGCGTTGCGTGCTTCAGCAGGATTTGTATGCGCTACGCGTTTCAGCACTCGTGGTCCCTTTCTGTGAGCTTGTGTGGCCTACTACTTCCCAGCTGAGCTGTTGTTGGTCCTAGACATTTCCACTTCACAATAACAGCACTTACAGTTTACCGGGGCAGCTCTAGCAGGGCAGAAATTTGACGAACTGACTTGTTGGAATGATGGCATCCTATGATGGTGCCACTTTGAAAGTCACTGAGCTCTTCAGTAAGGCCATTCTACTGCCAATGTTTGTCTATGGGGATTGCATGGCTGTGTGCTAGATTTTATATAGATTTTATACACCTGTCAGCAACGGGTGTAGCTGAAATATCCAAACCCACTAATTTGAAGGGGTGTCCACATACTTTTGTTTATATAGTGTATCTAGAGGAATTTATTCATCTGTAAAATCCAAAAGTTATCATAGACTGCGACTTGCCAAAGGCAAAATGATTTACTGCTGGCGAATTAACAAAGAACAGTGTTCACCACATCCCCTTTAGGACCATGTATTTCAATAAAGTTCCACTGAGGATTATGACTATATTGTCACATCCTGATCAGTTTCACCTGTCCTCGTTATTGTCTCCACCCCCCCAGGTGTCGGTTGTTTTCCCCAGTATATTTAACCCTGAGTTTCCTGTCTCTCTGTGCCAGTTCGTCTTGTATGTTTCCAAGTCAACCAGCGGTTTTCCTGTTATCCTGCTTTTTGCAATCTCCTTTTTCTTGTCCTCTCGGTTTTGACCCTTGCTTGTTTCTGGACTTTGTACCCGCCTACCTGACCATTCTGCCTGCGTGGACCACGAGCCTGTCTGCCACTCTGTACCTCCTGGACTCGGATCTGATTTTGACCTTTTTGCCTGTCCACGACCATTCTCTTGCCTGATTATTAAACATTGTAAGACTACAACCATCTGCCTCCTGTGTCTGCATTTGGGTCTGGCCTAGTGCCTTGATATATACAGTGGGCTCCAAAATTACTGGCACCCCTGACTGGCAATGCACAAACAATGGTTAAACAAATATAAACAATATAATTATAGAGATAAACTCAAAATACCAACATGTGAGAAATACTGTACTTTATTAATGTTTCAATGGAACCAACCAAAAATCATTCAATTATTTAATACAAAATAAATGTAACCAAAATCAAGGTTTCATAATTATTGGCACTCCTCATTTAGTACTTAGTGCAACCACCTCTGGCAAGGTTAACAGCATGGAGTCTTTTCCTGTAATGTATGACGAGGTTAAGGAACACATTTGGAGGGATTTTGGACTATTCCTCTATGCAGATCCTTTCAAGATCCTTCACATTCTTGGGTTTGCGCTTATCAACTGCCCTCTTCCACTCAGCCCACAGGTTTTCGATTCAAGGTTTCCCAATTAATGGTACCCTTAAAGATGATTGTAAATAGCATCTACCAAAATTAAACCACACATTAAATTCCACTTATTTAAGTTTATCTAAGTCTTAAGGAACTATATTGAGCCATTACATCACTTCCTGTTTCACTAGGGTATAAAAATGAGGTAACACACATGCAATATCCCACTGTCATCCAACACCATGAAGAAAAGAAAAGAACTAGCAGTTCAAAAGAGACAGATGGTCATAGACCTTCATAAATCTGGTAATGGCTACAAGAAGATCCACAAACTATTTAATATACCACTGAGCACTGTCAGGGCAATTATTAGAAAATTCAAAAGATATGGAACAGTTGAAAACCTCACGGGTAGAGGACGCAAATGCATTTTGCCCCCCAGGATAGGGAGGAAGATGATGAGAGAAGCAACAAAATCCCCAAGAATCACTGTGAAAGAATTGCAGGCCTTGGTGGCGTCTTGGGGTCACCAGGTTTCAAAAAGCACCATCAAATGCCACCTCCACATCCACAGGCTCTTTGGAAGGGTTGCCAGAAGAAAGCCCTTTCTGACCCCAAGACACAGACGCAAGCGCTTGGAGTTTGCCAAACGTCATTTAAATTATGACTGGAAGAAGGTGCTCTGGTCAGATGAGACCAAAATTGAACGTTTTGGTCAGATACAGCATCGGCATGTTTGGCGTCGAAACAGAGATGCATACAAGGAGAGGCACCTCATACCCACGGTGAAATATGGAGGGGGGGTCAGTGATGTTTTGGGGTTGTTTTAATTCCAGAGGTCCAGGGGCACTGGTTAAGATTGATGGCATAATGAATTCTACCAAGTATCAAGCAATTTTGGCTGACAATCTGGTTGCCTCTGCCAGAAGGCTGGGACTTGGCCGTAGGTGGACTTCCCAACAAGACAATGACCTAAAACATACCTCAAGATCAACACAGAAATGGTTCTGTGACAACAAAATCAATGTTCTGCCATGGCCATCTCAGTCGCCGGACCTCAATCCAATCGAAAACCTGTGGGCTGAGTGGAAGAGGGCAGTTGATAAGCGCAAACCCAAGAATGTGAAGGATCTTGAAAGGATCTGCATAAGAGGAATGGTCCAAAATCCCTCCAAATGTGTTCCTTAACCTCGTCATACATTACAGGAAAAGACTCCATGCTGTTATCCTTGCCAGAGGTGGTTGCACTAAGTACTAAATGAGGAGTGCCAATAATTATGAAACCTTGATTTTGGTTAAATTTATTTTGTATTAAATAATTGAATGATTTTGGTTGGTTCCATTGAAACATTAAGAAAGTACAGTATTTCTCACATGTTGGTATTTTGAGTTTATCTCTATAATTATATTGTTTATATTTTTTTTGTGCATTGCCAGTCAGGGGTGCCAGTAATTTTGGAGCCCACTGTATGGGTAAACATGTTCTTTGTAATATCATAAAATAATGTGGATAGCTTAAGGGACACTATCCCTACAAAGCGAAATGCAAATGGATGGCAAACCATTATTAATGACCTTTTATATTTGAATGGCTAACCATTAGATCATAAGAGAAGACTACATTGATGTGATTCCCCAGGGAACTATTCTGAGTGAAGGACAATCAATTGAATAAATAGTAGCGTCTGACTCATCAACAATGAACCCTGCATTCGGAACACATGCATACATTTATTTACAAGTTGTGCCACACACAAATCAATTGAGGTTTTGAGATGTTGGATGACAGATAGTTGTTAACACTTTCTTGTCCTTCCCATCTTTATATTACAAAGCTATAAATCTGATTAACAGCAATCCGTGTCAGATACATTAGCTACTATATGTCTTAGCATCAGTTTGAAGAAGGTGTCATTGGCCAAGCATCAATAACCAACTTTTCCCCCTTTTTTTACATATATTTTTTACCAAACATGTACTCTGCAGCCCTGTTGCCAAGCAACCCCCTCTCTGCTCCAGGGAAGAGGAGAGGGTAGAGCTGCAATAGATTGTCAGGTAGATAATTAGAAGTTGGCATGCATAAGGAGAAGGAAGATGTGAGGGAAAGTGTTGTCACTCTCAATTATTTTCTTTCTACACCCATGTCCATGCACTATTTATTAAGGAGTGGTTTCCTGACACAAGATATTGAGTTCAAAAATGTTTTTAAGGCAGATTTTCTCCCTGGTAGTGCTTTTGTTAGCACTTAGAGGAGGTGTAGGCCACAGTACGAAGTAATGTACTTGAGCTCATGAGGGTTATATGGGCACTGTTGAGACTTTACATAGGCAAGAAAAAAGTGTACTTCAAAGGCACCAGTGTATTGAGAGTCCACCCTTACAGCAAGCTCTGATGGTTGGATTACTTATAGGTCTAAGAAGTAGCTCAAGTAGGGTAGAACTAATGCATCTCTATCAAGAAGGATTTATTAATAAGGGTTATTTTTCTCAACACTACAGTCTGAAAGTGTTTTAAGTTCAGAGCTAAACTATATTTTGAAATCCTTGATCATCTATGCATCTCAACGTTATGGGCATTAGACATACTGTATGTCATCAAAAGAAAATCCCTCAGGAATTACAACTCTATTCTTTCATCATTGAGTCTAAAAAAAGAAACATCTCTTTACCCCATGTATTATTAATAGACTGCATCAAAGCCAGTGGCAATTAGGTTGGGTGGTGGATTTACTGCTACTATTCCTCTAATTTATTTTAAAATCACAATGTCCCTTTGCTGGATGATAAATGATTCAGTGCTTTAAAATATAAAACAAGCCTAGGGGTATTAATAAAATAAATAGCTGTGCAAACAGCTGAAGCAGCCTCTTTTCTTTCTGTTGCACCGCATTAAACATGCAGGGGACACATAGTACTCACATCAGTGAATTATGCGAGAGTGGGCATGGAAAGGCATATTATATTTGTATTTGAGCAGAGAGAGGTGCGTCAGGCTACTGTAGATCTCAGAGGACTCTAGGAGTACCTTAGACCAGCAGATGGCGCTGTAACAACAGTAAATAGGTATTACTGTACTGTGCTATACCGCCTTAGTCTAGGTGGGATGGGGGATGGATTCTAATCAAAGCAAAGGCAGATTAACACTTAAGGAGCTGCTGTCTTTGCATCCCAGTTTAACTGATGCCTCTCAACAGAAACCGAGTTTCAGAGTGCAAGAGACTACAAGAGCCAAATAAATATATATATATTTGTCACATGCACCGAATACAACTTACCGTGAAATGCTTACTTACAAGCCCTTAACCAACAATGCAGAGTAAGAAAATATTTGCTAAAATAAAATAAAATAAGTAACATAGTAAAATAACAATAACGAGGCTATATACAGGGGGTACCAGTATCAAGTCAATGTTCGGGGGTACGGGTTAGTTAAGGTAAATTGAGGTAATATGTACATGTAGGTGGTGGTAAAGTGACAATGCATAGATAATAAACAGCGAGTAGCAGCAGTGTGAAAAAGGGGGTCAATGCAAATAGTCCGGGTAGCCTTTTGATTAACGGTTCATCAGTCTTATGGCTTGGGGGTATTTGAAGGGCAGACACAATGCTATTCAAGCTATTGGACTAGTTTTAAATAAGCATCATGAATATTTAACCTTACCCTGTCTTTGTGTAAAGGAATTAAAACAAATGCCAGCAATTCAGCTTATAAATGGTTCCCAGAACACCTGTTGTTAGCTAGTTTATGTTTTTAATTTTTAATTTCACCTTTATTTAACCAGGTAGGCTAGTTGAGAACAAGTTCTCATTTGCACCTGCAACCTGGCCAAGATAAAGTATAGCAGTTCGACATATACAACAACACAGAGTTACACATGGAATAAATAAAACATACAGTCAATAATACAGTACAAAAAAAGGGGGAAAAAGTCTGTATACAGTGAGTGCAAATGAGGTAAGATAAGGGAGTTAAGGCAATAAATAGGCCATGGTGGCGAAGTAATTACAATATAGCAATTAAACACTGGAAAGGTAGATGTGCAGAAGATGAATGTGCAAGTAGAGATACTGGAGTGCAAAGGAGCAAGATTAATAAATAAATACAGTATGGGGATGAGGTAGTTGGATGGGCTGTTTACAGATTGGCTATATACAGGTGCAGTGATCTGTGAGCTGCTCTGACAGCTGGTGCTTAAAGCTAGTGAGGGAGATATGAGTCTCCAGCTTCAGTGATTTTTGCAGTTCGTTCCAGTCATTGGCAGCAGAGAACTGGAAGGAGTTGCGGCCAAAGTATGAATTGGCTTTGGGGGTGACCAGTGAGATGTACCTGCTGGAATCTTGTTGTTAATCCCACCAGTGTCCGATTTGAAATATGCTTTTCAGCGAAAGCACTACAAACGATTATGTTAGGTCACCATCAACCACAATAAGCACAGCCATTTTTCCAGCGAAAGATAGCAGTCACAAAAAGCAGAAATAGAGATAAAATTAATCACTAACCTTTGATGATCATCAGATGACACTCATAGGACTTCATGTTACACAATACATGCATGTTTTGTTTGATAAAGTTCATATTTTTATAAAAAAATCAGAGTTTACATTGGCGCGTTACATTCACTAGTTCCAAAAACATCAAGTGATTTTGCAAAGCCACATCGTTTCAACAGAAATACTCATCATAAATGTAGATGATAATACAAGTTATACACATGGAATTATAGATATACCTCTCCTTTATGCAGCCGCTGTGTCAGATTTCAAAAAACTTTACGGAAAAAGCTAACCATGCAATAATCTGAGACGGCGCTCAGAACAATAGCCAAATTAGCCGCCATGTTGGAGTCAACAGAAACCAGAAAATACATGATAAATGTTTCCTTACCTTTGATGAACTTCATCAGAATGCAGTCCTAGGAATCCCAGGTCCACAATAAATGCTTGATTTGTTCGATGATGTCCGTTATTTATGTCCAATTAGCTACTTTGGTTAGCGCGTTTGGTAAACAATTCCAAAGTCACAAAGCGCGTCCACTATAGCGTGACGAAATGTCCAAAAGTCCCGTAACAGTCAGTAGAAACATGTCAAACGATGTATTGAATCAATCTTAAGAATGTTGTTAACATACATCTTGAATAACGTTCCAACCGGAGATTTACATTGACTTCAGTTGAGCGATGGAACGGAGCTGCCTCCAACGTGAACGCGCGTGGTCAAAGCGTGGTCACCTCATGGCTTTGGTTACTCATTCCTGTCTCCTTCGGCCCCCCTTCACAGCAGAGTCATCAGACAAAGTTCTATTGACTGTTGACATCTAGTGGAAGCCGTAGGAAGTGAAAACTCATCCATATCTCGCTGTAATTTCAATGAGAGCTTGGTTGAAAAACTACCAGCCCCAGAAAAATCCAAACAGGAAGTGGAACTTCTCAGGTTTTTGCCTGCCATATGAGTTCTGTTATACTCACAGACATAATTCAAACAGTTTTAGAAACTTCAGAGTGTGTTCTATCCAATACTAGTAATACTATGCATATATTAGCAACTATGACTGAGGAGCAGGCCGTCTACTCTGGGCACCTCTGTGCACCTTTCATCCAAGCTACTCAATACTGCCCCTTCAGCCATAAGAAGTTAACACAGTGTCCAACGAAGGTCCAGAGTATACAGAATGGTGTCGTCTGCGTAGAGGTGGATCAGAGAATCACCAGCAGCAAGAGTGACATCATTGATGTATACAGAGAAGAGAGTCGGCCCGAGAATGGAACCCTGTGGCACCCCCATAGAGACTGCCAGAGGTCCGGACAACAGGCCCTCCGATTTGACACACTGAACTCTGTTTGCAAAGTAGTTGGTAAACCAGGCGAGGCAATCATTTGAGAAACCAAGGCTGTTGAGTCTGCCAATAAGAATGTGGTGATTGACAGAGTCAAAAGCCATGGCCAGATTGATGAATACAGCTGCACAGTAATGTCTCTTATCGATGGCGGTTATGATATCATTTAGGACCTTGAGCGTGGCTGAGGTGCACCCATGACCAGCTCGGAAGCCAGATTGCATAGCGGAGAAGGTACGGTGGGATTCGAAATGGTCGGTAATCTGTTTGTTAACTTGGCTTTCGAAGACCTTAGAAAGGCCGGGTAGGATAGATATAGGTCTGTAGCAGTTTGGGTCTAGAGTGTCTCCCCCTTTGAAGAGGGGGATGACCGCGGCAGCTTTCCAATCTTTGGGAATCTCAGATGATACGAAAGAGAGGTTGAACAGGCTAGTGATAGGGGTTGCAACAATTTCGGCAGATAATTTTAGAAAGAGAGGGTCCAGATTGTCTAGCCCGGCTGATTTGTAGGGGTTCAGATTTTGCAGCTCTTTCAGAACATCAGCTATCTAGATTTGGGTGAAGGAGAAATCGGGGGGGCTTGGGCGAGTTGCTGTGGGGAGTGCAGGGCAGTTGACCGGGTAGGGGTAGCCAGGTGGATAGCATGGCCAGCCGTAGAAAAATGCTTATTAAAATTATCAATTATAGAGGATTTATAGGTGGTGACAGTTTCCTAGCCTCAGTGCAGTGGGCAACTGGGAGGAGGTGCTCTTATTCTCCATGTTTTACAGTTTCCCACAACTGTTTTGAGTTGGTGCTACAGGATGCAAATTTCTGTTTGGAAAAGCTAGCCTTAGCTTTCCTAACTGCCTGTGTATATTGGTTCCTAACTTCCCTGAAAAGTTGCATATCACGGGGGCTATTCGATGCTAATGCAGAATGCCACAGGATGTTTTTGTGCTGGTCAAGGGCAGTCAGGTCTGGAGCGAACCAAGGGCTATATCTGTTCCTGGTTCTACATTTTTTGAAAGGGGCATGCTTATTTAAGATGGTGAGGAAGGCACTTTTAAAGAATGACCAGGCATCCTCTACTGACGAGATGAGGTCAATATCCTTCCAGGATACCCGGGCCAGGTCGATTAGAAAGGCCTGCTCGCTGAAGTGTTTTAGGGAGCGTTTGACAGTGATGAGGGGTGGTCGTTTGACCGCGGACCCATTACGGATGCAGGCAATGAGGCAGTGATTGCTGAGATCTTGGTTGAAAACAGCAGAGGTGTATTTGGAGGGCAAGTTGGTTACGATGATATCTATAACGGTGCCCGTGTTTATAGATTTGGGGTTGTACCTGGTAGGTTCATTGATAATTTGTGTGAGATTCAGGGAATCTAGCTTAGATTGTAGGATGGCCGGGGTGTTAAGCATGTCCCGGTTTAGGTCACCTAGCAGCACGAGCTCTGAAGATAGATGGGGGGCAATCAGTTCACAAATGGTGTCCAGGGCACAGCTGGGGGCAGAGGGTGGCCTATAGCAAGCGGCAACGATGAGAGGCTTGTTTCTGGAAAGGTGGATTTTTAAAAGCTCGAATTGTTTGGGTACAGAACTGGATAGTAAGACAAAACTCTGCAGGCTGTAGATTGCAACTCCGCCCCCTTTGGCAGTTCTATCTTGTCGGAAAATGTTATAGTTAGGGATGGAAATTTCAGGGTTTTTGGTAGTCTTCTTGAGCCAGGATTCAGACACGGCTAGGACATCCGGGTTGGCAGAGTGTGCCAGGGCAGTGAATAAAACAAACTTAAGGAGCAGGCTTCTAATGTTAACATGAATGAAACCAAGGCTTTTACGGTTACAGAAGTCAACAAATGATAGCGCCTGGGGAATGTGAGTGGAGCTAGGCACTGCAGGGCCTGGGTTAACCTCCACATCACCAGAGGAACAGAGGAGAAGTAGGATAAGGGTACGGCTAAAGGCTAAAAGAACTGAACGCCTAATACGTTCAGAACAGAGAGTAAAAGGAACAGATTTCTGGGAGTGGAAAAAAAGATTCAAGGCATAATGTACAGACAAAGGTATGGTAGGATGTGAATGCAGTGAGGGTAAACCTGTGCATAGAGTGACGATGAAAGAGATATTGTCTCTAGGAATATCATTTAAACCAGGTGATATCACCGAATGTGTTGGAGGTGGAATGAAAGTGTTTCATAAGGCGTATTGAGCAGGGCTAGAGGCTCTACAGTCAAATAAGGCAATAAATACTAACCAAAACAGCAATGGACAAGGCATATTGACGTTAGGGAGAGGCATGCGTAGCCGAGTAATCATGGGAGTCCAGCGAATGGCTTCAGACAGCTAGAGGGCCGGGGCTAGCAGCTAGCAGAAGGGCCTTAGAAGGACATCGCGACGGAAGAAAGTCTGTTGTGGCCCCCTCGTGCTGAATATGTCGGCAGATGGATCAGCAGGGCTCCGTGTGGTAAACCAGGCCAATTGGCAAAATAGGTATAGTGGCCAAAGAATTTGTCCGATGGATCTCTTAAGCTAACAGTCCGGTGTGCTCTAGACAGCTAACGTTAGCAGGCCAGTTTGAGTACCCCCTCGAGCAGATTTTGTCGGTAGTCCAGTTGTGAAGGATCAGCGGGGTTCCGTGCCCCGTACCGGCAGTAGAAGGGGGTCCGGGCCAGTTGGCAAAAAGGGTATTATAGCCCAGGAGTGGCTGTTGGGCTTCTTCTGCTAGCCGGGATATGAGCCTAGCTCCAGGCTAATTGGTGCTAGCTTCGGGACAGGGACGTCAAGTTAAACCAGGAATAGTCACTTTGGTTGCAGCTAGCTAGCTGTGGTGATCCAGGTGAAAAGGTTCAGAGATTGCGGTAGGAAGCCGGGGATATGGAGAGAAGATAGGTCCGTTATGCTCTGTTTTGAATCGCGTTGTACAAACTGGCGAGAGCTTTCCGAGCTAAAGGTTAGCTGATGATCGCTAGCAGTGGTTAGCTGACTAATTAGCTAGTTAGCTGGCTAGCTTCTGTTGGGGAGTAACTGTTCGGAGGTGGATAAGAATACTTTAGAAGAGACAGATCCACACTACATTGGGTGAGGTGGGTTGCAGGAGAATATTTTGAAGTTGAGATTTAGAAAAATACAAAAGATATATAGAGATATATAAAAAGATATATACATGGCACACGACTGTTTTTGTGACAGAATTATAACTCTATCACTCACATGTATTTATAAAGACCTTCTTACATCAGCTGATGTCACAAACCCAGCCTAAAACCCCAAACGGCAAGCAATGGAGGTGTAGAAGCACGGTGGCTAGGAAAAACTCCCTAGAAAAGCCAGAACCTAGGAAGAAACCTAGAGAGGAACCAGGCTATGAGGGGTGGCCAGTCCTCTTCTGGCTGTGCCGGATGGAGATTATAACAGAACATGGCCAAGATGTTCAAATGTTCATAGATGACCAGCAGGGTAAAATAATAATAATCACAGTGGTTGTCGAGGGTGCAACAGGTCAGCACCTCAGGAGTAAATGTCAGTTGGCTTTTCATAGCCGATCATTCAGAGTATCTCTACCGCTCCTGCTGTCTCTAGAGAGTTGAAAACAGCAGATCTGGGACAGGTAGCACGCCCGGTGAACAGGTCAGGGTTCCATAGCCGCAGGCAGAACAGTTGAAACTGGAGCAGCAGCACGGCCAGGTGGACTGGGGACAGCAAGGAGTCATCAGGCCAGGTAGTCCTGAGGCATGGTCCTAAGGCTCAGGTCCTCCGAGAGAGAGAAAGAAAGAGAGAAAAAGAAAGAGAATTAGAGAGAGCATACTTAAATTCACATCGGATAAGGCAGGAGAAATACTCCAGATATAACAGACTGACCCTAGCTCCCCGACACATAAACTACTGCAGCATAAATACTGGAGGCTGAGACAGGAGGGGTCGGGAGACACTGTGGCCCCGTCCGACGGTACCCCCGGACAGGGCCTAACAGGCAGGATATAACCCCACCCACTTTGCCAAAGCACAGCCCCCACACCACTAGAGGGATATCTTCAACCACCAACTTACCATCCTGAGACAAGGCCGAATATAGCCCACAAAGATCTCCGCCACGGCACAACCCAAGGGGGGGCGCCAACCCGGACAAGAAGATCACGTCAGTGACTCAACCCACTCAAGTGACGCACCCTTCCTAGGGACGGCATGGAAGAGTACCAGAAAGCCAGTGACTCAGCCCCTGTAATAGGGTTAGAGGCAGAGAATCCCAGTGGAGAGAGGGGAACCGGCCAGGCAAAGACAGCAAGGGCGGTTCGTTGTTCCAGTGCCTTTCGGTTCACCTTCACGCTCCTGGGCCAGACAACACTCAATCATAGGACCTACTGAAGAGATGAGTCTTCAATAAAGACTTAGAGTTTGAGACCGAGTCTACGTCTCTCACATGGATAGGCAGACCATTCCATAAAAATGGAGCTCTATAGGAGAAAGCCCTGCCTCCAGCTGTTTGCTTAGAAATTGTAGGGACAGTAAGGAGGCCTGCGTCTTGTGACGGTAGCGTACGTGTTGGTATGTACAGCAGGACCAAATCGGAAAATAGGTAGGAGCAAGCCCATGTAATGCTTTGTAGGTTAGCAGTAAAACCTTGAAATCAGCCCTTGACTTATTGAACATTCCTAGGCCGAATCCAAGGCAATCAAATTCCTCATTCACCTAACATGCACAGAGGAAGCCTGCAGAATCGAAGCATTTATAAGGAGTCATGTATCCATTACTGTGAGTGTGGTTGCCTTGTTGACAAGTCAGGTGACAGGTTGAGGAGCTTTGAAATTATATTTGTGTACATAGACTTCACAGCGTGCCGTTGTGCACCTGCAGAGACTTGAGGTCTGGAAGAATAATTGCTTCACACTCCTAACCTTTGTTGGAATTAAGGCAATAAAAGTATGAGGCACGGTAAAGTTCATGCACCGCCTGGAATTAGCCCGTATTCCAATTTTGCTTCGGATCCTGACTCCTGCTGTTTAGAGTCAGGCAGGGTCATATCCACCTCTCTCTCTCTCTCTCTCTCTCTCTCTCTCTCTCTCTCTCTCTCTCTCTCTCTCTCATGACACAAGTACTTTTTCCAACAATTGTTTACTGATAGATTATTTCATTTATAATTCACGGTATAACAATTCCAGTGGGTCAGAAGTTTACATACACTAAGTTGACTGAGCCTTTAAATAGCTTGGAAAATTCCAGAAAATGATGTCAATGCTTTAGAAGCTTCTGATAGGCTAATTGACATCATTTGAGCCAATTGGAAGTGTATTTCAAGGCCTACCTTCAAACAGTGCCTCTTTGCTTGACATCATGGGAAAATCAAAAGAAATCAGCCAAGACCTCATTAAAAAAATTGTAGACCTCCGCAAGTCTGGTTCATCCTTGGAAGCAATTTCCAAACGCCTGAAGGTACCCCGTTCATCTGTACAAACAATAGTATGCAAGTATAAACACCATGGGACCACGCAGCCGGCATACTGCTCAGGAAGGAGACGCGTTCTGTCTCCTAGAGATGAACGTACTTTGGTGTGAAAAGTGCAAATCAATCCCAGAACAACAGCAAAGGACCTTGTGAAGATGCTGGAGGAAACAGGTACAAAAGTATCTATATCCACAGTGAAACGAGTCCTATATCGACATAACCTGAAGGGTCGCTCAGCAAGGAAGAAGCCACTGCTCCAAAACCGCCATAAAAAAGTCAGATTTGTACGGTTTGCAACTGCACATGATCAGATCGTACTTTTTGGAGAGATGTCCTTTGGTCTGATGAAACAAAAATATAACTGTTTGGCCATAATGACCACTGTTATGTTTGGAGTAAAAAGGGGGAAGCTTGCAAGCCGAAGAACACCATCCCATCTATGAAGCACGGGGGTGGCAGCATCATGTTGTGGGGGTGCTTTGCTGCAAGAGGAACTGGTGCACTTCATAAAATAGATGGCATCATGAGGAGGTAAAATTATGTGGATATATGGAAGCAACATCTCAAGACATCAGTCAGGAAGTTAAAGCTTGGTCGCAAATGGGTCTTCCAAATGGACAATGACCCAAAGCATACTTCAAAGTTGTAGCAAAATAGCTTAAGGACAACAAAGTCAAGGTATTGGAGTGGACATCACAAAGCCCTGACCTCAATCCTATAGAAAATGTGTGAGTAGAACTGAAAAAGCATGTGCGAGCAAGGAGGCCTACAAACCTGACTCAGTTACACCAGCTCTGTCAGAAGGAATGGGCTAAAATTCACCCAACTAATTGTGGGAAGCTTGTGGAAGGCTACCCAAAATGTTTGACCCAAGTTAAACAATTTAAAGGCAATGCTACCAAATACTAATTGAGTGCATGTAAACTTCTGACCCACTGGTAATATGATGAAAGAAATAAAAGCTGAAATAAATCATTCTCTCTACTATTATTCTGACATTTCACATTCTTAAAATAAAGTGGTTATCCTAACTGACCTAAGTGTAACGACGGGTGAGTGAAATGAGTGAGGAGTCAACTGCAGAGAGCGAAATGTACGGGAAAGCGCTTTAATGTCCTTCAAAAACGTAAAAGGTCCAAACATGGGTGAATGCCCAAAACACTGGCGCTAAACAAACCCCAAACCTTGTTACAAACACCGGACAGCGAAAAACCCAAAACAAGACACGATACATCACCAAACGTAACAACCAATAAGCCCGCACAAACACTAGCGGGCAAAACGAAACTAAATAGCACCCTTCCCAAAACCCCAACAAGGAACAGGTGAAAACAATTAGACAGACATAAACGAAAAGGAAAAAGGGATCGGTGGCAGCTAGTAGACCGGCGACGACGACCGCCGAGCGCCACCCGAACAGGAAGGGGAGCCACCTTCGGTGGTATTCGTGACACTAAGACAGGGAATTTTTACTAGGATTAAATGTCAGGAATTGTGTAAAATGGAGTTTAAATGTATTTGGCTAAGGTGTATGTAAACTTCTGACTTCAACTATGAATATATATATATATATATATATATATATATATATATATATATATATATATACAGTGCTTTATGAAAGTATTCAGACCCCTTGACCTTTTCCACATATTGTTGGGTTACAGTCTAATTCTAAAATTGATTAAATGTTTTTTTCCCTCCGCAATCTACACACAATACCCCGTAATTACAATGCAAAAACGGTTATTTTTTTTATTTTAGCAAAATAAATAAATGGAAATATCACATTTACATAAGTATTCAGACCCTTTACTCAGTACTTTGTTGAAGCACCTTTGCCAGCGATTCCAGCCTCCAGTCTTCTTGGGTATGATGCTAAAAGCTTGGCACACCTATATTTGGGGAGTTTCTCCCATTCTTCTCTGCAGATCCCCTCAAGGTCTCTCAGGTTGGATGGGGGGGCGTTGCTGCACAGCTATATTCAGGTCTCTCCAGAGATGTTCGCTCGGGCTCAAGTCCGGGCTCTGGCTGGGCCACTCAAGTACATTCAGAGACTTGTCCAGAAGCCACTCCTGCGTTGTCTTGGCTGTGTGCTTAAGGTCGTTGTGATGATGGAAGGTGAAAGTCCGCCACAGTCAGGTCCTGAGCGCTCTAGAGTAGGTTTTCATCAAGGATCTCTCTGTACCTTCCTCCGTTCATATTTCCCTCCATCCTGACTAGTCTCCCAGTCCCTGCCGCTTAGAAACATCCCCACAGTATGTTCCTGCCAAAACCATGTGTCACTGTAGGAATGGTGCCAGGTTTCCTCCAGGCCAAAGAGTACAATCTTGGTTTCATCAGACCAGAGAATCTTGTTTCTCATGGTCTGAGAGCCTTTACAGTGGCTTGCAAAAGTATTCACCTCCTTGGCATTTTTCCTATTTTGTTGCCTTACAACCTGGAATTAAAATTGATTTTTTGGGGGGGGTTGTATCATTTGATTTACACAACATGCCTACCCCTTTGAAGATGCAAAATATTTTTAATTGTGAAACAAACAAGAAATATGACAAGAAAAACAGAAAACTTGAGAGCGCATAACTATTCATCCCCCCAAAGTCAATACTTTGTAGAGCCACCTTTTTCTGCAATTACAGCTGCAAGTCACTTGGGGTATGTCTCTATAGGCTTGGCACATCTAGACACCGGGACCTTTCCCCATTCTTCAAGGCAAAACTGGTCCAACTCCTTCAAGTTGGATGGGTTCTGCTGGTGTAAAGAAATCTTTAAGTCATACCACAGCTTCTCAATTGGATTGAGGTCTGGGCTTTGACTAGGTCATTCCAAGACATTTTAATGTTTCCTCTTAATAAACCACTCAAGTGTTGCTTTAGCAGTATGCTTAGGGTCATTGTCTTGCTGGAAGGTGAACCTCCATCCCAGTCTCAAATCTCTGGAAGACAAACAGGTTTCCCTCAAGAATTTACCTGAATTTAGCACCATCCATCATTCCTTCAATTCTGACCAGTTTCCCAGTCTCTGCCGATGAAAAACATCCCCACAGCATGATGCTGCCACCACCATGCTTCACTGTGGGGATGATGTTCTCGGGGTGATGAGAGGTGTTGGGCTAAATTTTAGTCTCGTCTGACCAGAGTACCTTCTTCCATATGTTTGGGGAGTCTCCCACATGCCTTTTGGTGAACACCAAACGTGTTTGCTAATTTTTTTCTTTAAGCAATGGCTTTTTTCTGGCCACTCTTCCGTAAAGCCCAACTCTGTGGCGTGTACGGCTTAAAGTGGTCCTATGGACAGATACTCCAATATCCGGTGTGGAGCTTTGCAGCTCCTTCAGGGTTATCTTTGGTCTCTTTGTTGCCTCTCTGATGAATGCCCTCCTTCCCTGGTCCGTGAGTTTTGGTGGGTGGTCCTCTCCTGGAAGGTTTGTTGTGGTGCCATATTCTTACATTTTTTTAATAATGGATTTAATGGTGCTCCGTGGGATGTTCAAAGTTTCAGATATTTTTTTATAACTCAACCCTGATCTGTACAGCTCCACAACTTTGTCCCTGGCCTGTTTGGAGAGCTCCTTGGTCTCCATAGTGCCGCTTGCTTGGTGGTGCCCCTTGCTTAGTGGTGTTGCAGACTCTGGGGCCTTTCAGAACAGGTGTATATATACTGAGATCATGTGACACTTAGATTGCACACAGGTGGACTTTATTTAATTAATTATGTGACTTCTGAAGGTAATAGGTTGCGCCAGATCTTATTCAGGGCTTCATAGCTAAGTTGGTGAACGTATATGCACGTACCACTTTTCAGGCAATTCTTTTTTGAATTTTTTGAAACAAGTTATTTTTTATTTTCACTTCACCAATTTTGACTATTTTGTGTACATCCATTCACTTATATTACAGGTTGTAATGCAACAAAATAGGAAAAACACCAAAGGGGATGAATACTTTTGCAAGCCACTGTAGTTGTCTTTTGGCTCTAAACGGGCTGTCATGTGTCTTTTACTGAGGAGTGGCTTCCGTCTGGCCACTATACCGTAAGGCCTGATTGGTGGAGTGCTGCAGAGAAGGTTGTCCTTCTGGAAGGTTCTCCCATCTCCACAGAATAACTATTTTTCGCTTTGTCATTATGAGGGATTGTTTGCAAATTGCTGAGGATTTTATTTTATTTGATACATTTTAATATAAGGCTATAACTTTAAAAAAGTAGAAAAAGTCAAGGGGTCTGAATACTTTCCGAAGGCACTGTATATATACAGTATAATGCTCAAGGGGTTCCATGAGCAATTTTCTTCAAATTCAATTACACCTGTGTAAAGTGTGATGGTGCAGTGGGAAGAAAAAAGCCCTCAAATTGAATTTATAGGACACTTCTCAACATTGATAAAGTCCCATAAGATTACATGATGCCCGGTGTCATGTAACGTGGTCAAAATTTCTTGAAGCAGAAAGTGCAGAAATATGTCTCTTGAAGATAAGGCAATTTAGAATTTGCTGTTTTGTTTTCATGGTTATACTTCGGGGATATGTGTTAGATAACGTTCAATAATCCTCAGTGTATGGTATAGGCTCAAACCTGGGACCCTATATTGTGTCCACAACAAAGCATAGCATGTGCCAAAGACACGACACAAGCATAGGCAAGTTCCTCCACTATTCACCAATTGACAGGCTCTTTTCCAAACACAATACTTCCCCAAATCTCACCTAAAAGCCTAGGTCAATACATGGAGGGATGATGGCATAAACCCTGTTTATTTTAGAACTTATCTTCTATCTCACCAACGTATTGTGGAGCCAACAGAGCAAATAATTAGCTCATGTGGTAATTAGGAGATTAGTTGGAGGCAAAACACACTCTGTGGATGGGCCTCACACAGAGAGTGGGCAAGACTGCAGCAGAACATACTGTATCAAATCAAATCAAATTGTGTTTGTCACATGCGCCAAGTACAACAGGTGTATAGGTACAGTACTGCAGTCTTCTGTTTGAGGGGTCTATTGGAGCTCCTGTGCAGTGACTGAAATAGTGGGTTTGGTCATTCAGATACAGATAAAATGTGATTCAGAGTAGCAAGGCATAAGGAAGCTGAAATGAATCTAAATTAAATGAAGTTTTATGGAGACTCAGACAATTATTAACACTACATACTCTACTCAATATTAATGTTGTTTTCTTTCCTCCTGGAATTGTCTGTCAAATACCTGACGCATCAACCTCAACCCAACCAATTAAACCAGAGGATTGGGACTAAACAGTGGAGGAGGACTGCCAATCAATATAGTGCAATCTATTATTCAGTGGCAAACTTGACTCTGTTTCCTGCAATTGCTGATTCTAGTTTACACTAGAAACTGCGTCTAGAAATGTGTAGTTGACAGTGCAGTGTTCATCATTTTCTTCAAATCGGACAAAAATAATACAAAAATGTTTATTTCGGTCACGTATCAAAGACATGCATGCATGTTAATGAGGTTTTTTTGTATTATTCATTGCACACTATATTTCAGCTCATGGTATGAGTATTCCCCCAAAGCATTTTCTGAGCAATCCTCCATGATCAAACAATCTGTTTATTTTGCAGAGAATACTCTATGGTATGTAAGGTTACTCAACTAAGTATCCTCTTGTGTTAATACCCTCCTAATTTTCTCATTTTGTTAGCTGGGAAGTGAACAAGCTGAATCAAAGGTAGAGAATGCTCTCCTTTTGGTCTCAGGGAAACGAGTGCTCATGGTTTTCAATCTTCGGATTTGCATTCTGTGAGCTTGCCAACTCCAAACTCCAGTCAACCACTGGAAACGTGATTAATGTGCTGACTGAATGGCAGCTCTCCGTGTTACGAGAGCTAAAGCACTATCTAATGAGCACAGTATAGTGCCAGAGTGGATCCAGTTCAACCCCAGAAGGGATACTATCTCACCACCCGGACCCAACTCTCAAGTAGCGCCAATTTACAGTGAAGACATGACAAGCTTTGGAAGTCATGAACGGAAAGTACCCAGGCTCTACTTCATCTAATTATCAATAAAGTAGTTCACAGAGGTATTCATACATTAGCCCAGCTAAGCGTTACAGTCTCTGTACGTAAACAAATCTAGCAGTAAATAACTGTTCTCAAGGACTCCATAGAAGTTATAGCAGTGAGAAAATCTCAGATCATTCTCTGTTATCACTGGTAAAGGGGATACCTAGTCAGTTGTACAACTGAATGCATTCAACTGAAATATGTCTTCCGCGTTTAACCCAACCCCCCTGAATCAGAGAGGTGCGGGGGGCTGCCATAATCGACATCCACATCTTCGGCGCCCAGGGAACAGTAGGTTAACTGCCTTGCTCAGGGGCAGAACAAAAGATTTACCTTGTCAGCTCAGGGATTCAATCCAGCAATCTTTCGGTTACTGGTCCAACGCTCTAACCACGAGGCTACCTGCTGCTGGATGCACTGTATTTGCAAACATTGTCATTAGCACCACAGAGTTTAAATCAACCCGTACTCAAATCAAGGATTTATGAATCCAAGCCTTTTAAATCTCCCATTACCTTCTAAAATGGAATGATGCAGGGATGAAAACAGGCTGTTAAAAAAAAAGGGAAAAAAAGGAGACAAGCTTTGCGAATATGACAGCGAGAGAATCCCTGTAGATATGCTCGACATACTGCTGGCACTTTATCTTGGTTATGTCTGACAGCGCTATCATGTAGGCAAATAAAATAACACAAACAGTGATAAGGCCATCATAAATCAAACTAAGGGGAATAGGCTTGTTGATCCCCATCTAATGGCTGCTATTCAGCTCATGAGGCAGGCACTGCTAACTGTGGAAGCTACAGTTGTTCCATTTCTCAGCAGAACACCCATCATCCCTGTCGTCGTGATATTACTGTACAGTCAGATGAAAGCTAACATTAATTCAAGTTACGTTAACATTATCGTCATTGTTTAGAGATACCAGGGCTGTGGACGTCAGCATCTCAGTAGGCTAAGAGGATTAATGGTTGTATGTACATTCTCAGATGTTATTGTTCATATAAAACTTGAGGCTAGTGCATATGCACACCATTTACAGACACACAGTTCCCAAGGGTTAGTATTGAAAACACCATTATATGAGCCTGACACCATTACCGAGGCCCGTTCAAGCTCCCTATGTGTGAACGATAAGCAGATTAACTAAAAGGAAAGGCAGGCCTGGAGAGCGGGTGCTCATTCTGATACTGTGTCAGAGTCCATTTGCTATGTGACCTGCCGAGATTTATATAAAAAGAGGTTAATGGGGCCTCCCGGGTGGCGCAGTGGTCTAGGGCACTGCATCGCAGTGCTAGCTGCGCCACCAGAGTCTCTGGGTTCGCGCCCAGGCTCTGTCGCAGCCGGCCGCGACCGGGAGGTCCGTGGGGCGATGCACAATTGGCATAGCGTTGTCCGGGTTAGGGAGGGTTTGGCCGGTAGGGATATCCTAGTCTCATCGCGCTCCAGCGACTCCTGTGGCGGGCCGGTCGCAGTGCGGGCTAAACCAAGGGGGCCAGGTACACGGTGTTTCCTCCGACACATTGGTGCGGCTGGCTTCCGGGGTAGGAGGCGCGCTGTGTTAAGAAGCAGTGCGGCTTGGTTGGGTTGTGCTTCGGAGGACGCATGGCTTTCGACCTTCGTCTCTCCCGAGCCCGTACGGGAGTTGTAGCGATGAGACAAGATAGTAATTACTAGTGATTGGATACCACGAAAATTGGGGAGAAAATGGGATAAAATAAAAAAATAAAAAAAGAGGTTAATAACCAAAAGGGTGAAAATTAATTAGGAGATTTTGATAGATTTTAGAGAGGTCAGTAAAGAGGCAAAGGTGATAACCATTGTACCTCTCAGAGAAGATCTGAGTAGGAAGTGGGAAGTACAGCATAAAAAATGCATCGCCATTTAAATTGTTACCAGCCATTTATATAAGAGGAATTTGTTTTGGATGGCTCACTTGCCAGTCAAACCATCATGGAATACATCAAAAAAAGTCAAGGTTATGAGTAACCGTGCTTCATCACCATAGGGTTTCACAGATGCTGACAGAAACAGACAAACAGGCCAATTTAAAACAACAGCCCACCCTCAGATTGGTTTGGATAATGTAACAGAGTCCAGGTAGTGTAAAGAGACAGTAGGTCATGGAAACGCATGATTCAGACCTCAGACTTTCACGCAGAACGGAATGGTGTGGAGAATAGAACGATGGGGGTTATTTCTCTCTGGGGCCACCTGATACCATCAGTTTCTGTCGGTAGACTGGCAGCCTTTTGGGGATTGGTTGGACTAATGCAGGCTAGGTGATGATCAGGTACATGGAGATCATTCCCAGCATGCCTGGCATGGCGTCCCTCCCGCCCTCCTTCCCTCCCTGGTTTTCTATGAGAGGAATTCACGCAATCTTTTACTCAAGTAGCTGTGGTTAAAGTGTAAAATGATATCACAACAAAGCATGTGTATTGTGAACTGTATTGGCAAATTAA
Organism: Salvelinus namaycush; assembly: GCF_016432855.1. NCBI lineage: Eukaryota > Metazoa > Chordata > Actinopteri > Salmoniformes > Salmonidae > Salvelinus > Salvelinus namaycush. The sequence goes on from NC_052329.1 coordinate 17,622,366, forward strand.
AACAATTTTAAAAGCAAGGAATGCTTTATAAATCAGTGTTGTGTCATTTCAAGTAATTTACAATAACCTTTCTTTAGAGTGTGGTTAATGTATCCATTTTATACTACTGCATGGTTTTGCCAAATATACTTTATCACTTGTATGATTGTAAATATACTGACCAAAAATAGAACAACAATTTCATATAGGGAAATCAGTCAATTGAAATAAATAAATTAGGCCCTAATCGATGGATTTCACATGACTGGGCAAGGACGCAGCCATGGCTCACCCACTGAGTTGCCAGGCCCAGCCAATCAGAATTAGTTTTTCCCACAAAAGGGCTTTATTACAGACAGAAATACTACTCAGTTTCATCAGCTGTCCGGGTGGCTGGTCTCAGATAATCCTGCCGGTGAAGAAGCTGGATTTGGAGGTGCTGGGCTGGCGTGGTTACACATGGTCTGCGGTTGTGAGACTGGTTGGACATACTGCCAAATTCTCTAAAACGATGTTGGAGGCAGCTTATGGTAGAGAAATTAACATGAAATTATCTGGCAACAGCTCTGGTGGACATTCCTGAAGTGAGCAAAACTTGAGACATCTGTGGCCTTGGTTGTGTGACAAAACTGCACATTTTAGAGTGGCATTTTACTGTCCCCAACACAAGGTGCACCTGTGTAATGATCATGCTGTTTAATTAGCTTCTTGATATGCCACACCTGTCAGGTGGATGGATTATCTTGGCAAAGGAGAAATGCTCACAGCAGGGATATAAACAAATTTCTTAACAAGATTTGAGAGAAATAAGCTTTTTGTGCATATGGAACATTTCTGGGATATTTTATTTCAGCTCATGAAACATGGGACCAACACTTTACATGTTGCGTTCATATTTTTGTTCAGTATAGATAGATTCCACTCTATATCCGACATCAGAATTGTAAGTAATTTCCCTATTGATTAGACTGCAAAATAAAATGTGTGGATGCCAAAGAAACCAGTCATGTTCATGGGGAATAAAAAGGGTCCACTCATGATTAAGTATTTATTAAAATATGCTCATCATCATACATCATGTCTTGATATTACCCCATCAAATAACCATCATGTCTCTGAGTGCTGTGCATTCATTTCCTCCTCCCTTAATCCCTAAAATACATACCCGACTTTCTCCTCAGGGCTCACTCACTGGCATAAACAACTAGGAGTGAGGGAATGAGGGAGTGAGGAAAGAATTGCTGAGGTTTTCAATTGACTTCTGTATACTATACACACAATTTGCACATACACCCTATACCTACACTCATCTGTTTGTGCAGTGTTGCCTTGCTTCATATTAGCCTTCAGTGCATAATAGGCTATCACACAGGGTCAGACAGGTAATCAGTTAGAGACAACACAATCAGTACAGCAGTCCCTGTCATGTACTTCAGCCTCGTTACAGCCTGGTTACAGCCTGGTTACACTGACTGGGAGGCTGGGACTCCGGAGTTGAAGTAATCAGCGTTTCAGTATAGAGTGCTGCTGGTGCTGCAGGCAGTTATTAATGCAAATGGTTGTGTACAAAGCAGGGCCAGACTTGCAAGATATCTTTGTGAGATATGCAATTCCATTGGGGGGGAAGAATCCCAAATGTAAGTGCTTTGAAAAGGAACAGTGTGGAGTGTGCAGGTGATTATGTTGAGATGCAAGGGGTTACAATTTGTGAATGTACATGTGCTACTGCCACTGAACAGTAGTGTTTACTTATGAGAATACTTGTAAAATACATTTTTGAGAGACCTGTCAGAGTACAGTATTTTGGTAAATTGCCTTATGTTTCAAATCCCAGGGGAAACGTCAAGGAAGATTAAAATGAGAAGTTATGTGTTTCGCTGTCCAATATGGGAAGTAGAGCACAGAGAGGCCTTGGTCCCGCTCCAGCCATCTCTACTCACCTTGGAAGCAAAGCACAAACTATATTACTGTCCAAACGGCAAAAATACCTCTTAATTATTTAACAGATTTTCAGTGATTCACCTCCCACATGGTTTTTATCCAAATGGGAGCAGTGGTAAGACATTAAATAAACATGCGAATCGTAGAACAGCCAGATTAACATTAATATTTTCAGATATGAATATTCATATACAAAATCCAGAGAGTAATATCTCTCCATGGCACATATGCTTTGTAATTAATACAGACCGTATGCCCTTGTCAGGTGCTGAAATGTATGGCTAGAAGACCTTTTGATTACATTGGGAAATGTCCAGTTACACGAACTGCAAATACAGATGTAGGATCTTAATTTGACCAGTATTGTTGCAGCAAAATAATCCTGCTGCAACAGGATTTTAATGTTTAGTTCATAATGTTGCTTGATTGGTAGTTAGGCTATTAACTGTGACTACATCAAGCTTGTGACTCTACAAACTTGTTGGATGCATTTGCTGTTCATTTTGGTTGTGTTTCAGATTATTTTCAGATTATTATTACCTCTCACCATTACCAATAACAGGTTAGCATCTTTCACCCTCTGTAACTTTCTCGCTCATCATTATTCGCGATTCATTCAGGATTTTCCATAGTCATGGTAGCATCCACATTAGTATCCACAAGTGTTTAGAAACATATTCTAATCTTATTTACAATGATAGTGACACAATACATTATTTACCATTAATTTCTATTGGGCACAAAAGAATCTGAAACAACCAAAATGAACTGCAAATGCATTCAACAAGTTTGTACAGTCACAAGCTTGGTGTAGTCATTTTGTGTTAGGAATATGGGACCAAATACTAAACTTTTGACCCATACCTTTTAGAAAAAAAGTATTACATGTTAAACAAAATCTCTTTCTGTGAGCAATTGTATTAGTATAAGATAATATAATTTCCCAATTTTTTGGAGCATATAATAGAGCTCGGTATTTGAATTATTTATTTTATAGTCATTATTGCTAATCTTTTTCAAGGGTGTCTATAATTTCGGGCACCACTGTATGTAAAACAAGTATCTGTGATTTTTTTTGTGTGTGTTTTGTGTAACATCCTTGGTCATGAAGTGTTTGGTCATGAAATTACCAATTTGAGATTGGACCCATTCCTATTAAATGGACTCATTAGCCAATTAGAAATGAGATCTATGGAAGGAATCCAATTAGTAAGTTATGATGAAGTCAACAGGAAAGGTCTAGCTCAGTATTATATTTGATTAATGCATAGAGTCTGTTGTTAGTGCATTTAATTGGGCATAATGGAGATTATAATGTAATCTGAAATAACCATCGACAGAATTAACACCCATCTGATGCAGTAGAGGCGCACTCGGCAGACTGTTCAATGTGTGACTACTTCTTTCCTATTTCATATCTGATCAGACACACATTTCATCATCTCAGTTCAGATACATTTCAACACAGTACTCTCTTGTCAAGCATGACCGGTCAGATGGAATAAGACAAAAACATTGTTCCAGACACCAGACAAGACATTTGAAAGGCTCTGTGAAAAGTTTGGAAGGCAACCTTTCAATCACGCCCATTGAAACATTGAACACTTTCCACGGTTTGTTATCAGAGCCGACCGGACCATGGATGAAACTGACAGTGGTTTAAATCCTCCACTTCACTCTCCGGTTGTGGCATGTCACAGCTCAATACATCTACTGATTAAGGACACTTTATTTTGTTCTGCATCATTTTTCTTATCATGGAAAAGGAGTTACTCAAGTACCTCAGGCAACCTGGAGCATCAAGACCTTTAAAAGGACAATAACAGGTTGAAGGGAGTACGTATTCTGTGTGGCCCAATTACAAAAAATACAAAATATATATTTTACTAGGTAAGTCAGTTAAGAACAAATTTTTATTTTCAATGACAGCCTATGAGCAGTGGGTTAACTGCCTTGTTCAGGGGCAGAACGACAGATTTTTCACCTTGGGGATTCGATCTTGCAACCTTCCGGTTACTAGTCCAACGCTCTAACCACTAGGCTAACCGGTGCCCCATATATATATTTTTGACCTCTCAAGCATTGGCAGCGATGAATGGTCAATGTATGACTGCAATTCACACAATTCTCCAACTTGTTCAACAGTTAATTACAGTTAGAGAAGAAATCCCAACTGTAGCAAGATTAACTTTTCCTATTTTTATTATTTTGGCAGATCTGTGTCCATAACATATCCGCTGTGCAATCTTAATCTCTGAAAACTTTTCATGAGCTCCACATAAACAAAACATAAGGAATGTCAACAAAAGGAGCTATTTAGCAGGCCACAGTTTGCATTTGAGCTTGTGAAAGCTGAAGCTTCCGACAGAGATCACAGAACACACTATCTCTCTCAGCTGGAGGACCCAGTGTTGTCAAAGTCCTTATTCCATATTGGCACAGGAAGGCTCATCCTTTGTGCCTTGGACAAATAATACACCTCTTGTTAAGAATTTACATATAATCAATGAGGGCTGTTCATCCATATATTGCTTAGAAATGTCTGGAGAGTGAGATAGCACTCTCATTTGAAAATGACATATGAATGTATGGCTGAAAATGACCATTAAATACTTGAAAGACAACTTGAAATGTACAGTTTAAAATCATCAATTTACTATAGTGGTAGATTTGTGTGAACAAGTTACTGTATAGGATATGGACAGACAGGTTGAAAGTAGTCCCCAGTATTTACGACGGATGTTCCCTAATCCATTGGTGGAACAATCAAGACTTTTTTATCTGTTCCTCCACAGACCCCTTCTTTTGTAACACATAATACAATGTGGATACCAAGTGACATGTACAACAGGCCACGATCAGGCAAGACAGGAATTATTGTAAAATGGTCTTTAGAATCTTATCATCTAACCCCTCATTGTTTAGTCAGGATTATCTGCTTTGACACTAACCTTTTTAAAGTTCACAAAAACCATACAAACCGTTTCCTATGAAGCTGTGGCTGCGAATAACAATTTGCTTCACACAAGCCTTTCCACTGAGTGCCTATATTAACTTACATTCTGTGGCTGCAAATTAAAACCACTGGACGGTTTAGCTTCAAACTAATGACCAATGATGATACACTCCACTGCTCTCAAATGTTGCCTGGGCTTTCAAATTTCATAAATTTCCTCAAAAGGTTACCGTTGACACGTTGGCAACTTGACGTATAGTGGCTGTCATTTGTTTCAGAAATCAAATGGCTTTTTACAAAACAGCAGACCTAATAATTTTCAAAATAAAAGCCACAAATTAATTCCCTGTCCACCACATAAAATGACAAATGCATGTTCCCTGTCTCATCCTCATTGGGTTTCAAAAGGTTAAGGGCAATATGAGAAGCATGAAATGCCAACGCTACTAGCCAACAACTGTAGAGCCATGGATAGAGATATGATCCTGTATATAGCCCTTTATCACATTTATCTGGCATGTATGCTATAAATGATCCCCTGCAATCTATGAAATACATATTATTACCCTATTTACAAACAGTATTCAAAGATATGATTTTTGTATGATGTTATCATGGTGTGTACCATGGCATTGTTGAATACTCCTTTCTGATTGGCTTAAAGGGCATTCTAGATCGTGCATTATTTCCCTAAACCATACCCCCTTAGGGCTTATTGCTTCAATAACTCACACTATATTTGCACGGTAGAATTCAATAGCTATAGTTCATTTTACAAGTTATGTTTGAGCTGCTTTTGAAAGCAAATGACAAATTGAAAACAGTATTGCTATTGTTGAATTCAGTTTTCATAATAGCAAGCTAGGACTGATGGTTTGGATAGCTAAATTAGCAAGTCTGGTTATTTGGTTACCACGGCAACAACTGTAGCTATCTAGTAAACTTTCTAGCTTCTTCAGTGGATGTTGAACACATTTCTACTGGCAAATGAAAACATTTTTAGTAGCAAATGTTTTCATTTGTAGACATTGTATAACAGGGATAATCAACTCAGGACTCTAATAGGGTGACCAGACGTCCCCGTTTTCCGGGGACAGTCCCCGTTTTTAGTGGCCTGTCCCCTGCTGGAGCTGCACGGAAATGTCCCCGTTTTTAACTGTGCGTTAAAAACAGACTGCAAAGTGAAATAATATTTTACGTGGCAAGAAAGACCGGGCAGCAGAGTCTACCGGTTGACGTCTCAATCGCGTTGTGCTTGTTTTGTCCAGCAGAGGGGGCTGGTAGCTATATCAGCTTCATTCACTCTTCTTCTTCTTCTTCTAACTACTTGCTCGCGCTAGTTTTAGAGAAAACTGCTGTGGAAAACTCGTCCAGAAGCTAGCAAGCGTCAAGTGAATCCATAATATCACCACAAACGTCTTTTCAAGCCAGGTAAGTTACACTCGTTTGAGATACTAGCTAATGATGTTATGTCACAACTTATTATATAGATAAATGCTCTGCTTTATAAGGTTTTAAATAGGTTATGCTAGCTAACATTAGCTATGTCGACTAAGTTATCTAGCTAGGTTAGCCAGCTACTGTCATGGTAGCTAGGTTAAAAAACTTTCACATGTAAACATGCAGTGGACGGGCTATTTTGAAAATATGATTATATTAAATTAATGCACAATTATGAGAATATTTATTTGTAGATTACAATTTTAATGGTTTGGCATTATAAGTAGTGTGAAAATATATTTTGAAATGTTCATGGATAACATTTGCATAATGTTTTCTTTTAGAGAGTGGAGAGAAACGAGAGGAGGAAGACTGGATAGGAAGAAGAGTGAAAGAGATAGAGGAGTAAAGATATGATTACAGAGCCTGCCAATTTATTATTCCAAACAATGTTTTTGAGATAAAATACAAAAATGAGGCAAGCAATGGGAATCTGTTAACCAAAGTATTTGATCTAATAGTGTACTATTTATTATTAAAGATTGGAGAAGAAGAAGGAAAAATTAAGGGAGTAAAAAGAGTGAAGCGAGGAGAGTGTGGAAGAGTGAGGTGGAAAGGTAAAGAGAAGGAAAGGAAGAAAGATCAGGAAGACGATTGGAGGAGAAGAAAAAGTTGAGAGTAAGAAGAGTGACACAAGGAGAGTGAAGAAGAGCAGACAGAGGAGGTACAATGGCTCTTTCCAAGAAACGGTAATGCCATTTTAATGACAACATGATGAGAGAATTTCCATTTATACTCTCAGGTCAAGACAATAGAATGGTTAACTGCACCCTTTGTAATTCCTCTTTTTCAATTGGCAGCCGGAGAAGAACGGCAGTGGTAGAACATCAACAGACAAAAAAGCATAAAGCCTCTCTGATTGCCCGTGTTGGTATGCCCTCTGTCACCACATTCTTCAAGAAGGTAGAGCCTTTCCAAGAAGAATATGATTTAGCTGTGCAGGAGGGTGTATTTGCATACCACACTATGCGACACAATCATAGTTACAGATCTATGGACTGCACAGCACAACTGACACGAAAGCTTTATGAGCCGAAGTTTACATGTGCTAGGACAAAATGTGACGCCACAGTGAGTAACGTGTTAGCACCATGGTCAACTACTTTGGTAACACAGGACCTAGACCAGGTTGAATGTGTGTCCCTGTCCATTGATGCGTCCAATCATGGACATGTAAAGCTACTGCCAATAGTAGTCAGATATTGTAAGATATATGGTGGCAACACATCTGTGGAAACAAAACTGCTTGATTTTGTTGAATTGAAAGGAGAAACAGCAGAGGAGATTGCAGCTGAGGTCCTGGTGGTCATCCAAAAATGTAACCTGCAAAACAAAGTCGTGGCATTCTCTGCCGACAACACAAATACCAACTTTGGAGGACTGAATAGGCTGGGGAGGGTCAATGTTCATATCAAAGTTTAAAATGTCCGCAGCGGGAGGTGATTGGCTTAGGTTGTCCTGCCCATATCGTTCATAACACGGCCAGAACAGCTTTGGATATGATTCCCCTTGATGTTGAGTACCTGCTCACAATGTATTTTCATATTTTCACCGTCAGAGTAGAAAGACTGAAGAGCTTTTGTGAGTTTGTTGGCCAGGAGTACCATAACATTTAAGGACACAGCAATGTTTGCTGGCTGTCCATGCTCCCTGCTCTAGAAAGAGTGCTGAAAAGGTATGTGCCATTGAAATCCTTTTTTCTTTCTGAAGACAAATGCCCTGTTGTCCTGCGAACAATGTTCGAAGATCCACTGACTGAACTTTGGCTGGACTTTGTCCATGGAAACTTGACCGTATTCAGTGACACGATCAAGATGCTTGAAGGCCAGGACCGCTGTGCTGTGGAGTCAGCTGCAATTCTGAGAAACATTGAGGCAAAATTGACTGCAAGACGTGATGACAACTTCATTCCAGTTTTGGTCAGAGGACTTCTGAGAGAGCTAGAGGGAAATGGAGCAATGTCTAAAGAGAGCTTTCTCAAAACATCCCAATCATTCTTCACTACGGCTGTGAACTACTTGCAAGCTTGGGGAAAGCACACAGATAATCTAAAAGATTTACATTGTCTCCTTTTAAAAAGGCAACCTCAGCGTGAAGAGATCCAGAAGGTAGCAGCCACACTGCAGGAAAAATGCCCCAACGTGACCATCAATGAGGATGCATTGTTTGACGAGGCTACTGGCCTGCAAGAGTTCCTAAAGGGGGGGGATCACTTGAAGAATGGAAAACATCGGAGACACCGCTTAGTCAGAGATGGAGCACGGTGGTTACCCACTTCAAAGAGAACGACATCCCACACACTAACCTGGCTAGATTAGCGTCTGTTGTCATGTGCTTACCTGGAAGTAATGCACCAGTCAAATGTTCTCCCAAATGAATGATATATGGACAGCAGCAAGACATAGGTTCACTGTTCCTACCATCAAGGCCATGCTTATTGTGAAGACAAACTTCAACCTCCCCTGCCAGGAGTTCATGGAGAAGCTGGCCAAAGACAGAGCAATCCTGAATAAGATACATTCTTCTGAGAAATATACAGATTAGGTTGGTATAAGTGGTAACTACATAATATAATCTCATATCGTCTTATTTCTTTATTATGTTGTTAAGTATTTCACATAGACTATTGTCTGTTTTTTCAATTTTTCTCATGTTCTCTTCTGCTCTTATTCTACCCAGACTACCAGGACCAGGAATGGCTGTTCAGATCAGACAGTTCTGTCTTGTCTGTAGTGTTTCTGTAATATAGTGGTTTTCTCTATCACAGTGTGCCTGTTAGACATGAAACCGGAATTGTCCCCTTTTTTATTTCATAGATAATAAAATTGGATAGTTTAATGATATAGTGATTGCCGAACTGGAAATGTCCCCGGTTTTAATTTCAGAAATCTGGTCACCTTACTCTATGCGTTCTCTGCGCGTCGTGGAACACACCTTCCATGTCGTTCATTATTTTCCATAGAACGGAAAGCCCCTACTTTATTATCCCTTACATATGGATCTCACAGTTTTATTACAAAGACTTGGCTATGGATCAAATAATTTGTCCATGAAAATAAAAGGGCAAAATACAATGTTGAACAAACAGTACAATAGAATTTCCCCGACAGGTGTAGAAAAAAAATATATCAATGTTATTGTACACATGAAATATTGCTAATATTCTTCTGCTCATTAAAGTCTCCATCCAGTACATAAATCACAAAGTGGAGATGGATACTCAACCAGATATTGGAAGCCTGAAGACCCTGGCATCCCTTCTTTGTAATAAACAGCTGTTGTGGTTAGATCACAATGCCTTGAGGAGTATTGAGGCAGATGCTGTAATAGCATGGAGAATGATGAACACCATCTGCCAACATCTGTACCTCCACACGCGCACATGCGGGCACACGCGCACACATACACGCAGCACACAGCCCAGCACTACAGATGTATCCCACTGTACCTCCACATACAGCACAGATGTGAGGCCATTTGGCACACAGATCAAAGGAAAGAGGACAGTAAGCGAGTCATCCACGTTATTAAAATGAACCCTATAGTTTTAGTGGTCCCAATAGAATACTTGGCCACACACACACAGAGGTGATATGATCCTTTTATTTTTTGGCACTGTTGGGATAAACCCGCGGCTGTCCCTGGATCCTGCCAGATTCCGCATAGGGGGAGAGACACGAAAGCCCAGCTAGCCTAGCTGGCTCGGCGGTCTCAAATGGAGGCCGCTATTGAATGTTTCCAGCGCTGCAGGAGCTGTGTTTACTTTGCTTTGTTCCGGGACAATGTGAACTTTGAATGTAGCAACTGCTTGCATGCAGAGGACTACAGGAACGAAGTGGCTACTCTTAGCAAACAAGCAGCAAACCTACACAAGCTACTTGGGAACCCATGCCCGCCTACTTTTTATTTTTCTTCCACCCCAATAGCCAGACGGAGCTCTGGTCTGGTGGAAGTTTAGCTGCCGTGTCGGCTCTCCACAGCTGACTGGCCGGTGTTCGGCAGGGTTCCATCCCCGAAGGGATCTCCCCCTTCCCTGGAGAACGGAGCTGTTCTCAACTCAACCAACCAGCCATGGAGGTACGTCACTCGCCGTGAAATTAGAAGAAAGCGTCCTCTGGCAATGGGGGTCTCCATGGAGATGTTGAGCCCGGACCTGACACAGACCAGTAACAGCTTTGCCGTCCTGGATCCAGAGGTTCCGGGGCCTTCTTCCTTGGGGTCTTCATATTCAAGATCGGATCCGGAGGTACCTGCATCTTCGTCCTCAGTTCTGTCTCCCTCTCCAGTGGCTTCTACCTCATCAGACCGTGAGGCTGCCTGAGAGACCGGCCCATGATAGGCAGCTCTATGGTGAGAAACATCTCGGTTCCAAAGGCAAAAACCCTGTGCTACCCAGGAGCAAGAGTACAGGATATCATAAGGCTGGTTCCAACTGTTCTATGACAGATGCTGGAAGCTAACACTGTCAAAGTCCATATTGGGTCAAACGATATCAGGAGGGCTAGCTCTGTCACGCCCTGATCTGTTTCACCTGTACTTGTGATTGTCTCCACCCCCTCCAGGTGACGCTTATTTCCCCCAGTGTATTTATCCCTGTGTTTCCTGTCTCTCTGTGCCAGTTCGTCTTGTATGTTTCCAAGTCAACCAGCGTTTTTCCCATTCTCCTGCTTTTTGCAATCTCCTTTTTCTAGTCCTCCCAGTTTTGACCCTTGCCTGTTTCTGGACTTTGTACCCGCCTGCCTGACCATTCTGCCTGCCTTGACCACGAGCCTGTCTGCCACTCTGTACCTCCTGGACTCTCGTTTTGACCTTTTTGCCTGTTCACGACCATTCTGATATCACCAGAGAATATTTTTTCTGTGTGATTTAAATATTGACTGGCTTTCATTAGGCTGTCCACTCAAGAAAAAACTTCAAACTGTAACCAGTGCCTGCAACCTGCTTCAGGTTGTCAGTCAACCTACCAGGGTAGTAACAAACAGCACAGGAATTAAATCATCAACATGTATTGATCACATCTTTACTAATGCTGCAGAAATGTGCTTTAAAGCAGTATCCAAATCCATAGGATTTAGAGTTCACAATGTACTAGCCATATCTAGGAAAACCAATGTTCCAAAGGCTGGGCCTAATATAGTGTATAAGAGGTCATACAATAAGTTTTGTAATGATTCATATGTTGATGATGTAAAGCATATTTGCTCGTCTATGGTGTGTATTGAGAAGCAACCAGACGCTGTACTTGACACATTTATGAAATTGCTTATTCCAGTTACAAATAAGCACGCACCCATTAAGAAAATGACTTTAAAAACTGTTAAATCCCATTGGATTGATGAGAAATTGAAAATTGTATGGTTGAGAGGGATGAGGCAAACGGTATGGCAAATAAGTCTGGTAGCCCAACTGATTGGCAAATGTTTTGCAAATTAAGAAATCATGTGACTAAACTAAATAAAAATAAACTATACTATGAAACAAAGATAATTATATGAATAATGATAGTTAAAAGCTTAGGGGCACCTTAAATGAAACTCGCCTCCATCATTCATTGAATCAGATGGCTCATTCATCACAAATCCCACTGATATTGCCAACTATTTTAGTTACTTTTTCATTGGCAAGATAAGTAAATTTAGGGATGATATGTCAGCAACAAACGATGACACTACACATTCAAGTATATCGGACCAAATTATGAAAGACAAGAATTGTACTTTTGAATTCCGTAAAGTCAGTGGGGAAGAGTTGAAAAAATTATTGTTGTCTATCAACAATGACAAGCCAGTGGGGTCTGACAATCTAGATGGAAAATTACTGAGGATAATAGCAGACGATATTGCCACTCCTATTTGCCACATCTTCAATTTAAGCCTACTAGAAAGTGTGTGCCCTCAGGCCTGCAGGGAAGCTAAAGTCATTCCGCTACCCAAGAATAGTAAAGCCCCATTTACTGGCTCAAATAGCCGACCAATCAGCCTGTTACCAACCCTTAGTAAACTTCTGGAAAAATTGTGTTTGACCAGATACAATGTTAACTTACAGTAAACAAATTGACAACAGACTTTCAGCATGCTTATAGGGAAGGTCACTCAACAAGCACAGGACTTACACAAATGACTGATGATTGGCTGAGAGAAATTGATGATAAACTGATTGTGGGGGCTGTCTTGTTAGACTTCAGTGCAGCTTTTGACATTATCGATTATAGTCTGCTGCTGGAAAAATGTATGTGTTACGGTTTTACACTCCACTAATGTGGATAAAGAGTTACTTGTCTAACAGAACACAGAGGGTGTTCTTTATTGGAAGCCTCTTAAACATAATCCAGGTAGAATCAGGAATTCCGCAGGGTAGCTGTTTAGGCCCCCCGATTTTTTCAATTTTTACTAACGACATGCCACTGACTGAGTAAAGCCAGAGTGTCTATGTATGCGGATGACTCAACACTATACACGTCAGCTACTACAGAGACTGAAATGGCTGAAACACTCAACAAAGAGCTGCAGTTAGTTTCAGAGTGGGTGGCAAGGAATAAGTTAGCCCTAAATATTTCTAAACTAAAAGCATTGTATTTGGGACAAAACATTCACTAAACCCTAAACCTCAACTAAATCTTGTAATAAATAACGTGGAAATTGATTAAGTTGAGATGACTAAACTGCTTGGAGTAGCCCTGGATTGCAAACTGTCATGGTCATAACATGTTGATACAACAGTAGCTAAGATGGGTAGAAGTCTGTCCATAATAAAGCGCTGCTCTGCCCTAACAACACTATCAACAAGGCAGGTCCTACAGGTCCTAGTTTTGTCGCACCTTGATTACTGTTCAGTTGTGTGGTCAGGTGCCACAAAAAAAGGACTTAGGAAAATTGCTATTGGCTCAGAACAGGGCAGCACAGCTAGCCCTTGGATGTACACAGAGAGCAAACATTAATAATATGCATGTCAATCTCTCCTGGCTCAAAGTGGAGGAGAGATTGACTTCATCACTACTTGTATTTATGAGGTAAATCTCTCCTGGCTCAAAGTGGAGGAGAGATTGACTTCATCACTACTTGTATTTATGAGAGGTATTTGACATGTTGAATGCACCGAGCTGTCTGTCTAAACTACTGGCACACAGCTCGGTGTCACGCCCTGACCGCAGAGAGCCTTTTTATTTCTCTATTTGGTTAGGTCAGGGTGTGATTTGGGTGGGCATTCTATGTTTTCTGTTTCTTTGTTTTTGGCCGAGTGTGGTTCCCAATCAGAGGCAGCTGTCTATCGTTGTCTCTGATTGGGGATCATACTTAGGCAGCCCTTTTTCCCACCATTAGGTTGTGGGATCTTGTTTTCTGTTTTGTGTTTCTGCCTGACAGAACTGTGCGCTTTCGTTTTCGCTTTTGTTAAAGTGTTTTTTGACATTAAAGTATCATGAACACTTACGACGCTGCGCCTTGGTCCACTCTTCATACCACCAACGAGAGCCGTTACACTCGGACACCCATGCATACCCCACAAGACCTGCAACAAGAGGTCTCTTCACAGTTACCATGTACAGAATAGACTATGGGAGGCGTACAGTACTACATAGAACCATGACTACATGGAACTCTATTCCACATCAAGTAACTGATGCAAGCAGTACAATTTGATTTAAAAAACATGAAAAAAACACCTTATGGAACAGCGGGGACTGTGAAGCAACACAAACATAGGCACAGACACATGCATACACACACGATAACATACACACACATACACATGGAATTAGTACTGTAGATATGTGGTAGTGGTGGAGTAGGGGCCTGAGGGCACACAGTGTGTTGTGAAATCTGTGAATGTATTGTAATGTTTTTAAAATTTTAAAAACTTTTTTTTATCCATAATAAACACATAAATACAAAATAAATACAATAACTAGAAATACAAACTAGCCTCTCAAAGCATTTCATGATGACAGAAGTGAGTGCTACAGGGCGATGGTCATTTAGTTCAGTTACCTTTGCTTTCTTGGGTACAGGAACAATGGTGGACATCTTGAAGTAAGTGGGGACAGCAGACTGGGATAGGGAGAGATTGAATATGTCCCTAAACACTCCAGCCAGCTGGTCTGCGCATGCTCTGAGGACACGGCTAGGGCTGCCGTCTGAGCCGGCAGCCTTGTGAGGGTTAACACGCTTAAATGTCTTACTCACGCCGGCCACAGAGAACGAGAGCCCACAGTCCTTGGGAGCGGGCCACGTCGGTGGCACTGAGTTATCCTCAAAAAGGGGAAAGAAGGTGTTTAGCTTGTGGCTGGTTTTCCCTTTGTAATCCGTGATTGTCTGTAGACCCTGCCGAATTGTGACTCCACTTTGTCTCTGTACTGACGTTTTGCCTGTTTGATTGCCTTACGGAGGAAATAACTACACTGTTTGTATTCAACCATATTCCCAGTCACCTTGCCATAGTTAAATGCGGTGGTTCGCGCTGTCAGTTTTGCGCGACTGCTGCCAACGATCCATAGTTCCTGGTTTGGGTAGGTTTTAATAGACACCGTGGGAATGACATCCCCTATACACTTCCTGATGAACTCTGTCACTGTGTCCATGTAAACGTCAATGTTATTCTTTGAGGCTATCCAGGAACATATCCCAGTCCGCGTCATCAAAACAATCTTGAAGCATGGATTCTGATTGGTCAGACCAGCATTGCATAGAGCTTAGCACGGGTACGTCCTGTTTGAGTTTCTGCCTATAGGAAGGGAGGAGCAAAATGGAGTCGTGATCTGATTTGCTGAAGGGAAGGCGGGGAAGGGCCTTGTAGGCATCTCAAAAAGGCGAGTAGCAGTGATCTATGGTTTTTCCTAAGCGAGTACTACAGTCATTGCGTTAATAGAACTTCAGTAGCGTTTTCCTCAAATTTGGGTTAAAATCCCCAGCTACAATAAATGTGGATACTCAGGATATGTGGTTTCCAGTTTGCATAAAGTCCAGTGTAGTTCCTTGGAGGCCATCGTGGGGGAATATACACGGCTGTGACTATAACTGAAGAGCATTCTCTTGGGAGGTAATACGGTCGGCAGTTGATTGTGAGGTATTCTAGGTTGTGTATTCATTTCACCGATTCTGTTGAAAAACGTTTCTTAAAAGGAAGCAAAAGGAACAAAACGGGATTAACATAGTTGAATTTGTCCAATAGAAACTCTCATTTGCAACTGATTACACCCTATATCAGCTAGATGCAGACAAATGTGTCACTGTTTGTCATCTCAAATTTGTCTCTCGACCTATGTGCACCTACGTTGTAAACTTTCCTTCATAGGCTTGGTTGTAGCTTCATGATGGGTATAGGGAAAATTTGAGTATCATGTAGTAGCCTAAACCTATCGTTGTTACATTCAACTGGGTGAATGGAATATGAATGAGAGTCATCCGATATGCTTTAATATACATGTTCCGCACAACAAATTGTATGGGAGCAAGTCTGACACCAACAGGCTCCTATCCCCAAGCCCCCCCCCCACACACACACACACACACACACACACACACACACACACACACAATCATCATACAGAGTACGCTGCTGCTACTCTGTTTATCATATATCCTGATGTCTAGTCACCTCACCCCTATACATATCTAACCCTACCACTCCAGTATCCTTGCACATTGTAAATATGGTATTGGCACTGACCTTGGAACTGACCCTGTATATACTGTAGCTTACTTACTTTGTGTTCTTGTGTTCTTCTATTTTTCCTGTGTTTTTGTTCTACTAGCCTTTTTTTATTTTAGTTTTTTATATTACTACTGATATTGATTACTGCATTGTTGGGAAAGAGCAAGCAAAAAAGACATTTCACTGTACAAGTGCACATGGCAATAAAAACTCGAAACTTGAAATATTGAAAGGGTGACAGATTTAAGATTGATCTTGAATTGATTGTATAGTTGGCTGCTAAAACTATCAGGGGAGTTCTATCAGCTCTATTATCTCTTATCAACACTCAAATCTAAATTGTGGATACTCACCTTTGACATTGTTGCAGAATAATGAAGAAAAAATGGATAGTCTCCCATTCAACATTCAGAGTACCTGCAGCAGACAGTATAGAGTAGACAATAGCTGCTAATGTGCAAACTTCCCACTGGGCAAACACGGGTTGGATCAATGTTGTGTCCACCTCATTTCAACTGAAAAAATGTGATGATATTGAATCAATGTGGAAAATTGATTGGATTTGCAAAAAGTAATCAACTTGAGAGGCATTTCGTCTTGTTTTCACCCAACTTTCAACCTCAATCCAATGACATTGTGAAATTGTTTGTTGATTTCACGTTGAATTCACATTAGTTGACAACTCAACCAAATGAAAATCAAAACTAGATGTTGAACTTATGTCTGTGCCCATTGTGTTCCTTGCTCTTTTGAGCTGAACACAAGGCTGAACGCCATTGTTAGCTTTGGTCACGACTTAATTCCATGGGTCTCTGATCTGTGATCAGATTTATCTCATTCCTCTCTGCAGGGGCGTGCATCCGAGCTGCATGGAAAATACTTACAGTGTGTGTGTCACGGATGAATAGGAGTGGAAGGTAGGAGTCAGGTGCAGAGAGCAGAGGGTTCAAGGAAAATAGGCACTTTATTCCGGCACAAACGGTCATGCCCAAACACAGGGCGGAAAACACTGACCAACCCAAAACACAGGGTAAAAACGGTCCGGAGCACAAAACCACAGCCAACACTAAACGTGAACACAAAATAATCCCTAACAAGCCTAACAAGCTTAAATAGGCTAGAAAATCAAGAAAACACAAATAGGAACAGGTGCAACTAATAAGACTAAACTAACAGAAAAGGAAAAAGGGATCGGTAGCGGCTAGTAGGCCGGTGACGACGACCTCCGAGCACCGCCCGAACAGGCAGGGGAGCCAACTTCGGCAGGAGTCGTGATAGTGTGTTTTAATCTAGCATGATTATTATTAGGCTGTTTGGAAATTGGGAAAGATAAAAACCAAAGGGTTATGGTTAGGGTTTGTTTTAGGGTAACGGTTAATCTGGGGTGTGGACATAAATCTAGGACTAGGGTTAGGGTTATAGGCGGCTAGGTTTAGGATTGAGTTAAGGTGTGGATATGAAGCTAGGGTTAGTGTTATGGCTAGGGTTAGGGTTGAGCCAGGTTGTGGATATGAAGCTCCATGGACATGAATACACACTTTCTTCTGTACATTTGATCTGCACAATACTAAGAAAAATCTATCCCTTAACCCCCTGGAGTCCTTTGACACACTTGTTCGTCAATCTAAAATCCCTGTCAGTTTAGCTAAAGATATCAACTTTTCTTTTGCATTGGATGCGTCTCAATCCCGAGTAGCACTGCGGTCTAAGGCACTGCATCTCAGTGCTAGAGGTGTCACTACAGACACCTTGGTTCGAATCCAGGCTGTATCACAACTGGCCGTGATTGGGAGTCCCATAGGGCAGAGCACAATTGGTTTGGCCGGTGTAGGCCGTCATTGTAAATAAGAATTTGTTCGAAACTGACTTGCCTAGTTAAATAAAAGAAAAATGTCACACTTCCACATCTGCGATGAAAAGTGGCAGAGCTAGGACGGTGTTTTTCAGACCATGAAACATCCTGAAAACGTCTGTAGCGTTGAGTGACCCGACTGTGGAAAGGGGAGATTCTCACGAACACAATGGTTCTCCGTTTTTCTCTACGACCCCCATAAATCATCTGAAGGTAAACAGTACTTTTTTCAATTTTTTTATGGAAGTATGAAAGTAGTTTTGTGACTACCCAAAAAAGGGTAGTGTTAAATATGTGTAAAAAAAAAGAACAAAATGTCCTGAGCTTTCTCATATCTTCTAGATATAGGACTAACCCTTCAAAACTTTGTTTCTTAGGATTCATATTTTGTCTTTTTTCCAATTTATGAATGTGTTATTCAATGCGTTTCTTTGGGCTATAGTAGTGAAGGCCATATATTTTTTATAACTAATGTGGCCCCCCCAACGGTTTAGGGTGGGTTGCACCAACATGGTTTAAATTAATCTAGGATAAGAGCTAATCTAGGTTGATAATTAATCAGAGATGTATTGCACCACTTAATGTTAAATCGGGATCAGTAAATCTATGATTAACAGTTTTAAACTATAATTATTGACATGTTACACCAATATATGAGGTATTTTGTGAGTTGAAACGAAGTAGCTAGCCTTCTTGACAAATGAGGCCACAAAGTTGCTGTTCCTTGATAAAATAATAACAATGTAACGTTAGAACTACTGCAACTCCATCGTGAAAGGTTCTCATGGGTTGGCTGATTTGAAATAAATCCGTTATTTGCCAGTACTAGACAGAAAACAAATTTGTTTGCTAACGTTACATACTATAGCTAGCTAGTTTATAAACCAAGCTAACTAGCATACAATATGATTTACTATTGTCATTACTTAACATTATTTAGCCATTGATTATTTGTCCACTAGCCACCTGATCATGGCACGTCAAAGAAGTTCAAATTTCTCCGCTTATGAAAAAAATATATTGTCGGAGCTGATGGAGGAATTTAGTAATATACTGGAGGATAAAAAGACAGACAACATGACTGTCAAAAAGAAGGAAGACACCTGGGTCATTTTATGCGACAAATGTAAAGGATCAACAGAGAAGCCCCAATTCAATTGCTGTACAAAATGGGCACGTAAATAGCCTACTAATAATGAGTTAATTATCATAAAACTCTGAGTAACTTCTTTTGGTCTCTCCACAGTAGATATGTCGCCATTTTGTCAGTTAAGACACCTCAAGTGGCAGTTTAGAATTCATCTCCAATCTATGATTACATTAATTGAGCAACAGGCCTAAAATTAATCTAGGTTTAAATTGAAAACTAAACTCAGATTAGAGGAAGGATTTAATTTAACTAGGATTAATTGAAAACTAGGTTTAAAATTTGGTGCAACAAGATTAATAGATTAACCATTGATTTAACCCAGTTTAAGAGTTAATCCATGTTGGTGCAACCCACCCTTAGGCTTTTAAGAATTAAAAACATTCTCACTATTTCTCTTCTGTCATCTAGCACCTGGATCTTGTTGTGTGTGTGCAGTGGTTCTGTACAGTAAGTGCTGCAGACCATCCACTGAGGGCTGTAGGTATAATGGTGAGTAATCCAAGCACATTAGCCTCCCGCTCCACGAGGTGCAGCATATCAGATGACTACAATACACATCAGGCACTGCCAGGAAATAGCAAGCAGCACTCTAAAAATGAAATCACCTATTCATTTAATCACAAATGCTGACCCCTCAAACACGGTTTTGATGGTGAATGTTTTTCTGAACACGGAACAGGCTACAAGTGTGGGCTGGGGTTGTGAGGAAGTTAGGATGTTCCCTATCTGTATACGACGGCTGTGTGTTAATGTACAATTTGCATTCATATGCAACAACATCCCATTTCTGAGAATGTGCCTGAAAATGGTTGTCATATTTGATATGGCTGTGATGGAGAGGAATGAAATTAAGTCCATTATCAGGTTCAATATCAGATAGCACACAGAGAGAGCACATTACACTCCCAGACTCAGTGGAATTGTATGAAAATGAAATTGCTTTAAAGTTCAATTCATGGATCTGTTCCCGCAGTTCCCTGGCACTGTTCTTTTTGTCTCTCGTTGATGTGTAAAAGGCATTTATGCTCATGAGAGTGAAAATAAAGAGGTAAACAATTCACTCCCAATGTGGCAGCTAAATAATTGCCAAGGTATGGGGAGGCACAGTGGATATTGCCTATAAAATCACAGTGTAGAAAAGTGTTCATATCCCCAGATCTCAAGATTCATTTGAATAATAACAAAAAGCTATGACCCCAGGGAATAACACCTTCATTGAAATTGTTTATGAAAAATATTTTGGGGTAACAACTCTGCATCAGAGATTAACTTTGTGCCCTCAAATGTACTGAATGGCTAAAACCGAGGTAGTGAGTCAACATTTGGTATTCATATGAATCAGAGGTTAAAAAGGGGAATACTGAACACATTAAAGCCAATTGCAGAGGGGGGAAAGTATCTAGCTCTAAGCTTGTTTTTCTGAGGCGCTATAAACCAGGAGCCATATCACATGAATGGGTAGTTGCTGTGGACAGTTGATTCATGTGTGGTTGTGCTGACAGACAGATTTGAAAGGATATGTGGTGACGTAAGCTCCCTCCTCTCTCCAACCCCATGAAGCAGTACAGCCTTCGCGGACAGAGGAACTTCTGCCAAAACCTTGGCCAATGTCAATGTCACCTCTATCAGCACTCAAACAGACAAGCCAAAGGTACATTATTAGATGGCAGGCAGAGGGAAATGTGATTCTGCAGCTTTCTATTTTCAGCTTTAGTCATAAGATCCATGTGCCAAGAAAGGCAAGGTAAACACATCTTGAAATTGAGAGCACAGCACACATGGTATGTGACCTCCAGCATGTGCGCATGTTAGGATTTACAAAAATAAACATAACCAGTCAAAGTATAAGAGACAAAGAACAAACACTCATCTGAGATTCATAGCTGTATGCGACTCAACTCATACTTATTTCCTACTTATTTTCATCTCCTGTCTCCAGTGCAGATATCCCAGTGGTGAAGGTGCATAAAGATTCAGATGTTATGAACCTGATATATGACGTCATTGTTTTAGCACTACCCACAGAGTTTTTAAGCTATGGCTTGTGACATGGTTCAATGTGCCAATAAATCAGCACACTTTTTCATTTTTCTTCAAATTGACCCTCACTTGGAACTAGAATTGTGATCAAGTTGGCTGTGCTAATGTAGTAGATACAAAACAAGGGTAATGGAGAGCACTGTACAATACGGCAAACTCAGCAAATTAGGCATTTGTGGTAAGTACATAGGCTATATGTACTCGGCTTCTCCTAGTACGTACGACCGCAGCACAGCTGTGCTAAAAAAGTCACAACCCATGCCCTCTCGTGTACTATTATTTTATTTTATTATTTTTTTTTCCCAAAAAGCTCTGAGCATAATTGTACTGCAGTAGCGTCTTAGAAGGTGACTCAAGTAACTTTAGCCATTTTTTTTGTCATGGCCTTAACAACCCAAGCCAACAGTCCGGCTGGGGACACTCATGAAATCCTGCTTATCCGTGCATAGCCATGGACAGCCTGCGCCTTTGGGCTTGTGTAGCCAGAGGCTAAGTCAGCAGTCTGAGACCTCTGGAATCACTGAGGATCCGAAAGAGAGTGCAGCAAACAGACAGATCTAGGACAGACAGGCCAGGACTGAATCATCACTGGGTGGGAGAAGACAGAGCAGATAACATTAGGACAGTGGAGAGCTGTGCTGACTCACCAGGAGGCAATGTCACAGAAACATACAATGCTACAGTTTCCCTAGGCAAAGGACAATCAGTCCAAGGTTACAATATGATGATCTAGAGAACTCGTTAATGTTACTGGTCTACTGTGAGCTCTATAGTCCTGCTCTTTGCTCAAATTTTTTATATTTCTGGACCTCACTAAATTCAAATTAATTAATTGGATTAGACAGCAATGTACTTTGTCATCAAACATCATACATGTTGGCAATAATATGACACGATAATGATTTTGACAAGATATAGCTTTCTGATCCTTGCATTAGTCCTGCTGTTATATATACAGCTCCTGTCAAGGGGCTAATACATGTCAATGGCAAGCAGAACATTGAGTAGCGATTCTTTACCAAAGCACAGAATAATTTTCAACCGCTACTATAACTATTTTCCCCATGGACAAGACACAAAACGGGAAGAACATGAAATTTGCGTCCAGTTAGATTAAATAGAAACATGCTGTAAATAGCAATGTCCATGTCCACGGTATCGGTTGGATTGTTTCTCAGAATCCGTGATGGAATCTTAATGTTACCTGGTTCTGGACTTAAATGTTTGATTCCTCAACTCTATTACATTGAATAGTAATTCCAAGTCATGGAATACAATACTTTGAGTTGCTGCTGTAAAGTGCTGCAGAGTTATCCTGTTATGCATGTAAATGTATGCACTCTACTGTAAGTCGCTCTGGATAAGAGCGTCTGCTAAATGACTAAAATGTAAATGTAAATGTAATTATTGAACATTGAAACTGCTTGTCTTTGAAGCATCTAGGAGTTTCTGGCTTTATTATCATGCAAGAAATGTAATTAATTTATGAAGCGTAATCACAACTTATGAGGTGAAAGGACAGTGCATCTGGCACTTAACATTCAGTCTCACTCATTAATGGCTCATTATAGAATTGTTAAGACGGTTCAACTGAGCTTGCAGAAATGCGAGGTGAAAAAGAATCATCAATGGGTCAGTGAATACTCAATACACTCAGCTGCAGATGAACGAATGAGGCAAATACAGTATTCTCCTGTTTATGCTTCTCTCTTTAACTCTTTACTGCCTATATTGCAGTAGTAGTAGTAGTAGAAGTAGTAGTTATAGTAGTAGTAGTAGTAGTAGTATTAGTACAGTGGAGGCTCCTCAGAGGAGGAAGGGAAGGACCATCCTCTGTGAATTTCATTTTTTTGAAGGAAAACATTTAAAAGTTATCCTTTTTAGATAAACCTATTCTAAATATAATCACGTCACCAAATCATTGATTAAAACACACTATTTTGCAAAGAAGGTCTACAGTAGCCTCAACAGCACTCTGTAGGGTAGCACCATGGCGTAGCCGGAGGACAGCTAGCTTCCATCCTCTGTCCTGGGTACATTGACTTCAATACAAAACCTGGGAGGCTCATGGTTCTCACCCTCTTCCATAGACATACACAGTAATTATGACAATTTCCAGATGACATCCTCCAGTCTATCAGTTGCAGCATGAACTGACATGTTGTCCACCCAATCAAAGGATCAGAGAATTAATCTAGTATTGAAAGCATACGCTACAGCTAGCTAGCACTGGTGTGTATAAAATGTGGTGAGTAGCTAACTCAAAGAAAGATAAAGACTATAGTTGAACAGTTTTGAACAAATTCATTTATTCCAAAATGAAGGAGAAGCAAGAGAGAAATATTTCATTTTTTTTCACTTTCAGTTTCACTTACTGCAAATGCAGCTAGCTAGTGTAACATACTAAAACACCCTGCTAAAATAGAGGGATGCTATGTTAGCTAACTGGCTATGACTTACCAACACAACACTGGAACTCTTCCAAGTCAAGGTAAGCTTTTGCTATTACAAATTTATTGCCACAGGGGCCCGCCGGTGTAACTGCTTACTGACTGTACACTAATGTTACTGCATGATTGTAGCGGGTTTACTAACGCGTTAGTTCTATTAGCTATGCTGACTATGACGTTACTTCAGCTAATATGGTTTCAACGATGTAGGCTGTGTGTAGCGGTTTGGCATGGAAAGTATTTTTCTCCTGGTCACATCAGTGGCGGATCTAGACCATTTCAACTGGGGAGCCAAGCTGGGGCCAGTTGTACTTTTAAAGGGGCCAAATACATTAGACGTTATTGTTGTCATATTGTTTTCTTCACTGCATTGCAGGCATTAGCAGGCAAAAGACCATGATCATAATCAATAACGGATGTAAAAAAAGAACGATAGCAAAAATTTGTTATGTAAAAATGATTTCACATTCCACATTTAGGGGGGCCACAAGGGGGTCCAAAATTGTTGTCACAGGGGCACTGGCCCCCCCTGCCCCCCCCCCCCCCCCCAGAACCGCTAGTGGGTCACATACAGCTGATGTGTTGTGCGTTGAAGTCCACAAGCGAAGGGAAGAGGTGAGAGGAGGAGAGCGTATACAGTGGGGAGAACAAGTATTTGATACACTGCCGATTTTGCAGGTTTTCCTACTTACAAAGCATGTAGAGGTCTGTAATTTTTATCATAGGTACACTTCAACTGTGAGAGACGGAATCTAAAACAAAAATCCAGAAAATCACATTGTATGATTTTTAAGTAATTAAGTTGCATTTTATTGCATGACATAAGTATTTGATACATCAGAAAAGCAGAACTTAATATTTGGTACAGATTACAGAGATCATACGTTTTCTGTAGTTCTTGACCAGGTTTGCACACACTGCAGCAGGGATTTTGGCCCACTCCTCCTTCTCCAGATCCTTCAGGTTTCGGGGCTGTCGCTGGGCAATATGGACTT
The DNA here is from genome assembly GCF_016432855.1 of Salvelinus namaycush. NCBI lineage: Eukaryota > Metazoa > Chordata > Actinopteri > Salmoniformes > Salmonidae > Salvelinus > Salvelinus namaycush. The sequence continues at coordinate 17,646,877 of NC_052329.1, forward strand.
TCAGCTCCCTCCAAAGATGTTCTATTGGGTTCAGGTCTGGAGACTGGCCCAAAGAATGATGTTTCCACCTCCATGCTTCACGGTTGGGATGGTGTTCTTGGGGTTGTACTCATCCTTTTTCTATTCGAATATATTAATAATATGCATATGTTAGCAACTGGGACTGAGGAGCAGGCAGTTTACTCTGGGCACCTTATTCATCCAAGCTTCTCAACACTGCCCCGCAGCCATAAGAAGTTTTAATTAAGAAATGTTTTTCAACAGAATCATGCGATCATGAGTAAACACAGTTCACTTTCATAGCAGCCACCTGGTATTCCTTCTTGCATATACAGTGGGGAGAAAAAGTATTTGATACACTGCCGATTTTGCAGGTTTTCCTACTTACAAAGCATGAAGTTCCACTTCCTGTTTGGAATTTTTCTGAGGCTGGTAGTTTTTCAACCAAGCTCTCATTGAAATTACAGCGAGATATGGATGAGTTGTCACTTCCTACGGCTTCCACTAGATGTCAACAGTCAATAGAACTTTGTCTGATGACTGCTGTGAAGGGGGGGCCGAAGGAGACAGGAATGAGTAACCAAAGCCATGAGGTGACCACGCTTTGACCACGCGCGTTCACGTTGGAGGCAGCTCCGTTCCATCGCTCAACTGAAGTCAATGTAATTCTCCGGTTGGAACGTTATTCAAGATGTATGTTAACAACATTCTTAAGATTGATTCAATACATCGTTTGACATGTTTCTACTGACTGTTACGGAACTTTTGGACATTTCGCCACGTTATAGTGGATGCGCTTTGTGACTTTGGAATTGTTTACCAAACGCGCTAACCAAAGTAGCTAATTGGACATAAATAACGGACATTATCGAACAAATCAAGCATTTATTGTGGACCTGGGATTCCTAGGACTGCATTCTGATGAAATTCATCAAAGGTAAGGAAACATTTATCATGTATTTTCTGGTTTCTGTTGACTCCAACATGGCGGCTAATTTTACTATTGTTCTGAGCTCCGTCTCAGATTATTGCATGGTTTGCTTTTTCCGTAAAGTTTTTTTGAAATCTGACACAGCGGTTGCATTAAGGAGAGGTATATCTATAATTCCATGTGTATAACTTGTATTATCATCTACATTTATGATGAGTATTTCTGTTGAAACGATGTGGCTATGCACTATCACTGGATGTTTTTGGAACTAGTGAATGTAACTCGCCAATGTAAACTCAGATTTTTTTATATAAATAATGAACTTTATCAAACAAAACATGCATGTATTGTGTAACATGAAGTCCTATGAGTGTCATCTGATGAAGATCATCAAAGGTTAGTGATTAATTTTACCTCTATTTGTGCTATTTGTGGCTCCTCTCTTTGGCTGGAAAAATGGCTGAATTTTTCTTTGAGTTGGTGGTGACCTAACATAATCGTTTTTGGTGCTTTTGCTGAAAAGCCTATTTGAAATCGGACACTTTGGTGGGATTAACAACAAGATTACCTTTAAAATGGTATAAGACACATGTACGTTTGAGGAATTTTAATTAAGAGATTTCTGTTGTTTGAATATTGTCGCCCTGCACTTTCACTGGCTGTTGTCATATCGATCCCGTTAACGGTGTGCAGCCATAAGAAGTTTTAAAAGCAAACGGAACAAAAGGTGATAAACATACATGAATTTGGACTAATGATTGCACCTTATATCAGCTAGATGCAGGTGAATGCGTCACTGTCTGTCATCTCAAATTTGTCTCTCGACCTGTGTGCACCTACGTTGTAAACTTTCATTCATTGGTTAGGTTGTAGCAACCTCAATGGGTATAGGGAAGATTCAAGTATCATGTAGTAGCCAAAACCTATCGCTGTAACATTGAACTGGGTGAATAGAATATGAATGAGAGTCATCCCAAATGATGTAATAGAAATAAAGCCAAGCTCATGAAAAAAATAATTGTCCTCCCTCATGGTAAACGGCACTGACCGCCACTGTATTAGTAGTAGATGTAGTAATAGTAGGTTTTATTGGTTTCTCGCAGTCATAGACTGAATTGTAAACCATTTTACAATCATAACATCAATCACATGTTATTATCAAATAGTAAAATACTTAACTATTGTCGTGTCTTTGACTATGCCAGATTGATTGCTATGACATGCTATTCTATAAAATAATTTCTCCGGTATCAATATTACCTGATTGAACTAACCATGTAAATATTAATTAACTAGAGAGGGACACCACGAAAGAATATTTATAGAGCTGTTATCTTTCGAATAAACTCTTAAAGATTTTGTAATATTTTACTAAATAACAGTCACATTAATCGTCATTTTATTCAGTCTCATCTGAAAGTTGTAAGTCCTTGATTATCTGCAAGAATCCTGGCTAACAAGTTGAATCAGCAATACAAAATGGGGTTTAATTATTTATTTACTAAATACCTAACTAATCACACAGAAACACATATACACAATTAAATCATAACTTGATCACAAATTACGTCATACAGAAAAACGTCCCTAGCGGGCAGAATCGATATGACAGCTTGTTACACAAAGGAAAGGGGGGGGAGTCCTAGTGAAAGCGCGGGGAGTCCTAGTGAAAGCGCGGGAGACTTGAGCATAGGCGAGCTGTGCTATCGTAAATCTTATCTTATGCATTCTAAATTACCGCCATTTGAAGAGGAAAATGCAATGAATATTTACTCTGAGCTGCGCTTCAGTAGGTTGGTGGTAGATGGCCTGTGTCGCCAACCCGAGTCCTCTGTCCTTTGAAGAAGTCTCTGGTAGTCACGGGAACACGTTGTGGGTATTAGACGGGGTACTTGGACTGTCCTTCCGAACCTGCGTTTAGCTGTTGCTAACTCCAAGGCTAGGAGATATCACTTCTGTAGTGAATACGAGTTCAAAGTTCATACCATTCACAATCAAAGTCCATGCTGATGTTGGCTTCATCTATAGTGATTATCTGAACCATTCTGACCCTGGATCGTCATCCTAGAGTACCCGGAACAGGAAGTTATATTCTTGTCTCTGGCTTTATATAGTGGAGGGAGAGGGGTGTGTCTGAAAAGTCTATTACCCAGGTCTCTTCACAGGGGCGGGCCCCTGGTTGAGCAGAAGCCAAATTTATGAAAACACAGATCTCTCATTTGGAAGGTAAAATTACATTTCACCTCTTCACAAACAATGTCATATTCAAACATTTGAATTAAACAACAATTCCATGTGAATCCGATACCTCTGACGTTTAGACTTTTCACAGTAGCGTTTATGTCATCCTATCATTGATGAGAATGTGTCAGAGGGCAACCGAACTGACATAATATACCTTAAGTACCACCGCATATGTACAGTGGGTTGGATTACCAGAATATAGTTCATTTCCCCCAACTTCTGATGTTACCCAGAATCTCTATGTTAACCCATGGGTTTCCTTATGTCACATCAGTTATAGTGGGGAGAGAGAAAAAGGGGGAAAGAGGTATTTATGACTGTCGTAAACCTACCCCCAACCCAACGTCATGACACTATCAAAACACTGAATATAATACAATGTCAAAATATGCAATATATACAAAGCAACAATATTAAACGACAAGGTTAGAGGTGGCAGTTTTAGAAAATACACCCTGGGCTACATGGTGTGTGCATTGATCAGTTTAGTGAAGTATGGAATGGGAGAGTTCTGATAGCGACCTGTGCATGTCATGGGAGTGTTCAGTTTGTGGCTGTTGCCCTTGCCAGTCCAGTAATCTGCTGTCTGGTTGAGGGGAGCCAGTCTGCAAACTGGGAGTTCTGCAGGGATTTAGCAAATGTCAGGCAGATCTGCTCCCTTCTGCTCTCCAAGGACATGATTCCGAGGGTTTCAAGGGCTTCTCGGTAGCAAGCATACGGCCCGTACATAAATATTCTGCAGGATCTTCTGGACCCTCTCTAGCTGAGCAGTCAGGGTTTGTGTGAGGCCAGGTTCCAGGCAAGGACAGCATACAGTGGCTTGCAAAAGTATTCACCCCCCTTGGCATTTTTCCTATTTTGTTGCCTTACAACCTGGAACCAAAAATTATTTTGGGGGGGTTTGTATCATTTGATTTACACAACATGCCTACCCCTTTGAAGATGCAAAATATTTGTATTGTGAAACAAACAAGAAATAAGACAAAAAAAACTGAAAACTATTCACCCCCTAAGTCAAAACTTTGTAGAGCCACCTTTTGCAGCAATTACAGCTGAAAGTCTCTTGGGGTATGTCTCTAAAAGCTTGGCACATCTAGCCACTGGGACTTTTGCCCATTCTTCAAGGCAAAACTGCTCCAGCTCCTTCAAATTTGATGAGTTCCACTGGTGTACAGCAATCTTTAAGTCATACCACAGATTCTCAATTGGATTGAGGTCTGGGCTTTGACTAGGCCATTCCAAGACATTTAAATGTTTCCCCTTAAACCACTCGAGTGTTGCTTTAGCAGTATGCTTAGGGTCATTGTCCTGCTGGAAGTTGAACCTCTGTCCCAGTCTCAAATCTCTGGAAGACTGAAACAGGTTTCCCTAAAGAATTTCCCTGTATTTAGCGCCATCCATCATTCCTTCAATTCTGACCAGTTTCCCAGTCTCTGCCGATGAAAAACATCCCCACAGCATGATGCTGCCACCACCATGCTTCACTGTGGGGATGATGTTCTCGGGGTGATGCGCGGTGTTGGTTTTGTGCCAGACATAGGGTTTTCCTTGATAAAAATCAAATCAAATCAAATCGTACATCAGCTAATATCTCAAAGTGCTGTACAGAAACACAGCCTAAAACCCCAAACAGCAAGCAATGCAGGTGTAGAAGCACGGTGGCTAGGAAAAACTCCTTAGAAAGGCCAAAACCTAGGAAGAAACCTAGAGAGGAACCAGGATATGAGGGGTGGCCAGTCCTCTTCTGGCTGTGCCGGGTGGAGATTATAACAGAACATGGCCAAGATGTTCAAATGTTCATAAATGACCAGCATGGTCAAAAAGTTAATAATCACAGTAGTTATCGAGGGTGTAGCAAGTCAGCACCTCAGGAGTAAATGTCAGTTGGCTTTTCATAGCCGATCATTAAAAGTATCTCTACCGCTCCTGCGGTCTCTAGAGAGTTGAAAACAGCAGGTCTGGGACAGGTAGCACGTCCGGTGGACAGGTCAGGGTTCCATAATTTGCAAATAAATTCATAAAAAATCCTACAATGTGATTTTCTGGATTTTTTTTCTCATTTTGTCTGTCATAGTTGAAGTGTACCTATGATGAAAATTACAGGCCTCTCTCATCTTTTTAAGTGGGAGAACTTGCACAATTGGTGGCTGACTAAATACTTTTTTGCCCCACTGTATAACAAACTGACCCTAGCCCCCCGACACATAAACTACTGCAGCATAAATACTGGAGGCTGAGACAGGAGGGGTCAGAAGACACTGTGGCCCCATCCGATGATACCCCCAGTCAGGGCCAAACAGGAAGGATATAACCCCACCGACTTTGCCAAAGCACAGCCCCCACACCACTAGAGGGATATCTCTAGTGATGGCCAAAAAGCTCAATTTTAGTCTCATCTGACCAGAGTACCTTCTTCCATATGTTTAGGGAGTCTCCCACATGCCTTTTGGCGAACACCAAATGTGTTTGCTTATGTTTTTCTTTAACCTCTCTAGGATAGGTGGGATCTGAATGGTTTGTCCTCTGGGTTTTGCCTGCTACATAAGTTCTGTTATACTCACAGACAAGATTCAAACAGTTTTAGAAACTTCAGAGTGTTTTCTATCCAAATCTACTAATAATATGCATATCTTCTATTCTGGGGATGAGTAGAAGGAAGTTGAAATTGGGCACGCTATTTATCCAAAAGTGAAAATGCTGCCCCCTATCCTAGAGAAGTTAAGCAATGGCTTTTTTTCTGGCCACTCTTCCGTAAAGCCCAACTCTGTGGAATGTACGGCTTAAAGTGGTCCTATGGACAGATACTCCAATCTCCGCTGTGGAGCTTTGCAGCTCCTTCAGGGTTATCTTTGGTCTCTTTGTTACCTCTGATTAATGCCCTCCACGCCTGGTCCGTGAGTTTCGGTGGGCGGCCCTCTCTTGGCAGGTTTGTTGTGGTGCCATATTCTTTCCTTTTTTAAATAATTGATTTAATGGTGCTCTGTGGGATGTTCAAAGTTTTGGATATTTTTTTATAACCCAACCCTGATCTGTACTTTGTCCCTGACCTGTTTGGAGAGCTCCTTGGTCTTCATGGTAACACTTGCTTGGTGGGACCTTTCAGAACAGGTTTATATATACTGAGATCATGTGACAGATCATGTGACACTTAAATAAAGTCCACCTGTGTGCAATCTAATTATGTGACTTCTGAAGGTAATTGGTTTCACCAGATCTTATCGCACGCACACTTTTCCGTTTTTTGGGGGGGGTTGAATTTTGAATTTCAATTTTGAAACAAGTAATTTTTTTCATTTCACTTCACCAACTTGGATTATTTTGTGTATGTCCATTACATGAAATCCAAATAAAAATCCATTTAAATTACAGGTTTTAATACAACAAAATAGGAAAAACGCAAAGGGGATGAATACTTTTGCAAGGCACTGTACTCCAGAACTTGTCTTACATAGCCGATGTAGATGGACAGTAGGCTTGATGTAGTTACAGAGAAGCGCTTCGTGCTCTTGAAGAGGAACAGCTTCATGCTGGCGTTTGTGGGCATGGTGTCAATCTGGCTGCTCCAGTGCAGGTCCTGCTGGACAGTGAGACCCAGCACCCTGAACTTTGATGTCTCTGAGAGGAGGTTGATGAACAGGGGTGGTGCATTTTTTTTTATAGAAGGTGACATGCATCACTACACATTTCTTCTCATTGAGGAGCATGTCATTGGTAGCGGTCCAGCTGCTCATCTCATCCAGTTGCTTCTGCATTGATGATGGTTACTGCAGTTTCCTGGATTCAAGCAGATTCATGTGATTGGCATATTTCCACACAGGGTTGGCAGCTTCATGTGCAGCATCAATGATGAGGGCACGGAAAAGGACAGGGTCAAGTAAGGTCCCATGGGTCACCCCACATGTGAGGGACTAAAGTCACACATCCATGGGACTATTTCAGGTCTCATCCCCATTGACAGGATATTTTATGACAGTAGTGTGGTTAACCCTGTCAAATGCTTTGCTGAACTCTGTGGCTACCAATGAGCAAACCATGCTTGGTGTCTTTGGAGAGACTGTTAACAAAGCTAACAAGGGCATTGGTGGTTGACCTGCCTTTTGGACTTCAAAAACTTCCTGGGGTCAAAAGAGATGTCCTTGCGTATCCACTGGAAAGCAAAGCCTTCATCAATCTTTTAAAACAAATATTCAAAAATAAAATTGTGCATATACTGTATTTATGATTTGAAGGACTAAAGGCATGACCTGGGTTGGATTTAATGGTTCATCTTTTATTGATAGGGGCCATTATGCTACAAATCTCTGCCATGGGCCTGTCAGGTTTACTGGTATGCTTACACTTCCCATCCCACCACACTCCTACTGGGGCTATAAGGAGACTGTTGACCTGCAAAATGACTAACCAAAATCTAAAACGGACCCTTGCCTTAACCCTAACCTTAACCTTAACCAAACCCTTAACCTTGACCCTAGCCCTTACCCTAATTTTAACCATTTCTAAATTAAATATTGGTTTGCAAGCCAGGAGTTTATGTATACCCTTTTCACTCCTAGTGTACGATTATATTTCCGGTTAATAAGGCTGACCAATCCATCTGCTGCCGGGCTACTAGTCTCCCTCTATCTTTTCAGATCTAACAGCTACAATGTCATTTATGTGTTCCATCTCAGGACACAGAGGCACATTGGCACAGCTGGGGGTTTTCCATTGCAGATGCAGACGCTCTGAACACTCAGTGCTCTGAACCATATAGAAAAGGGAATCTACAGCAATTCCGGCGTAATGTGAATCCGTGTTATAACTGAGTCCTCGGTTTAAATGGGGGTCATGTCCTAACCTTATCATTTCTGGGATCTGGGAGTAGGGGCTTATGGTGACGTGTGATGATATGTCACCATGGTGATGTAATCCCAAGGCTTTGTGTGTTAGCCACAGAGGATGTTGCCACATTGGGTGATGCCACATTGGGTATCACAGTCAGACACACCTTGTCTTATTTCCCTGTGGAGGGTTTTAGTTCAGAGCACATTTGTCTTTTAAATGTCTCACATGTTCCTTTGGGAGGTGAGAGCACCCTGCTCCGCTCAAAATTAGCACAGGCTGGTGTTAATGCAATGAAACTGCCTTAATCTGTTGTGAGTCCCAGCAGCCAAGCCCCTGGCTGGCAGACCTCTGATAAACCTCTAATGGCCTATGGGGAGTGTGAGCGCCAATCACAGGGGAACACCTGCCACCACATGCGCATAAGCAATCATTTTGCCTGTGCTTGCTTTTGCAAATTAGTCTGGTGACATCAATGTTGTCAGGGACTATCACCCGTTCACCGACTGTGACGGGGAGCGATACCTCCACCGATCCTCTCCCTGATTATTATTCACAGTTGAGTATTGCAATTTTCCAGAAAGGAACAAAGTGGAGGGAGGCAGGAGGGCAGAGGACAACAAGGGCAGAACACTGTCATGTGTGACCCCTCCATCAGGAGAGATTTGACCATCTGTTTTAGGCCAAAATTATGGTAATCAGGGACGTTAAGTTATGGAGAGTAGAGAGGCGCTGGGCAGTACAGAAATCAGTGTGAATAATACATTTGCTGCATTGTCTACATTCATTAGACCTCTAGGACAGAACCTAGATCTCCAGGATACTGTTGAGTTCTCTAGGATACAGCCTTGTTCTATAGGATACCGCCTACATCTCTAGGATACAATTTAGATGTCTAGGATACAGTCTAGATCTCTAGGATAGATCTTAGATCTCTAGGATAGATCTTAGATCTCTAGGATACAGTCTAGATGTCTAGGATATAGTCTAGAACTCTAGGATACTGCATAGATCTCTTGGATACAGTCTAGGTCTCTAGGATACAATCTACATCTCTAGGATACAGTCTGGATCTCTTTGATACAGTCTGGATCTCTTTGATACAGTCTAGATTCCTAGGATATAGTCTAGATCAGTAGGATATATCCTATATCTTTAGGATGCAGCTTATATCTCTAGGATGCAGCATGGATATCTAGGATACAGCCTTGTTCTCTTTGATCAAGACTTGATCTCTATGCTACAGCCTAGATCTTTAGGGTGCAGTCTATGTTTCTAGAATACAGTCTAGATCTGTATGATACAGGCTAGATCTCTAAGATACAGTCTACATCTGTAGGATAAAGTCTACATCTCTAAGATACAGCCTACTTCTCTTGGATACAGCCTACTTCTCTTGGATACAGCCAACATATCTAGTAAATAGTTTAGATCTCTATGACACAGAATATATCTTGAGGATAAAGTCTATATCTTTAGGATACATTTTAGATCTCTAGGATACAGTCTAGATCTCTAGGATATGATCTAGGTCTTGAGGAGACAGTCTTTATCTCTAGGACACAGTCTATGTCTCTAGGATACAGCCTAGAACTCTAGGATACAGTCTAGATCTCTAGGATACATTCATGATCTCTAGGATGCAATCTAGATCTCTAGAATTCAGTCTAGATCTCTAGGATACAGTCTTGATCTCTAGGATACAGCCTAGATCTCTTGTATACAGTCTACAACTCAACGACACAGCCTTGAACTCTAGGATAGAGACTAGATCTCTATGATACAGTCCAGATCTCTAGTAAACAGTCTAGGCCGCTAGAATACAGTCTAGATCTCCAGGATACAGTATATATCTCTAGGATAACGCCTAGGACTCTAAGATACAGCCTACATCTCTGTCATACAGTCTAGGTCTCCAGGAAACAACTTAGATCCCTACTATACAGCCTAGATCTCCAGTGTACATCCTAGACCTCTAGGATGCAGTCTACATCTCTAGGATACAGTCTAGGTCTCTAGGATGCAATCTAGATCAATAAGATGCAGTCTAGATCGCTAGGATACAGCCTAGATCTCTTGTATACAGTCTAGATCTCTTGGATAATGTATAGATATCTAGGATACAGTCTAGATCTCAAGGAAACAGTCTAGATATCTAGGATGCAATCTAGATTAATATGATGCAGTCTAGATCTCCAGGATACAGTCTATGTCTCTAGGATACAGTTAATATATCTAGCATACAGTCAAGAAATCTAGATCTCTAGTAAACAGTATAGGCCGCTAGGATACAGTCTAGATCTCTGGGATTCAGTCTATATCTCCAGGATACAGCCTAGATATTTCAGATACAGTCTAGAACTCTAGGATACAGCCTAGATCTCTAGGATACAGCTTACATCTCTCGGATACAGTCTAGATCTCTAGGATGTACTTCATTGATCTCCTTGACACAGTCAATATCTTTGGGCTACTGCCTAGATCTTTAGGACACAGACTATATCTCTAGGATACAGGCTAGATCTATAGGAACCTGTCTAGATCTCTAGGATACAGCCTAGATCTCTAGGATTCAGTCTAGATCTCTAGGATTCAGTCTAGATCTCTAGGATACAGCCTAGATCTCTAGGATACAGTCTAGATCTCCAGAATACAGCCTAGATTTCATTGATGCAGTCTAGATCTCTTGGCTACAGTATTTATCTCTAGGACACAGTCTAGATCTCTAGGATACAGCCTATATCTCTTGGATACAGTCTTTATCTCCAGCCTACAGCCTAGATCTGTAGGACACAGTCTAGGTCTCTACGATACAACCTATATCCCTATGATACAGTCTATATCTCCAGGGTACAGCCTAGATCTCTAGGATACAGTTTAGATTTCAAGGATACAGTAAATAGTCCTGACCTCTTTGATACAGCCTATATCTCTTAGATATAGTCTACATCTCAAGCACACAGCCTTGATCTCTATTATATAGAATGGATCTCTATGATGCAGTCTAGATCTCTAATAAACAGTCTAGATATCTAGGTTACAGCCTAGATTCCTTTGATACAGTCTAGATTTCTAGGCTACTTCCTTGATCTCTAGGAGACAGACTACATATCTAAGATACTGTCTAGATATCTAGGATACTGAATATATTTCTTTGATACAGTCTCAATCTATAGGCTACAGCCTAGATCTCTTGGATACACCCTAAATCTCTAGGATACATTCTAATTCTCTTTGATACAGTCTACATCTTTACTGTACAGCCTTGATATCTAGGACACAATCTAGATCTCTAGGATACAGGCTAGATCTCTAGGATAAAGCCTAGATATTGTTGATACTGTCTAGATCTCTAGGATACAGTCTGGATCCCTAGGATACAGTCTAGATCTCTAGGACACAGCCTATATCTCAAGGATACAACTATTATCTCTAGGATACAGCCTAGATCTCTAGGACACTTCCTAGATCTCTAGGATACAGCCTAGATCTCTAGGATACAGTCTAGATCTCTAGGACACAGCCTAGATCTCAAGGATACAACTATTATCTCTAGGTCACAACTATTATCTCTAGGATACAGCATAGATCTCTAAGAGACAGCCTAGATCTCTAGGATAGAGACTAGATCTCTAGGATATAGTCTTGATCTCTAGGCTACAGCCTTGAACTATTGGATACAGCCTAAATCTGTAGGATACAATCTAGATATCCAGGACACAGGCTAGATCTCTAGGTTACAGACAATATATTGTTGGTACTGTCGTATCTCTAGGCTACAGCCTTGATCTCTAGAATACGGTCTAGGTCTCCTGGATACAGCCATTATCTCTAGGATACAGACTAGATCTCTAGGATACAGTTTAGATCTCTAGGCTACAGCCCACATCTCTAGGATACAGTCTAATACCCTAGGATACAGTCTAGATCTATCTAATACAGTCTACATCTCTACGATACAGCCTTGATATCTAGGATACAATCTAGATCTCTAGGATACAGGCTAGATCTCTAGGATACAGGCTAGATCTCTAGGATACAGCCTAGATCTCTTGGGCACAGCCTACATAACTAGGCTACAGTCTTTATCTCTAGGAAACAGTCTAGATCTCTAGGATACAGTCTAGATCTCTACAATACAGACTAGATCTCTATGACACAGTCTTGATCTCTCATACACAGTCTTGATCTCTATGATACAGCCTATATCTCTTGGATACAGTCTACATCTCAAGGACACAGCCTTGATCTCTAGGATAGAGACTAGATCTCTAGGATACAGTCTAGATCTCTAATAAACAGTCTAGATATCTAGGTTAAAGCCTAGATTTCCTTGAAACAGTCTAGATCTATAGGCTACAGCCTAGATCTCTTGGATACAGCCTAAATCTCTAGGATACAGTCGAAATCTCTAGGATACAGTCTAGAGCTTTCTGATACAGTCTGCATCTCTACGATACTTCCTTGATCTCTAGGATACAGGCTAGATCCCTAGGATACAGCCTAAAGATTGTTGAATCTGGCTAGATCTCTAGGATACAGTCTAGGTCTCTTGGATACAGTCTAGATCTCTAGGACACAGCCTAGATCTCCAGGATACAACTTTTATGTCTAGGATACAGCCTATTTTTATTTTATTTATTTCAACTTTATTTAACCAGGTAGGTTAGTTGAGAACAAGTTCTCATTTGCAATTGCGACCTGGCCAAGATAAAGCAAAGCAGTTCGACACATACAAAAACACAGAGTTACACATGGAATAAACAATCATACAATCAATAATATAGTAGAAAAAGTCTATATAAAGCATGTGAAAATGAGGTAGGATAAGGGAGGTAAGGCAATAAATCGGCCATGGTGGCGAAGTAATTACAATATAGCAATTAAACACTGGAATGGTAGAATGTGGAGAAGATGAATGTGCAAGTAGAGATACTGGGGTGCAAAGGAGCAAGATAAATAAATAAATACAGTATGGGGATGAGATAGTTGGATGGGCTATTTACAGATGGGCTATGTACAGGTGTAGTGATCTGTGAGCTGCTCTGACAGCTGGTGCTTAAAGCTAGTGAGGGAGATAAGAGTCATTGGCAGCAGAGAAAGGAAGAATTGGCTTTGGGGGTGACCAGTGAGATATACCTGGTGGAGTGTGTGCTACGGGTAGGGGCTGCTATGGTGACCAGTGAGCTGAGATAAAGCGGGGCTTTACCTAGCAGAGACTTGTAGATGACCTGGAGCCAGTGGGTTTGGCGACGAATATGAAGCGAGGGCCAGCCAACGAGAGCATACAGGTCGCAGTGGTGGGTAGTATATGGGGCTTTGGTGACAAAATGGATGGCACTGTGATAGACTGCATCCAATTAGCTGAGTAGAGTAATGGAGGCTATTTTGTAAATGACATCGCCGAAGTCAAGGATCGGCAGGATAGTCCGTTTTACAAGGGTATGTTTGACAGCATGAGTGAAGGATGCTTTGTTGCAAAACAGGAAGCCGATTCTAAATTTAATTTTGGATTTGAGATGCTTAATATGAGTCTGGAAGGAGAGTTTACAGTCTAACCAGACACCTAGGTATTTGTAGTTGTCCACATATTCTAAGTCAGAACCGTCCAGAGTAGCGATGCTGGAGGTTCTTGTGCGGGCAGCGATCGGTTGAAGAGCATGCATTTAGTTTTACTTGCATTTAAGAGCAGTTGGAGGCCACGGAAGGAGAGATGTATGGCATTGAAGCTCATCTGGATGTTAGTTAACACAATGTCCATAGAAGGGCCAGAAGTATACAGAATGGTATCGTCTGCGTAGAGGTGGATCAGAGAATCACACGCAGCAAGAGCGACATCAATGATGTATACAGAGAAAAGAGTCGGCCCGAGAATTGAACCCTGTGGCACATCTCTCGGATACAGTCTAGATCTCCAAGATACAGCCTAGATCTCCAAGATACAGCCTAGATCTCTTTGATAAAGTCTAGATGTCTAGTCCAAAGCCTAGATTTACAGCCTAGATCTCCAGGATACAATGTAGATCTCTAGGATACAGTCTAGGCCAATATGATACAGTCATACAGTCACATACAGTCATACAGTCTCTAGGATACAACCAAGATCTCTAAGATACAGCCTCTAACTATGGGATACATTCCAGTTCTCTAGGATATGGCATAGACATCCAGGATACAGCCAACGTCTCGGGGATACAGTGTAGATCTCTTGGATACAGAATAGAACTTGAGTATACAGTCTATATCTATAGGATACAGTTTAGATATCTTGGATGCAGTCTAGATCTCTAGGATACATCCTTGATCTCTAGGACACAGCCCACACATGTAGGATACAGTCTAGATATCTAGGTTACAGCCTAGATTTCTTTGATACAGTCTTGATCTTTAGTCTACAGCCTAGATCTATAGGATACAGCCTACATCTCTAGGATACAGTCTAGATCTCTAGGATACAGCCTTGATCTCTAGTATACTGGCTAAATCTCTAGGATACTGGCTAAATCTATGGGATACAGTCTAGATCTCTAGGATACAGCCTAGATCTCTAGGATACAGTGTAGGCCAATATGATATAGCCTAGATCTCTAGGATACAACCAAGATCTCTAGGACACAGCCTAGACCTCCAGGATACAGCCTATACATCTAGGATACAGCCTAGACCTCTAGGATACAGCCTCTATCTATGGGATAGAGTCCAATTAACCAGGGTACAGCATAGACATCTAGGATACAGCCAATGTCTCGAGGATACAGTGTCGATCTCTAGGATACAGTGTAGATCTCTAGGATACAGTGTAGATCTCTCGGATACAGTCTAGATCTCTCAGATACAGCCTAGATCTCTACGATACAGCCTTGATCTCTTGGATACAATCTAGATCTATAGGATACCGGCTAATTCTCTGGGATACAATCTAGACCTCTAGGATACAGGCTAGATATCGCTGATACAGTCTAGATCTTTAGGCTACAACCATGATCTCTAGGACACAATCTACATCTTTAAGGATACAGCCTTGATCTCTAAGATACAGTCTAGATCTATAGGATACAGCCTAGTTTGCTTGGATACAGTCTACTTCTCAAGGATACAGTCTACATCTCTAGGATACTGTCTACATGTCAAGGATACAGCCATGATCTATAGTATAGAGACGTGATCTCTAGGATACAGTCTAGATCTCTAGTAAACAGTCTAGGCCACTAGGATACGGTCTAGAACTCTAGGATGCAGCCTAGATCTCTCAGATACAGTCTAGATCTCTAGGATACAGCCTATATCTCTACTATAAAGGCTAGATCTCTTGGATACAGCCTAGATCTCTAGGTTACAGTGTAGATCTCTAGGATACAGTCTAGATCTCTAGGATACGGTGTAGTCCCCTATGAAAATGTCTAGATCTCTAGGATATAGTCTAGATCTCTTTGATACAGTCTAGATTCCTAGGATACAATTAGCATTTCTAGGATAAAGTTTGCATTTCTAGGATACAGCCTAGATCTTTAGTATACAGCCTGGATCTCTAGAATAGTCTAGATCTCTAGGCTACAGCCTACATCTTTAGTGTACAGTCTTGGTTTCTAGGATACAGCCTAGATCTGTAGGATACAGGCTAGACCTCTTGGATATAGTCTAGATCTCTAGGATACAGTCTAGATCTTTAGGATACAGCCTTGATCTCTATCATACAGTCTAGATCTCTACGATACAATCTAGGTCTCGAGGATACTGCCTATCATGAGGATCGTAATTGTGGGTACTTTGCATCGTCAGAGGTTACTGTTTGTCTGTTGGCATGTTTAGCCTGATGGATGAAATAAATAAATGTGAGACTAAAATGTTTCTGAAGCACGTTCTCTGCTGAGGGAGAATGGATTTCCCCCAGTAGCTGATCTAGCTATAAGCAGTCGCATGGTCATTTGATAAAATAAAAGCCTTGCAAAGGGCAGTCTGAGTTCGCTGCGTGTTTCTTTCTGCCTTCACACCATAAGCCTTCTCTGCATTAGTGGCAGTGATCTACCTCCAGCTACTAGACCCTTTGGAAAATAGTTCCAACTTCAGAGCTCACCACAATGTCAGCTTTAGTTTCTATATGGAGGTTCTGGAAAACCAAACCAATTCAGAGGGAAGAACAAAGAAAGTGTCCGTCACCTGCAGAAAGGGTTTTCGTGACAGAGGTGATCAATACAAAACAAACTGCGGCTGGGCAGGGCTTCAGATCATGTCTCTTGTTGACAAATGTGCCTGGCTTTGTGAAACTGATGGTGGTGAAAACAAATACTCTATCTTCCTGCCTCCAGCCAGCAATTGTAGAAGAAAGAGACATTGTTGGAAATGAGAGACAAAACAAAAGAAGAAAAGATAAATGTGTTATTTTATTGTTGGAGAAAGCTAATGTGTTGTATGTGCGCTCGCATGTGACCTCAAAGCTAAAAAAGAATACACACAAAAGATGTGTTGAAAAGCAGTGCAAATACTTCCAAGCTTAAAATGTACACCACGCTCATTACAGATAATAATAGTTTGTGAGGGCTACTGTATGCTGTTGAATTTGAAGCTCACGGTGCATTCCCTAGAGACATAAAGGTCCATTTATAAAATTGATACACAAAAATAAAGAACATAATTTTGCTATTTGAGGGATTATAGCTCTTAGTCATGTTGATGCATGTTTTGTTTGCAGATAGAAATCCAGTGTGTGTGTGTACCCACTGATGGAAGTGCTCCAGCTTGTTCATCCCCCTGAAAGCAGTGAGATGATCCCAAAAGACCTGTCAGTGTGACTACATCCCTATGGGCCGCCTAATTTCCCTTCCCCACTCCAATTTGCCTGGGTGCCTTGTGGCGGTGACACGCGGATCCGTCACATGAAGAGAAGCATTATCCCTGCTGTCACTCAGGTGCCTTGACACACACAGGGACAGCAGAGCAGAGTGATTGAATCAAGGCAAAATACATTACCCAAGACTAACGCACATGTTGACAGAGAAACATATGGTCTCAGGTAGCAGAAACATGGGAAAACAAACTAATCAGTCCCGCTGGTCTTCTCTATGATACAATTAGCACTGCAAAATCGAATGTGTGTGATGCCCTGTTTATTCATCGCCGTCATCAGACTGAATCTATCTACCATGAACGATCTACCCTGAACAATCTACCCTGAACTCTCCTTTTGACTCTCATGTCCCCTGTTCACATATTATCCACTTCAAATTAAATTGTTAACTGGTGTGATCAGTGTCAACCTATTATTAAAGTGTTGTAAAACCATTCATGTAAATGATCACAATAGCAAGGATACAATGCACCAATATAACACCAATATAGCATCATTCAACCTGCAAAGCGTTTCAATCACAGCTCTGAAGTTATCCGTGACCAACTTGTTTATCATCATAAACGCATCAACTGATCAGCTAGAGGGACATAACATAACAACCCCATAACAACCCCTCTCTTTCAATCCCTGTAATTATTGAACTAGCCAGGGGTGGCAGAAAACAGTCATACACCTGACTATGGTATGCTGACCACAGTCACATTTTCACATTGAATCACTATGGGAATTGTAAACCTTTCCTTGAAAGTTACTGTATAGATAGAGCCAATTAGATCCAGATATAACAGTACATTGACTGTTAATATCAGTCATACTATAAAAACCTATTGTTCAATTAATTAAGGGAAATAGGGAAAATTCGTGTAAAAGTGTGTGTGTGTGTGTGTGTGTGTGTGTGTGTGTGTGTGTGTGTGTGTGTGTGTGTGTGTGTGTGTGTGTGTGTGTGTGTGTGTGTGTGTGTGTGTGTGTGTGTGTGTGTGTGTGTTTGTGTGTGTAATCTGTGGTGAGAAGGTGATCCTGTGAAAACTGATTATCTTGTCCACAATGACCACATAATACAGTCTGTCAGCCTTTCAGGATGGAAGTGGTCTTACACTAGTGTTTGAATAGCAGGATTTAGCAACAGGCATTTCAACAGAGATTAAAGACATATTTGGATTAGCCTTGTATAATGGACTGATACAGTATTTTTATAAATAGTTTTTTTATCTGGTGTTATCTGGTTTTATTTGTTGTAAGGAATGTCAATATGTTTTACAACAAATTAAAATAAATAAAGTGTGAAAAAAATATAAGGGATATTTATGCTGAAACCCTCATATTAAACACCAATGGTATTCGCTAAGGCATCTTGTTCGATGTTTTTGTATATATACACACTACCGTTCAAAAGTTTTTGGTCATTTAGAAATGTCCTTGTTTTTGAAAGAAAATAAAATATTTTGTTCATTAAAATAACATAAAATTGATAAGAAATACAGTGTAGACATTGTTAATGTTGTAAATGACTATTGTAGCTGGAAACGGCTGATTTTTTATGGAATATCTACATAGGCGTACAGAGGCCCATTATCAGCAACCATCACTCCTGTGTTCCAATGACACGTTGTGTTAGCTAATCCATGTTTATCTTTTTAAAAAGCTAATTAATCATTAGAAAACTGTTTTGCAATTATGTTAGCGCAGCTGAAAACTGTTGTTCTGATTAAAGAAGCAATAAAACTGTCCTTCAGTGCAGTAGTATCTAACAATTCACAATACACACAAATCTAAAAGTAAAAGAATGGAATTAAGAAATATATAAATATTAGATTGAGCAACATCAGAGTGGCATTGACTAAAATACAGTAGAATAGAATGGAGTATATACATATGAGATGAGTAATCCAGTATGTAAACATTATTAAAGTGGCCAGAGATTCAAAGTCTATGTACAGTATATATGTAGGGCAGCAGCCTCTAAGGTGCAGGGTTGCATAACCAGGTGGAAGCCGAATAATGATGGCTATTTAACAGTCTGATGGTCTTGAGATAGAAGCTGGTTGATGTCCTTGATGATATTTTTGGCCTTCCTGTGACATCGGGTGCTGTAGGTGTCCTGGAGGGCAGGTAGTTTGCCCTCGGTGATGCGTTGGGCAGACCACACCTGGAGAACCCTGGAGTTGCAGGTGATGCAGTTGCTGTACGAGGTAGTGATACAGCCTGACAGGATGCTCTCAATTGTGCATCTGTAAAGATTTGTGAGGGTTTTAGGGGCCACGTCAAATTTCTTCAACCTCCTGAGGCTGTTGTGCCTTCTTCACAAAAACTGTTTGTGTGGGTGGACCATTTCAGATCGTCAGTGATGTGTACGCCGAGGAACTTTAAGCTTTCCACCTTCTCCACTGTGGTCCCGTTGATGTGGATAGGGGCGTGCTCTATCTGCTGTTTCCTGAAGTCCATGATCAGCTCCTTTGTTTTGTTGACGTTGAGTGACAGATTATTTTCCTGGCACCACTCTCACACGGCCCTCTCACCACCTTCCTGTCTCATCATTGTTGGTAATCAGGCCTACTACTGTTGTGTCGTCTGCAAACTTGATGATTGAGTTGGAGGCCTGTGTAGTCACGCAGCCATGGGTAAACAGGGAGTACAGGAGGGGGCTGAGCACGCACCCTTGTGGGGCCCCTGTTTTGAGGATCAGCAAAGTGGAGGTGTTGTTTCCTACCTTCACCACCTGGGGGCAGCCCGTCAGGAATTCCAGGACACAGTTGCACAGGGCGGAGTTCAGACCCAAGGCTCGAGCTTAATGACAAGCTTGGGGGGTACTATGGTGTTGAATACTGAGCTATAGTCAATGAACAGCATTCTTACATAGGTATTCCTCTTGTCCAAATGGGATAGGGCAGTGTGCAGTGCGATGGGGATGGCGATGGCGATTGCATCGTCTGTGGATCTATTGGGGCGGTAAGCAAATTGAAGTAGGTCTTAGGTGTCAGATAAGGTAGAGTTGATATGATCCTTAACTAGCCTCTCAAAGCACTTCATGATGACAAAAGTGAGTGCTACGAGGCTATAGTCATTTAGCTCAGTTACCTTTGCTTTCTTAGGTACAGTAACAATGGTGAACATATTGAAGCAAGTGGGGACAGCAGACTGGGATAGAGAGAGATTGAATATGTCAGTAAAACATTCCAGCCAGCAGGTCTGTACATGCTCTGAGGACGCGGCTAGCGATGCCATCCGGGCCGGCAGCCTAGCGAGGGTTAACACGCTTAAATGTCTTACTCACGTCGGCCATGGAGCAGAGCCCACAGTCCTTGGTAGCAGGCTGCGTCCGTGGCACTGTGTTATCCTCAAAGCGGGCAAAGAAGTTGTTTAGCTTGTCCGGAAGCAAGACGTTGATGTCCACGACGTAGCTAGCTTTCCCTTTGTAGTCTGTGATTGTTTGTAGACCCTGCCACATATATCTCTTGTCTGAGCTCTTTAATTGCGACTCCACTTTGTCTTTATACTGACGTTTTGCCTGTTTGATTGCCATACGGAGGGAATAACTACACTGTTTGTATTCGGCCAGAGTCCCAGTCATCTTGCCATGGTTAAAGGCAGTGGTTTGCGCTTTCAGTTTAGCGTGAATGTTGCCATCTATTCACGGTTTTCTGGTTTGGGTAGGTTTTAATGATCACAGTGGGTACAACATCTGGACGGGGACAGTATATCCTGATAGAGCCATGTTTCTGTGAAACAGAGAATGTTACAATCCCTGCTGTCTCTCTGGAAGGATATCCTCGCCCTGAGCTCATCTACTTTAATACCCTGAGAAAGAATATTAATATACTCGGAAGCGGTGGATGGTGTGCACGCCTCCTGGGTCAGACTAGAAATCCAGTCCGAATACCTCTTCTCTGCCAGCGGTGTTTTGGAGCAGCCTCTGGAATAAGTTCAATTGCCCTGGGGGGTACAAACAAAGGATTCAATTCCTACAAGTATTTGTCATGTCTATACCCGCTCCCCCTCTCCCCCTTTCAGTTTTGGATTATGTGCTTCATGTCGAGACGCCAGTCTTGTTTTGTATCGTTCCAAGTTTCTTGTATTATTAAACTCACCCCCTGTACCTGCTTCTTGACTCCCAGCGTCTCCGTTACACTAATGCTGGTGAGTTATCGGCGCGCTGATATCCAAAAGTTATTTCCGGCTGTATGTAATAACACAAAAAAATGTCTGGGCTAAAATGTAAGAAATAACACACAAAAAAGAAATACTGCAAAATTGCTTAGGAGCTAGAAGCAGAGCTGCCATATCTGTCGGCGCAAACATCTGCAATCACGCCATCCTATTGTTAGAACATTATCTTGCTGTTGCACAAAACATGGCTCCAGACCACAGGAGGTTGGTGGCACCTTTAATTGAGGAGGACGGAGGATGTTTTCTCCTATGGGAAAACAGCTGAAGTGGCTGGAACATCACTGCTGTCATGACGTTGGCAGTGGGGGTAGGTTTATGACAGTCATAAATACCTCTTTCCCCCTTTTTCTCTCTCCCTACTATAACTGATGTGACATAAGAAAACCCCTTGGTTAACATAGAGATTCTGGGGACATCAGAAGGTGGGGGGAAATGAACTATATTCTGGTAATCCAACCAACTGAACATATGCAGTGGTACTTAAGGTATATTATGTCAGTTCGGTTGCCCTCTGACACATTCTCATCAATGATAGAATGACATAAACTCTACTGTGGAAAGTCTAAACGTCAGAGGTATCGGATTCACATGGAATTGTTGTTTAATTCAAATGTTTGAATATGAAATTATTTGTGAAGAGATTAAATGTAATTTTAGCTTCCAAATGAGAGATTTGGGTTTTCATTAGTTTGGCTTCTGCTCAACCAGGGACATGGGTTATAAACTTTTCAGACACACCCCTCTCCCTCCACTATAAAAGCCATTGACAAAAATATAACTTCCTGTTCCGGGACACTAGGATGACGATCCGATGTCAGAATGGTTCAGACAATAACTACAGAACTAAGCCAACATCAGCATGGACTTTGGTTGCAAATACAAGTTCAAAAACTTTGAACTCGTATTCACTACAGAAGTGATACCGCCTAGCCGTTGAGTTAGCAACAGCCGCTACAAACGCAGGTTAGGAAGGACAGTCAGAGTATCCCGTCTACTACACACGACGCTACTCCAACGAATCCAGTGACCACCAGAGACATTCTTCAAAGGACAGAGGACTCGGGTTGGCGATACGGTCTTCCATCTACCACCAACCTACTGAAGCGCAGCTCAGAGTAAATATTTATTGCATTTTCCTTTTTCAAATGGGCGGTAATATAGAATGCATAAGATACTGTATTTACGATGGTACAGCTTCGCCTATGTTCCAGTCTCCCGCTCTTTCACTAAAATCCCGCCCCTTTTCTTTGTGTAACAAGCTGTCATATCTATTCCGCCCGCTAGGGACGTTTTTCTGTATGACGTAATTTGTGATCAAGTTATGATTTCATTGTGTATGTGTGATTCTGTGTGATTAGTTAGGTATTTTGTATTGCTGATTCAACTTGTTAGCCAGGATTCTTGCAGATAACAAGGATTTACCACTTTCAGATGAGACTGAATAAAATGACGATTAAGGTGACTGCTATGGATGTAAAATATTACTAAATCTTTAAGAGTTTATTCGGAAGATAACAGCACTATAAATATTATTTCGTGGTGTCCCTCTCTAGTTAATTAATATTTACATGATTAGTTCAATCAGGTAATATTAATTACGGAGAAATTATTTTATAGAATAGCATGTCATAGCAATTAATCTGGCATAGTCAAAGACACGACACTGCATTGTTCTCAAGCATTTCTGAATTGCTCTGAACATAAGCCCAACCAACCATCACTTTAGCTTTGGGTTTCTTCCAAGCAGAGACAAACACGATAATGTGAATTCTTTTTTATCATAAAAAAATACATCAGCATGTGAACCAAAATGTCGTTCCAAAATGTCGGCTGAAATGGCAGCAGTTTTACGGGCGCCCAACCAATTGTGCTATTATGTGTTTTTCTGTGTGTTATTTGTAACTTATTTTGTACATAATGTTTCTGCAACCGTAGCAAAAAAAGAGTTTCTGGATATCAGGACAGCGATCACTCACCTCGGATTAGACAAAGATTTTTTCTTCAACAAGCAAGATGCACAGGGCGTTCTCCAAACACCCGACAGGGCCAACATCCCCGTTATTTGCAAGAGGAAGCGACGCAGGTACAGAGGACAAAGAGCCGGATTCCAGGTCAGCACCCGAAAAAGACGAGTGGGAAAGCTGCCGTTACCGTCAATACTACTCACCAACGTGCAATCGTGATTCTCTGTCGACACGACCACGTCTGGTTTGCAGACGAATACCCCATCCGCTGTGCCCTCAACCGGCCTCCGTCTGAGCAGACCCCCTCCGTCTGAGCAGACCACCCCCCGGGCTACTAACTTTAAACGCCGCGTGCTAGCGTAGTGGCGGCTTCCCTGCTCCATCTACGGGTGCCCCCTGGACACTATGATCACTTGGCTACATAGCTGATGCCTGCCGGACTGTCCATTAATTCACGGTACTCCATTCTGTTTATTTGTGTTTTATTTGTCGGCTCTGTGTTTTAACTCAGGCTCTGTGTGTAGTTAATCCGACCCTCTCTGCCTAGTCGTCGCCATTTTTACCTGCTGTTGCTGTGTTAGCTGACTAGCTGCTGTTATCCCACCTGTTGTTTTAGCTAGCTCTCCCAATCAAGACCTGCAATCACTTTATGCCTTACTGTATGTCTCTCTCAAATATCAATATGCCTTGTATACTGTTGTTCAGGCTAGTTATCATTGTTTTGGTTTGCAATGGACCCCGTAGTTCCACTCTCCGTACCTCTGATACCTCCTTTGTCCCACCTCCCACACATGCGGTGACCTCACCCATTGAGACCAGCATGTCCAGAGATACAACCTCTCTTATCATCACCCAGTGCCTGGGCTTGCCTCCGCTGTACCCGTGCCCCACCATACCCCTGTCTGCACATTATGCCCAGAATCTATTCTACCACGCCCATAAATCTGCTCCTTTTATTCCTTGTCCCCAACGCTCTAGGCGACCAGTTTTGATAGCCTTTAGCCGCACCCTCATCCTACTACTCCTCTGTTCCTCGGGTGATGTGGAGG
This sequence comes from Salvelinus namaycush, assembly GCF_016432855.1. Classification (NCBI taxonomy): domain Eukaryota; kingdom Metazoa; phylum Chordata; class Actinopteri; order Salmoniformes; family Salmonidae; genus Salvelinus; species Salvelinus namaycush. The sequence continues at coordinate 17,670,898 of NC_052329.1, forward strand.
TAAACCCAGGCCCTGCATGTCCCCAGGCACCCTCATTTGTTGACTTCTGTGATCGAAAAAGCCTTGGCCTCATGCATGTCAACATCAGAAGCCTCCTCCCTAAGTTTGTCTTACTCACCGCTTTAGCACACTCTGCCAACCCTGATGTCCTTGCCGTGTCTGAATCCTGGCTTAGGAAGGCCACCAAAAATTCTGAGATTTCCATACCCAACTATAACACTTTCCGTCAAGATAGAACTGCCAAAGGGGGAGGAGTTGCAATCTACTGCAGAGATAGCCTGCAAAGTTCTGTCATACTTTCCAGGTCTATGGCCAAACAGTTCGAACTTCTAATTAAAAAAATTAATCTCTCCAGAAATAAGTCTCTCACTGTTGCCGCCTGCTACCGACCCCCCTCAGCTCCCAGCTGTGCCCTGGACACCATCTGTGAATTGATCGCTCCCCATCTAGCTTCAGAGTTTGTTCTGTTAGGTGACCTAAACTGGGATATGCATAACACCCCGGCAGTCCTACAATCTAAGCTAGATGCTCTCAATCTCACACAAATCATCAAGGAACCCACCAGGTACAACCCTAAATCCGTAAACATGGGCACCCTAATAGACATTATCCTGACCAACTTGCCCTCCAAATACACCTCTGCTGTCTTCAATCAAGATCTCAGCGATCACTGCCTCATTGCCTGTATCCGCTACGGGTCCGCGGTCAAACGACCACCCCTCATCACTGTCAAACGCTCCCTAAAACACTTCTGCGAGCAGGCCTTTCTAATCGACCTGGCCCGGGTACCCTGGAAGGATATTGACCTCATCCCGTCAGTTGAGGATGCCTGGTCATTCTTTAAAAGTTACTTCCTCACCATATTAGACAAGCATGCTCCGTTCAAAAAATGCAGAACTAAGAACAGATATAGCCCTTGGTTCACTCCAGACCTGACTGCCCTCGACCAGCACAAAAACATCCTGTGGCGAACTGCAATAGCATCGAAGAGCCCCCGCGATATGCAACTGTTCAGGGAAGTCAGGAACCAATACACGCAGTCAGTCAGGAAAGCAAAGGCCAGCTTTTTCAAGCAGAAATTTGCATCCTGTAGCTCTAACTCCAAAATGTTCTGGGATACTGTAAAGTCCATGGAGAACAAGAGCACCTCCTCCCAGCTGCCCACTGCACTGAGGCTAGGTAACACGGTCACCACCGATAAATCCGTGATAATCGAAAACTTCAATCAGCATTTCTCAACGGCTGGCCATGCCTTCCTCCTGGCGACTCCAACCTTGGCCAACAGCCCCGCCCCCCCCGCTGCTACTCGCCCAAGCCTCCCCAGCTTCTCCTTTACCCAAATCCAGATAGCAGATGTTCTGAAAGAGCTGCAAAACCTGGACCCATACAAATCAGCTGAGCTTGACAATCTGGACCCCCTATTTCTGAAACTGTCCGCCGCCATTGTCGCACCCCCTATTACCAGCCTGTTCAACCTCTCCTTCGTATCATCTGAGATCCCCAAGGATTGGAAAGCTGCCGCGGTCATCCCCCTCTTCAAAGGGGGAGACACCCTGGACCCAAACTGTTACAGACCTATATCCATCCTGCCCTGCCTATCTAAGGTCTTCGAAAGCCAAGTCAACAAACAGATCACTGACCATCTCGAATCCCACCGTACCTTCTCCGCTGTGCAATCCGGTTTCCGAGCCGGTCACGGGTGCACCTCAGCCACGCTCAAGGTACTAAACGATATCATAACCGCCATCGATAAAAGACAGTACTGTGCAGCCGTCTTCATCGACCTGGCCAAGGCTTTCGACTCTGTCAATCACCATATTCTTATCGGCAGACTCAGTAGCCTCGGTTTTTCTAATGACTGCCTTGCCTGGTTCACCAACTACTTTGCAGACAGAGCTCAGTGTGTCAAATCGGGGTGCATGCTGTCCGGTCCTCTGGCAGTCTCTATGGGGGTACCTCAGGGTTCAATTCTCGGGCCGACTCTTTTCTCTGTATATATCAATGATGTTGCTCTTGCTGCGGGCGATTCCCTGATCCACCTCTACGCAGACGACACCATTCTGTATACTTCTGGCCCTTCCTTGGACATTGTGCTATCTAACCTCCAAACGAGCTTCAATGCCATACAACACTCCTTCCGTGGCCTCCAACTGCTCTTAAACGCTAGTAAAACCAAATGCATGCTTTTCAACCGTTCGCTGCCTGCACCCGCACGCCTGACTAGCATCACCACCCTGGACGGTTCCGACCTAGAATATGTGGACATCTATAAGTACCTAGGTGTCTGGCTAGACTGCAAACTCTCCTTCCAGACTCATATCAAACATCTCCAATCCAAAATCAAATCTAGTCGGCTTTCTATTTCGCAACAAAGCCTCCTTCACTCACGCCGCCAAACTTACCCTAGTAAAACTGACTATCCTACCGATCCTCGACTTCGGCGATGTCATCTACAAAATAGCCTCCAATACTCTACTCAGCAAACTGGATGCAGTTTATCACAGTGCCATCCGTTTTGTTACTACAGCACCTTATATGACCCACCACTGCGACCTGTATGCCCTAGTCGGCTGGCCCTCGCTACATGTTCGTCGTCAGACCCACTGGCTCCAGGTCATCTACAAGGCTATGCTAGGTAAAGTGCCGCCTTATCTCAGTTCACTGGTCACGATGGCTACACCCACCCGTAGCACGCGCTCCAGCAAGTGTATCTCACTGATCATCCCTAAAGCCAAAACCTCATTTGGACGCCTTTCCTTCCAGTTCTCTGCTGCCTGCGACTGGAACGAATTGCAAAAATCTCTGAAGTTGGAGACTTTTATCTCCCTCAACAGCTTTAAACATCTGCTATCCGAGCAGCTAACCGATCGCTGCAGCTGTACATAGTCCATCGGTATATAGCCCACCCAATTTACCTACCTCACCCCCCATACTGCTTTTATTTATTTACTTTTCTGCTCTTTTGCACACCAGTATCTCTACTTGCACATGATCATCTGATGATTTATCACTCCAGTGTTAATCTGCTAAATTGTAATTATTCGATTTATTGCCTACCTCCTCATGCCTTTTGCACACATTGTATATAGATTCTCTTTTTTTTCTACCATGTTATTGACTTGTTTATTGTTTACTCCATGTGTAACTCTGTGTTGTTGTCTGTTCACACTGCTATGCTTTATCTTGGCCAGGTCGCAGTTGCAAATGAGAACTTGTTCTCAACTAGCCTACCTGGTTAAATAAAGGTGAAAATAAATAAATAAATAAATTCATTGGACAATAAACTAGACGAGGTACGATCACGAATATCCTACCAACGGGACATCAAAAACTGTAATATCCTATGTTTCACGGAATCGTGGCTGAATGACATCATGGATATTCAGCTAGCGGGATATACGCTGCACTGGCAAGATAGAACAGCACACTCCGGTAAGACGAGGGGGGGGGGGGGGGGTCTGTGCATATTTGTAAACGACAGCTGGTGCATGAAATCTAAGGAAGTCTCTAGATTTTGCTCGCCTGAAGTAGAGTATATTGTGATAAATTGCAGGCCACACTACTTGTCCAGAGAGTTTTCAGCTATACCTTTCGTGGCTGTTTATTTACCACCACAGACAGATGCTGGAACTAAGACCGCACTCAGTCAGCTGTATAAGGAAATAAACAAACAGGAAACCACTCACCCAGAGGCGGCGCTCCTAGTGGCCGGAGACTTTAATGCATGGAAACTTAAATCAGTTCTATCAAATTTCCATCAACATGTTAAATGTGCAACCAGAGGGAAACCATTTCTAGATCACCTGTACTCCACACACAGAGGCGTGTAAAAAGCTCTCCCTTGCCCTCCATTTGGTAAATCCGACCACAACTCTATCCTCCTAATTCCTGCTTACAAGCTAAAATTAAAGTAGGAAGCACCAGGGACTCGGTCTATAAAAAAGTGGTCAGATGAAGCAGATGCTAAACTACAGGACTGTTTTGCTATCACAGACTGGAACATGTTCCGGGATTCTATTGACGGCATTGAGGAGTACACCACATCAGTCGCTGGCTTTATCAATAAGTGCATCGACGACGTCGTCCCCACAGTGACTGTACAGACATATCCCAACCAGAAGCCATGGATTACAGGCAACATTCGCACTGAGCTAAAGGGTAGAGCTGCCGCTTTCAAGGTGTGGGACTCTAACTAAGCTTACAAGAAATCCTGCTTTGCCCTGCGACGAACCATCAAACAGGCAAGCGTCAATACAGGGCTAAGATTGAATCATACTACACCGGCTCTGACGCTCGTCTTATGTGCAGGGCTTGCAAACTATTGCAGACTACAAAGGGAAGCACAGCCGCGAGCTACCCAGTGACACGAGCCTACCATATGACCTAAATCACTTCTATGCTCGCTTCGAGGCAAGCAACACTGAGGCATGCATGAGAGCATCAGCTGTTCTGAACGACTGTGTGATCACGCTCTCCGTAGCCAACGTGAGTAAGACCTTTAAACAGGTCAACATACACAAAGCTGCGGGGCCAGATGGATTACCGGGACGTGTGCTCCGGGCATGTGCTGACCAACTGGCAGGTGTCTTCACTGACATTTTCAACATGTCCCTGACCACCATAGTCTCTGTGCCCAAAAACACAAAGGCAACCTGCCTAAAAGACTACAGACCCGTAGCACTCACGTCCGTAGCCATGAAGAGCTTTGAAAGGTTGGTAATGGCCCACATCAACACCATTATCCCAGAAACCCTAGACCCATTCCAATTTGCATTCCGCCCAAATAGATCCACAGATGATGCAATCTCTATTGCACTCCACACTGCCCTTTCCCACCTGGACAACCTGGGACTAAACACGTCTCTTTGCAACTGGATCCTGGACTTCCTGACGGGCCGCCCCTAGGTGGTGAGGGTAGGTAGCAACACATCTGCCACACTGATCCTCAACACTGGAGCTCCCCAGGGGTGCGTGCTCAGTCCCCTCCTGTAATCCCTGTTCACCCAAGACTGCATGGCCAGGCACGACTCCAACACCATCATTAAGTTTGCAGACGACACAACAGTGGTAGGCCTGATCACCGACAACGACGAGACAGCCTATAGGGAGGAGGTCAGAGACCTGGCCGGGTGGTACCAGAATAACAACCTCTCCCTCAACGTAACCAAGACTAAGGAGATGATTGTGGACTACAGGAAAAGGAGGACCGAGCACACCCTCATTCTCACTGACGGGGCTGTAGTGGAGCAGGTTGAGAGCTTCAAGTTCCTTGGTGTCCACATCAACAACAAACTAGAATGGTCCAAACACACCAAGAGATTCGTGAAGAGGGCACGACAAAGTCTATTCCCACTCAGGAAACTAAAAAGATTTGGCATGGGTCCTGAAATCCTCAAAAGGTTCTACAGCTGCAACATCGAGAGCATCCTGACCGGTTGCATCATTGCCTGGTACGGCAATTGCTCGGCCTCTGACTGCAAGGCACTACAGAGGGTAGTGCTTATGGCCCAGGACATCACTGCGGCTAATCTGCCGGCCATCCAGGACCTCTACACCAGGCAGTGTCAAAGACCACAGGCACCCCAGTCATAGATTGTTCTCTCTACTACCGCATGGCAAGAGGTACCGGAGTGCCAAGTCTAGAACAAAAAGGCTTCTCAACAGTTTTTACCCCCACGCCATAAGACTCCTGAACAGGTAATCAAATGGCTACCCGGACTATTTGCATTGTGTGCCCCCCCAACCCCTCTTTTTATGCTGCTGCTACTCTCTGTTTACCATATATGCATAGTCACTTTAACTATACATTAATGTACATACTACCTCAATTGGGCCGACCAACCAGTGCTCCCGCACATTGGCTAACTGGGCTATCTGCATTGTGTCCCACCCTCCACCCGCCAACCCCTCTCACGCTACTGCTACTCTCTGTTCATCATATATGCATAGTCACTTTAACCATATCTACATGTACATACTACCTCAATCAGCCTGACTAACCAGTGTCTCTATGTAGCCTAGCTACATTTATAGCCCCGCTACTGTATATAGCCTCGCTACTGTTATTTTTCACTGTCTTTTTACTGTTTTATTTCTTTACTTACCTTTTGTTCACCGAATACCTTTTTTGCACCATTGGTTAGAGCCTGTAAGTCAGCATTTCACTGTAAGGTCTACACCTGTTGTATTCGGCGCACGTGACAAATACACTTTGATTTGATTTGATTTTGAAATACGTACATTTCAGAATTGAACTGTTCAAAAGCATATAGTATTGTTATTTGACCTATCCTATGCTGAAATATGCCAAATACAGTTGAAGTAAGAATTTTACATACACCTTAGCCAAATACATTTAAACTCAGTTTTTCATTTAATAATTTAAAAATTCCCTGTCTTAGGTCAGTTAGGATCACCACTTTATTTTAAGAATGTGAAATGTCAGAATAATAGTACAGATAATGATTTATTTCAGCTTTTATTTATTTCATCACATTCCCAGTGGGTCAGAAGTTTACATACACTCAATTAGTACAGATGGCTACAGATGTAGGAAATGAATTTGAACCAGTTTGCCACAGCATGAATATAATCATGCAGCAACAGAAAATGTAAATTGTTTTTTTGGATTATAATATAATTATTGGACATTGTTTGCAGGGGTTGCTACATTTTATGTTAGTACAAATCAAGTCTGACATTTTAAAGTGGAAATTACAAACTTTAGAAGCCTTTTTAAATCGTGAATACACTACAAGTTTTTATTCCTGTGATCAAATTAATTACATCTGCATTTTGAAAGACAACTAATTCAAGCAGTTGCTTGCTGGTGAGTTTCATGCATTTCAGAAGCCATTTACATGTAATGGGAGGCTGAGCCCGGGATAGTAGGCAGTAGCACTATAGTATTTCTTGACATTTGTATGGAAATAGCTCTCTCTCACACACTCACTCTCACTCTCTCATTCTTTCTTTCAATCCATTTAAACAGGTTGGAGGCATTGGGTCAAACAGGACAAATATCAGCACCCACCCACTACCAAAGCTGTAGCATGGACATTATGATACCTCCTCCTCAATGAAACAACAAAGTTAATTGAGTAAGCCTACACTTGTTTATAATTGATGTCGTTGAACATAATCACTTCTATATCTTAAGAGGATTGATTTAAAAAGTATTCTCTGCTCCATGTGTGACGCAAGGTAAAATGCAAGTCCAATATCTCAGAGTCAATGGAGAATGTAAACAACAGAAATATAGCATGAATTATGCATAAAACCCATATCATCTCCTCACCACTTTTCTAGTGTCTGTAAACCAATGAACTGTCTTCTCTGTAGTGTCTGACTTCCTGTGTACCTGTTGTCTTTGCTGACGTCAGGCCTTTCGACGCCGTACGCAATGCAGCGCTTGCTTGCTCGACGGGCATTGGAAAACTGTGTTTGTAAAGTAATGAGTTTAGTTGGCCAGTCAGCATGTTGGGAATGTGCTATCACGGCACATTAAATTGATCCAAACAAGCACTTAATACATTGCTCATTGCAGGTCTAGGGAAATGGAGGAGGCCAGGGGATCGATCGGCTGCGCTGAGAGAGAGAGTTCTGGCTATCCGGCCCTGATGCCAATCCTTAGGATCGCCAGGGTGGAAATCAACTGTTGTTATATGAGGGGCCGTTGGAAATGAATGGCCAGATCAATATTTCCAATCTCATCAATATCAACACTCATTTCCAAAGCAGCAATTCCTAAAAGCTCTCTGGCTGGTCTTGCCAATCTTCATCAATATATATGAGGGTAAACGCATTGCTTAAAGATTAAGACATTGCTTAAGGATTAAGAGGATGCTTTCAGACATAAACTGTGTAACATTTTTCGCCCAAATGCATTACAATTTTGGTTTGGCTGTGAAAGTTTTTCATCAAATATATATTTTTTTGTATTATGAGACTGTTGGCAATATTCCTTGTTTGGAATAATTTCAGAGAGAAAACAAACACTGGATGGATTAACGGAACCCATTTAATCAGCACTGATAGGCAGAAAGTGCATTGTCTTTATCATTTTTTCAATTCCACATCATTATGAAATGTTTTTAAAAGGATGCTATAAGCAAGAGAAAGTGACTAATTTATAGGCCTTCCAGAGTGCTTTCAGATGGAGCTGTGAAATTGCCATATCTCAGAGAACAGATACTGGAGGACTGATATTATTCAAGCCTGCAGATATTGTTTTGAATAGACAGTTAAATCTGTGAAACAATTTGGATTAATTTAGTTCCATTGTTGCTGCTATGAATGCATGAAAAGTAAAGTAATTTGCAGTAAAACAAACCAGATTAATTTTAAGTGTTATTGTATTATTGAGTTTTTAAGACTGAAATGTCATCAATGCATTGGACTGGTCACATTATACATCAATGGGATACTTATCCTCATATCACTTATGTCTTGTTCTATTGAAAGACATTTACATATATTTACATAGCCTTCTATTATGCATAGTTTATACAACTGGTGGATCTAATCCTGGATGCTGATTGGTTTAAACCGCATTCCAGATGGTGTCTATTCCACAAGTTACCACAGGCTAAATCTATGACGTTAAAATGCCTATTTACTCTATTCCATCTGACTGCGCAATCCACTGTCTCATCAACTCAGCCAGGCAATTTATAAACTTGATCTCCACTATAAAAAGCATCTAGACATTATCTCACATTTCTTTTAGGCTAACATTTCGTTTCAACAGCAGAGATGTTAATTTCCTACATCTGTAGCCCCCTAAATAAGATGCATTTTATAAAAGCACCAGGGTCATACCCTTAAGTCTCATACAGACAACACAGGACTGTCACTTCAGCACATACTGTTACCCATTTCTAAATTCTAAATCAACAGGTCATTGTTGTGTTCTTCATTGCTCCAGGGTGGAAGTGTTGATGGTTTGATAGGAGAAATATGTTTTGCGTCATGTTGTACTTTTCAGTTCCTGCCAGCTGTGCTAACATCTGTCTTGATCAGACATGATGAGTAAAAATATAAGCCTTGTAATAGCCCCTTCCCTTCTTCCAGCTAAGAGTGATGCTTCGGATTATACAGGAGTGAATACAGTGTAGACAGACCCTTTATAACCACTCAGCCAGTGGAATGAAGAAAGGGCTTAGTTAGACCCATCCACATCTTTATTAACTGGAGGAGAGGTTCAAGGAAATCGTTCATTATCTTCGACATGTAAACCAAAGCATACATACTGTACTGGAAGCCTCCTATTAGAGGCCCAATATGGAGAAGGACTACTTTAAAGACGGAAATTACATGTCACATATAATTTCCCCATTTTCCTTTGTATAATTTCTCCTGAAGGAGAGAGACTCATAAATCTCACTTTGTCTTCATGGTAAGAAGCCCTATATGTTTTCCTCAAATCAGACCAAACTGGAACAGAAAGTGTCACGGCCGTCGTCTTGGTGGAAATGACCGGACCAAGGTGCAGCGTCGTGAGCGTACATTTTCTTTTATTTAGAATGTCGCCAACAAAACAAGAAACAAAGAAACAAAGAAACGACCATGACGCTTACTAGGGCTATAGTACCACTAACAAAGTCAACTACCCACAAACACCAAAGGAAAAAAGGCTGCTTAAGTATGATTCCCAATCAGAGACAATGATAGACAGCTGTCCCTGATTGAGAACCATACCCAGCCAAAACATAGAAATACAAAACATAGAAATGAAGAAACTAGAATGCCCACCCTAGTCACACCCTGGCCTAACCAAAATAGAGAATAAAAGCCTCTCTATGGCCAGGGCGTGACAGAAAGGCTCTTTCGAATGTGTTGACTGGTTACGGTAATCAAATACCAGTCAACCATCACATGACGCTCTAGTCTAATGCACTGCAAGAGTAGAGCAGTTCTTTGTAGTGTACGCACACATTAAATCACTGTTTAAATTCCACCTTGTGTCTAAATCCCCTCTGCAATATGAAAAATACTTGAAATATGAATGAAATATGGACAAATTCTCTCTCACACCCAGTCCAACCCTCTATTTCATGGTCAATATTGTACCATCTGTATCACCACTCCTAGAACGCCTTGCATACGTTGACACAATTACAGTCAGACTGAGTAAGTCCACAGTTTTCAACTTGACGAGCACCATAGATTTATTTATAGAAAGCTTTTATCCCCTTCACAGGCTTTTACTGTATTAGCCTGCTCCTCCATTGACCATCAGAAATAGCCACACCATATAAAAATACATATTGATTAATTGCATCACAGTCTAGACAGGAAGATTGTCACGATAGTCGAAATAACCCTCGTACCAAGGCGCAGCGTGATATGGGTTCCACATATTTATATTTGTGAAATGCACAAAACAATAAAAAATGGAAACGATACGTGAAGCTATGGAGTGCTCACAGGCAACTACACATAAACAAGATCCCACAAAACACAGTGGGGAAATGCCTAAATATGATCCCCAATCAGAGACAACAATAAACAGCTACCTCTGATTGGGAACCATACCAGGCCAACATAGAAATTAAACAACCTAGATTACCCACCCTAGTCACACCCCGACCTAACCAACATAGAGAATAAAAAGGCTCTCTATGGTCAGGGCGTGACAAAGATACAGAAGTAGACTGTGTTTCTGAGTATTGTATTGATATGCCACAGAAAATAAAACAACTGAAAACACAGAGCTTTGGAGTGTATTTCTGCCTTACATCGTAAATCCAGGAGGTAAGGCACTGCGTTGTCTCATTGTGGTGTAGTGACTGTGTGATACTCGTTTTCATTATGAACAGCACCATTCTACAGCACCATACTAATCTTCCTTAGCCTCTGTCCAAATCACCAACTCCTCCATTATTCAGTGACTTTCATAGGTCACTCAGCAGTCCCTGTACTGTATCTCTGGCTAATCATTCGGTTATGCTGATGCTGACCCAATGCTCCTACTACTTTTTGAGTGTGTGTATTGACATGTATGTGTAACTGATAGATGCGCGCACACACACACACACACACACACACACACACACACACACACACACACACACACACACACACACACACACACACACACACACACACACACACACACACACACACACACACACACACACACACACACACACACACACACACACACACTACATATTAATGTTTTTAAATGTATGTCAATTATAAAGTATTTTGTCTGTAATGTATTTTTTGTTATGTGTCAAACTGTCATGACTTCCGCCGAAGTCGGTCCCTCTCCTTGTTCGGGCGGCGTTCAGCGGTCAACGTCGACGGTCTTCTAGCCATCGCCGCTCCACCTTTCATTTTCCATTTGTTTTGTCTTGTTTTCCCGCACACCTGGTTCACATTCCCTCATCAGACTAAATGTATATTACCCTCTGTTTCCCCCATGTCTGTGTGTGTAATTGTTCTTTGTGTAGGGTGTTTGCATACAGGCTGGCTTGCGCTAGGTTTGTGTCAAACCTAGGTTTGTTTGTTTTGTTTAATCCGGTTCATGTTACCATGGTTGTGCTTTGTGCTGCCTCGCCTGTGCCTTTGGGCCTGGGTGTATATTAAAGTTCTCCTGTTATCACCCATCTCTGCTCTCCTGTGCATGACTTCCCGGCAACCAGTCACTCACCCCGTTACACAAACACCACTAAGACAAGCTGTCACCATTGAAGTCGGCTAATGGGGATCCTATGAAATAAATAAAAAATAGCATGGTGCCAGCTCTCTTATGAAGGGAATATAGTCGGCTCCCTCAGCTTTAACCTACTGCTGCCAATCAAGGTAAATTGCCAGCGAGGTTCCCCTGCAAGTGTGGAAATTGAACAGGACTCTGTTAACTGAATATGCCCGTCCCAATTATGCACTACCTCTCAGTCATCTGAGCTCTCACTACTTTCTCTTTGCCTCAAAGTGTTTCGTTATCAGGGAAAGCGAGCCATTCATGGTGCCTGGAATAAACCCTTGAATTTCATTTTGGAACTTGTTTGGAACTTGTTTTTCCAACTCAAAACCAAGGCTTTAGGATTTTAGTTTTCTACTTCCAATTGTATTGTTTTGTTTTTACAGTATATTGCCATAATGACTGCAGCTAGCTACTGAACATATTTAGACAGGTAATCTCCATGCAGTGTGACTGTCAGTTGACAGAGTGTTTACGTAACTCTGATTTGTTTTTCTCACATTGTAGTTGTGAAATAATGTATTAAATCCATGATGTTTGATTTGGATTGTTAAACCACACGGGGATCATATGCACCGGAGTTAGACCAGTGTTAGATCCTCCGTTCTCAGACAGTTGCTTTTTCTGGTTGACTGCACACAGCTGACATGGTCTCTCTCTACAGATGTCACACAAAGCAAGTCAATAAGGTTGTAGGGACTTTACTTTCTGGAGTAGGTCCATAGTGAGCAAAGCTAGAGGTTGTCTAGTGGCTAGATAGAGATAGATGGTAGTACACTGTGTGCCTCGTCTCACTAATTACAGGTGACAGGTTATTCAGTTACCCACCACATATGGTGGGTATATGATTGATGGCAGTGGATGACACTGACTTATATCTGTTCTCCATTGTTTGTACACGCTAGCTGACTATAACAACCATTTAGAGTCTGTTGAAAAGCTTCATAGAGACTGAATGTCATTTTGTTGTTGTTTCCAAGGCTCATGTAAAGCACATGCTGAAACCTAGTCACAGCATGCAGGGAGATGGCCTGTTGTCTCTGATTTGACTGAAATCATACACTTCATGGAATACAGCACCATCTCACACAGCAGAGTGAAGGCACATTAGGATTTTCATCCATAGTGGCGAGCTCATGGGGAAAGGAAAACTGAATTTGTTAATCGGAGCAAACCGAGACAGCGGTGAATTGTTATCAATCCCTCTACAGATGTAGGATCTTAATTTGATTACCCTGCTGCAGGATAACTTTTATGCAATGCAGGAAATGTAAAACCTGTAGTGTATTTAAGGTTTATAAAGGCTTCTGAAGTTTGAAATTTCAAAGTGGAAAATACAAACTTGACTTTCCCTTACAAAAAATGTATCAACCCCTACAAAAATGTCCATTAATTATAATACAAATAATAATTCACATTTCCTGTTGCTGCAAGATTATTTTCCTGATTTAGCAAGCTGAAATTAAGATCCTACATCTGTACCAGTGGAAGCCTCTCAGAAGAGGAAAGGGAGGACCATCCTCCTCAGTGAAATTTCATTTTTTTTTATTTATTGTGAAACATAATTTTTAAAATCCTTTTTAGATAAAACTATACTAAATATATTCATATGTCACCAAATAATTGATTGAAATACACTGTTTTGCAATGAAGGTCTACAGTAACTTCAACAGCCACATGGTGTAGCCGGAGGGCAGCTATCTTCCATCTGTCACACCCTGATCTGTTTCACCTGTCTTTGTGCTTGTCTCCACCCCCTCCAGGTGTCGCTCATCTTCCCCATTATCCGCAGTGTATTTATACCTGTGTTCTCTGTTTGTTTGTTGCCAGTTCGTTTTGTTCGTCAAGCCTACCAGCGTTTTTCCCTGTTTCTAGTTCCTGGTTTCCAGGAACCATTCTGCCTGCCCTGACTCTGCCTGCCATTCTGTACCTTGTCACACCACCCTGGATTATTGACCTCTGCCTGCCCTGACCCTGAGACTGCCTGTCGTTCTGTACCTTTTGGACTCTGACCTGGATTACTGACCTCTGCCTGCCCTTGACCTGTCGTTTTGCCTGCCCCCTATTCTAGTAATAAGCATTTGTTACTTCGACACTGTCTGCATCTGGGTCTTCCCTTAAACGTGATACCGTCCTTCTCTGGCTACATTGACTTCAATACAGAACCTAGGAGTCTTGTAGGCCTCACCACCTTCCATAGACATACAGTACATTGTAATTATGAACACTTCCGGAGGACGTCCTCCAACCAATCAAAGCTTTTGCAGTATGAACTGACATGTCCATCCAATCATAGAATTAGGATCAGAGAATGAACCCAGTGAGTTATATTGTGATTGTGAGAGCATTATGGGGGTTATATGTGTTGAGAGGCTTGGTGACATTGTCGGATAAAGGTGAAGTTAAGAGTGATAGTTGAGCATTTTCTGTATATTATTAAATTCAATTCGTTTTTTCAAATTACAGGAGTCGGAGGAGGTATATTATACATTTTTCTTGTTTTTAGAACTTTATTTTTGTGTCCAGTTAGTGCAATTTATTTAAATTTGCCTTGCTAACTTCAGTAGCTAGCTACCAGCATGAGTGTGCAGTTTTCTCTGCCAGAATGGTAGAATGGCCAACGCTGCCGAAAATGTTTTGGACTTTGTGTTGAAGAACCCCTTTCATTCTCTGGGGTACACAGAAAAGGTGCAGATTAAAAGCGAGGGTCGACATCTGCCTGAGATCAGTTTCATGAAGAAGGATGAAAAGGTGAGGGCGTTCAATACAGACTGGTATCAAAAGTATAGCTGGTTAACAGGGAGCCTTTCATCAGGCCACCTGTATTGCTTGCCTGCTTTTTGGAAAGTCTGAGCCTTCGGTGGAAAGGTGGGTACAGTGACTTGAACAACATCGATCATTCAGCTATACGAAAAAACAAAAGCAGAGCATGCAAGAATTTGCTTTCAGAGGACACGATGAGAGGGAAAGTTCTGTTAACAAGGGAAACTACAAGGAACTTGCAGAGGTAATTACACGTTACGATGCTTTATTTGCTGAACATATCAAACTTTCGACTTTCTTTTCTGGGATGTTAAACAATTCCAAATTATTTGATAGCTTCCATCGCATCATCCATTAAAAGTTAGATTAAAGAGACAGGTTGACGCAGCGCATTTTTTCACGTGAGCTTAGGTAGGCTTTCCACTTTTCTCCTGTATTTTTTTTTAGCAAAGATGATAACACAATCACACCGGACAGACACAAGCAAAAACTCATGACATAATGGTTGCAGCAGCCTAGACTACACATAAACATATGAAATCTGACATGCTGTATCGGATGAAAACGAGACGATTTTTCAGTCTGATCACCTGTTAAAAATTGCCCCACCATTCTTGGACCTATGGCGCCTTCAGTTGTTAGTTATCGTCAGGTATGTGGATGATCAGGGCTTTAATCAGGAACGTTTCTTGGTATACTTTAATCTGTCAAGTGGGCAAGATGCGCAGTCTGTGTTTGACTTTATGAATTTTGAGATGTCTGAGTTTAAGTTCATAGAGAAACTTGTTGTCCAAACCTACGGTGGCACAGCTGTGAGGGAATGTATCTGCTGTTTGTATTTACAGCTAAGTCCCCTCTTTTTCCCTGATTAAAAGGTGATGCCTACTCCACTCCACTACCATTGTCAACTTTCTCCTGACATGAACTGAAGACATGTCTCATGTGCCCGGTCATCCACTGGCACATTGAATGTTTCCCCTCCAAGCACTGTGAGTACCCCTATCAATTTTCTCTCATTACTGTATGTAGAGTAAATCACATACACAAACACATTATTACACATCAATGTTTTTACTCCTTGCTTGGACTAACTCATTCTTAGCTCCTTTGTCTAACTGCGTTGTGTGATTTCTTATAGTTTTGTCTTCCCAGTCAAATCCTGTCCTGCACTGGTCAAGACTCTGAACACCTCAAGTCATGCCTCATACCCTCATTCAGTCACTGCTGTGATCCCTTTCCAACATGGTGTAATTAGCCCTCTCATTCCCATTCCCCATAATACAATACCTTGAAAAATAACTTACCTCCTTGGCGTTTTTCCTATTTTGTTGCGCTACAACCTGTAATTTAAATGGATTTGGATTTGGGTTTCATGTAATGGACATACACAAAATAGTGCAAATTGGTGAAGTGAAATGAAGAAAATAACTTGTTTCAAAAAATTCAACCCCAAAAAAAAACAAAAAAGTGTGCGTGCGTATGTATTCACCCCCTTTGCTATGAAGCCCCTAAATAAGATCTGGTGAAACCAATTACCTTCAGAAGTCACATTATTAGTTAAATAAAGTCCACCTGTGTCCAATCTAAGTGTCACGTGATCTCAGTATATATACACCTGTTCTGAAAGGCCCCAGAGTCTGCAACACCTCTAAGCAAGGGGCACCATGAATACCAAGGAGCTCTCCAAACAGGTCAGGGACAAAGTTGTGAAGTACAGATCAGGGTGGGTTCTAAAAAAATATCAAACTTTGAACATCCCACGGAGCACCATTAAATCCATTATATAAAAATGGAAAGAATATGACACCACAACAAACTTGCCAAGAGTAGGCCGCTCACCAAAACCCACGGACCAGGCAAGGAGGGCATTCATCAGAGAGGCAACAAAGAGACCAAAGATAACCCTGAAGGAGCTGCAAAGCTCCACAGCGGAGATTGGAGTATCTGTCCATAGGACCACTTCAAGCCATACACTCCACAGAGCTGGGCTTTACGGAAGAGTGGCCAGAAAAAAGACATTGCTTAAAGAAAAAAAATAAGCAAACACGTTTGGTGTTCGCCAAAAGGCATGTGGGAGACTCACCAAATATGTGGAAGAAGGTACTCTGGTCAGATGAGACTAAAATTGAGCTTTTTGTCCATCAAGGAAAACGCTATGTCTGGCGCAAACCCAACACCTCTCACCACCCCGAGAATACCATCCCCACAGTGAAGCATGGTGGTGGTGCAGCATCATGCTGTGGGGATGTTTTTCATCAGCAGGGACTGGGACACTGGTCAGAATTGAAGGAATGATGGATGGCACTAAATACAGGGCAATTCTTGAGGGAAACTTATTTCAGTCTTCCAGAGATTTGAGACTGGGATAGAGTTTCACCTTCCATCAAGCATACTGCTTAAGCAACACTTGAGTGGTTTAAGAGGAAACATTTAAATGTCTTGGAATGGCCTAGTCAAAGCCCAGACTTTAATCCAATTGAGAATCTGTGGAATGACTTAAAGATTGCTGTACACCAGCGGAACCCATCCAACTTGAAGGAGCTGGAGCAGTTTTGCCTTGAAGAATGGGCAAAAATCCCAGTGGCTAGATGTTCCAAGCTTATAGAGACGTGCAGCTGTAATTGCTGCAAAAGGTGGCTCTACAAAGTATTGACTTTGGGGGGGGGGGGGGGGGGGGGGGGAATAGTTATGCACGCTCAAGTTTTCAGTTTTTTTGTCTTATTTCTTGTTTGTCTCACAATAAAAAATATTTTGCATCTTCAAAGTGGTAGGCATGTTGTGTAAATCAAATGATACAAACCCTGAAATCAATTTGAATTCCAGGTTGTAAGGCAACAAAATAGGAAAAATGCCAAGGGGGTGAATACTTTCGCAAGCCACTCTACAAGACATTATTGTAATACAACATTTTAAAAACCATTCAGGTACAGAACAGCAGGCAGATGACCACTCTCTCTGTGAGATGTATGGATACCTCACCGAGACCCAACAATAAGATACATTTTGAGGTGTCTCTTAAGTGTTCATTAAATGCTGCCTGGAGGCATACATTAGCAATCATGAGTGAGATGATAATAATATACCTTGATTAAGAAAGGTGATTGTTTTGCAGATTTAATGTAGTTCATTAGCAACCTGGGGATATGTCTTTCAGCGCTCATGGTAAATAGCTACAGTACACATATAGAGAGGATCACTGTGGGGTTGACTCTTCGTTGGAAGCTTGTTGACCCTGGCAGCAATTGGTTTTGAAAGGATTTCGAAAGGGCACTTTTTAGGGCACTTTTTTGTGTTTTTTGGTACCCTGGTGTGGTAGCCGTAAATTCAAAAAATAAAATACAACTTTTTTTCATAACTGCATTTTACATTACACAAATAATGTCACTTTGGATGATGTTCTACATGACAACAAATATTGAGTAGAGACAAAAGTTTAATGACAAAACACCATCAAAACAAAAATGCTGGTAAATGTATGGATTGTTATCTTTGTGTTATTACAGTGTGTCTGTCTGTGCTGTAACACATGAGCTTTAGATAATGTAGATATCAGAGAATGTGTCAAAGTGGTAATTAGCTGGCTTCTCTGGGGTTGCCATGTTCAGTTCTTTTATCTCACAATTAATTCAAGGGAGTGATTAAACATTACACAGGAACAAAATATCAGAGTTATCAACCTTATCAAAGCTTGTCAGATGACGTTAGTGAACAAAAATACATCTAATTAATAATTACTAATTAAACACAAGGATTTCAATGCTTTGAAATGAGAAATGTACTTATATCAGGAAGCAACATTTTAAAGATTGTCTCAAAATCAAACATTTTGAAATGTACTTTACTGGAACAAAAACTAGAGACAAATGTAGCACCTTAATGAGATTACCTTTCTCTTAGAAGGTTTAAAGAGACACAATCACCAACATAGCTAGCAGTTGCTAATTTAAAATTCCTATTGTATAGCGCAACTGTACGTTCTATACTGTAGATCTACAGCCTCTATTATTAATAGATAGCTGAACGACCAAGGAAACAGCAGTGGGTCCCATTATTGCAGGAGTATCTACTGTATCTACTCTGCCAGCTGAGGACACTGACAGAACCTAATCTCAAATAGCTTATTGATTGAAGCAGGGTGCCATGGATTTGATCTATGAAGCATTTCAAGCCACAGTGCCAGAATGTCCGTTGTAGAGGGGGAGTCTGTAATGGCTATGTAAGGTTGAATAACTTCATTTAGGGACAGATTGGGAAAATGCCAGATGGACTGGTCCATTTTTTTCCCCCTAGATGGCCTGTATAATTATTTTTTTGTTGTCCCAGTCCGCCCCTGACTTCATTTGAATCAACACAAACATACCTTCCTCCCATAAGTTGCATGGTGTAGCCAGGTCATTTCATTAGTATGGGTCAGAAACTCCCTGGGCGATAGAACAAACATCTTTGAGGTAAAGGTCTGATTTATATTACTTGTGGTTTGGTACGAACTGGCAGTTTCATGATATCAAATTAATGGACTTAGTAGTCAGCCTGGACTCCCATTGATTTCAATAAGACAAAGCAGTCAAGTGAAAAAGGTAACAGTCGGCTCGACAAACATGCTGCTGTGGGAGGAATTTAAGCCATCTGAGGTGTTGACCTCAAGAAAAAGGAAAGTAAAAAAAACTGCTTTGTCAGTTCAGCACTTTTCTTCTAGTGGTTGTAATCACCAGGTAAGGATCAATACATTAATACCCCCTAAGTTCAATGTCCGCGCCCGCATGGAAATCTAATTAGCATAATACAAACATCTCCATAAAAATCTTCAGTTTATGTTAGAGCTATCTGTTTTTTGCATTGGATGCATCTCAATTCATTGCATCTGCCTATGTAACACTTCCACATCTGTGGTGAAAGGTGACAGAGCTAGAGCTGTGTTAGTCTGACCATGAGACATCCCGAAAGTCCAAACAGTTTGGCCTACAAACTGTTATGACCCCTTTATGGAAAGATGAGAGTTGGGACTCATCGGAACCACATACTTGACCGTACGGTACTCTAATTTAATCAGACCAATATCTTCCTATGTACATCTATATATAAACACAGAGTTAGTACACCAGCTACATTCATGATCAAATCTGAGGTCATAAAGTAGATGGAAACAATCAGTAAGAATGTGGGAGTAAATCTTCTATACAAATCACCGGAAGTGACACGGTAATTAAGGAGATTGATGGTTTTAGTCAATGAAGGAGACATTACTTAAATAACGGATGCTATTTGGCATGGGAAGGACAAACATCTTCAATTTGAAAGATAATGCTTAGAGGTACTGCCAGCTTTTACGAACATGGTCCTGACGAGGAGGATGCCAAAAGCTAAAAATGTTTCACTGCAGGTACTCTGCGGTTGAGGCACTTGAATTGACAGGTAATCTTTTCCACAGTGATATCTTATGAAGAGACTGTCATAACCCCCGGGGATGTGGTCATCATTAGTCTCATTGTCAATGATGATAAATTAGATGAGGCAATTAATGCCGAAATTAAAACGTGCGATGGCCTAGGGAAAAATAACTTAACTTTTCTCCCATTCATGGACCACCTTATCAGCTCTGAAATACTCCACAGCTGACTACACTCTTACATTTAACACATCAATCACTTATTTTAAGTATGTGTTTGTGGTGCACAGTGGGCGGAATGTGAATTTAGCAATCTGATTTCAAGGCAGCCACAGGTTGGTAAATGCATGTGTAATACAAATCCATATTTTAAATGTAATTCACATTTTGAAAAAGAATGGTTTCTTTTAAGTTGTATAGCCCAAATTATGAGTGATTTCGATCACTTTTAGGATAAAACCAATCCATGTAATGTCTTACCAACACTGTGTGTTCTAAAGTGTTGCAGGATGACAGTCCCTGAATTAGGCCCCAGTGTAAATCCATGGACGTCTTATTTAGTATAGGACTACAACTTAGCTATGCAGTTAAACTAAATGAAGTTAAATCATAAGAATACATTGTTGTTTTTTTAGTCAGCCATGCCAGTCAAGATCCCAGATGGCAAGTCTGTCTCATCTGGCTCATGTTATATTATGATTATGACAATGGTTTCCATTACTAACAAGACTCAGAGCGTCTGCATACTTCTGCTGAAGGCAAGATCATGTATCAATTTGTGAAATGACAAACAATAGAACTAGAGTTCACATATTATGATTGAAACAGAAAACAGTTAGACAATTTCTCCAAACGCCACAGACATCTTGCAAAATGAAACGCAGCAATCAAAATCATCTACTCCCTGTTCAAAATGAATTGATTGAGGAATGTTGATCTGTTTAAAGGTCTTACTCACATCGGTTGCGGGGAGCGTGATCACACAGTCGTCCGGAACAGCTGATGCTATCATGCATGTTTCAGTGTTACTTGCCTCGAAGCGAGCATAGAAGTAATTTAGCTCTTCTGGTAGGCTTGTGTCACTGGGCAGCTCTCAGCTGTGCTTCCCTTTGTAGTCTGTAATAGTTTGCAAGTCCTGCCATATCCGACGAGCATCGGAGCCGGTATAGTACAATTCGATCTTAGTCCTGTATTGACGCTTTGCCTGTTTGATGGTTCGTCTGAAGGCATAGCGAGATTTCTTATAAGCTCCCGCTCCTTGAAAGCAGCAGCTATACCCTTTAGCTCAGTGAGGATGTTGCCTATAATCCATGGCTTCTGGTTGAGGTATGTACGTACAGTCACCGTGGGGACGATGTCATCAATACACTTATTGATGAAGCCAGTGACTGATGTGGTGTACTCAATGCCATCGGAAGAAACCTGGAACATATTCCAGTCTGTGCTAGCAAAACAGTCCTGTAGCTTAGCATCTGCTTCATCTGACCACTTTTGTATTGACAGAGTCACTGGTGCTTCCAGCTTAAATGTTTCTTGTAAGCAGGCATCAAGAGGATTGAATTATGGTCAGATTTGCCAAATGCAGGGTGAGGTAGAGCATTGTATGCATCTCTGTGTGTGGAGTAAAGGTGGTCTAGAGTTTTTTTCCCTCTGGTTCCACATTTAAGATGCTGATAGAAATTATGTATAAAGGAATTTAAATTTCCCTGCATTAAAGTCCCTGACCACTAGAAGCACCGCTTCTGGATGAGCATTTTCCTGTTTTGTTCTGTCTGTTTTTCCTGTTTGCTTATGGCCGTTTACAGCTCATTGAGTGCTGTCTTAGTGCTAGCATCGGTCTGTGGTGGTATGTAGACAGCTACGAAAAATACAGATAAACTCACGAGGTAGATAGTGTGGTCTAAAGCTTATCATGAGATATTCAACCTCGGGCGAGCAAAACCTTGAGACTTCCGTAGATATGGTGCACCAGCTGTTGCTTACAAATATACATAGACCACCACCACTTGTCTTATCAGAGGCTGCTGTTTTATCCTGCCTATACAGTGTATAACCCGCCAGCAGTATGTTATTCATGTCGTCGTTCAGCCACGACTCGATGAAACATAAGTATCACAGTTTTTAATGTCCTGCTGGTAGGATATACTGTACAGTTGAAGACAGAAGTTTACACACACCGTAGCCAAAGACATTTAATCCTAGTAAAAATTCCCTGTCTTAGGTCAGTTAGGATCACCACTTTATTTTAAGAATGTGAAATGTCAGAAATAATAGCAGAGGGAATGATTTATTTCAGCTTTCATTTATTTATTCTTTCATCACATTCCCAGTGGGTCAGAAGTTTACATACACTCAATTCATATTTGGTAGCATTGCTTTAACATTTTTTTATTTGGGTTAAATGTTTCAGGTAGCCTTCCACAAGCTTCCCACAATAATTTTTGTGAATTTTGTCCCATTCCGCCTGACAGAGCTGGTGTAACTGAGTCAGGTTTGTAGGCCTCCTTGCTCGCATACACTTTTTCAGTTCTGCCCACAAATTTTCTATAGGATTGAGGTCAGGGCTTCGTGATGGCCACTCCAATACCTTGACTTTGTTGTCCTTAAGCCACAACTTTGGAAGTATGCTTGGGGTCATTGTCCATGTGGAAGGCCCATTTGCAACCAAGCTTTAACTTCCTGACTGATGTCTTGAGATGTTGCTTCAATATATCCACATAATTGTCTTCCCTCATGATGCCATCTATTTTGTGAAGAGCACCAGTCCCTCCTGCAGCAAAGCACCCCTACAACATGATGCTGCCACCCCCATGCTTCAAGGTTGGGATGGTGTTCTTCGGCTTGCAGGCCTCCCCCTTTTTCCTCCAAACATAAAATTGGTCAATATGGCCAAACAGTTCTATTTATGTTTTGTCAGACCAGAGGACATTTCTCCAAAAAGTACAATCTTTGTCCCCATGTGCAGTTGCAAACCGTAGTCTGGCTTTTTATCGGTTTTGGAGCAGTGGCTTCTTCCTTGCTGAGCGGCCTTTCAGGTTATGTCGATATAGGACTTGTTTTACTGTGAATATAGATACTTTTGTACCTGTCTCCTCCAGCATCTTCACAAGATCCTTTGCTGTTGTTCTGGGATTGATTTGCACTTTTTGCACCAAAGTACGTTCATCTCTAGGAGACAGAACGCGTCTCCTTCCTGAGCGGTATGACGGCTGTGTGGTCCCATGGTGTTTGTGCTTATGTACTATTGTCTGTACAGATGAACATGGTACCTTCAGGCGTTTGGAAATTGCTCCCATGGATAAACCAGAGTTGTGGACGTCTACAATTTCTTTTTTGAGGTCTTAGCTGATATATTTAGATTTTTCCATGATGTCAAGCAAAGAAGAACTGAGTTTGAAGGTAGGCCTTGAAATACATCCACAGGTACACCTCCAATTGACTCAAATGATGTAAATTAGCCTATCAGAAGCTTCTAAAGCCATGACATAATTTTCTGGAATTTTCCAAGCTGTTTAAAGCACAGTCAACTTAGTGTATGTAAACTTCTGATCCACTGGAATTGTGATACAGTGAATTATAAGTGAAATAATCTGTCTGTAAACAATTGTTGGAAAAATTACTTGTGTCATGCACAAAGTAGATGTCCTAACCGACTTGCCAAAACTATAGTTGGTTAACAAGACATTTGTGGAGTGGTTGAAAAACGAGTTTTAATGACTCCAACATAAGTGTATGTAAACTTCCCACTTCAACTGTACATGCGTTTAGTTCGTCCAATTTATTTTCCAGCGATTGTACATTGGACAATAGTACGGATGGCAAAGGCAGATTAGCCACTCGTCGCCTGATCCTCACAAGGCACCCCGATCTCCTTCCGCGAAATCTGTCTCTTTCTCCTGCGCTTGATGGGGATGAGTGCCTGTTCGGGTGTCTGTAGTAATTCCCTCTATTCCGACTCATTCAAGAAAAATTCTTCGTCCAATTCAAGGTGAGTAATCATGGGTCAGTATTTGCATCCAAGTCCATGATTCTCTGAAATTACAGTAAATACTGTAATTGCTGTATAGTAACGTTCACTGGCAACATCAGTGAGTCTTTAATGTTTCAAGAGTGTAGTACTAGTACATTACTTACTTGAGCATATTCGCACCGTTTATCCTTCACTCTTTGGGGATTCCTTTCAAATGGGACTCTGTAGATTTGCCTGATCTGGAGATGGTGTTTCTTAAGGATGCAGGCTATGGTTGATAAGCTCACTCTGAATCAAACCCCCCAAAAATCAATTTAAATTATAGGTTGTAATTCAACAATAATAGGAAAAACACCAAGGGGGATGAATACTTTTGCAAGACACTGTAGCTCCTAATTTCATACATACAGTAATACTTGAAACATTTACTTTGTTTCCCCTTAGAGTCTGTATTGGAATCTGCTGTCTTTCCTGTGCTTTATGTTGTACTACTGTCAAGTAATAAAAGTAGCAGATAATGTAGGTCCAATGTCTGCAGTACATACCTATGCACCTTTTGGAACGTCCAGATGGAAGTGGCTCAGATTGGGCTGCACTCTCTGCCCAGCCTCTCTCAAGGTCAAACCATGGTTGACCACATGGTCCACCACAGTCGACCGAATTTCATCAGAGATTACTCTTCTTGTTTTTGTTCTTGGTCTTCCGCCACCTCTACCTCTCTCTGACAAGTTTGCTTTCATTGTTCTCCAAACACAGGAGTACTCACTGGTGGCCTTTTTATCTATACCAAGGTCTGATTGCAAAGTGAACATTTACCAATTAGTGTTTGCATGTGAAGAGTGAAAGTGATAAATTGGTAATTGAGCTTAGCTTCTTGAACAGTGTTGCTTTTCATTTGCACACAATACATGTGAAGTTTGTGCCAAAAGTAGAGCATTGTATGTTGCGTTATGCCAAATGTTTGTTATAGAATTGCAATCTGAGTGTAAAGCAAAACATGTGCCATTAGTATTGCAGATTTGGTACATGGTTCTGCTGAATGAGTTTGGGTCATTGTTCCTCATGGGTCAGTTTTAGTGTGTAAACAATTGGGAAAAACTCTAATGTAGATTTCTGCATAATAGCAGAGATACTCTACGTAATGATAAGATGTTCTTGCCTCTGCCCTAATAGGAGTCGTTGTCACAATGGCGGAAAGGCAGGTGGGTGGCGGCGGGATCAGGTGGGAAAATTCCAACCAATGAGTGGGCAGATATGCGTGTGAACAACAGACACAACTCCGATATAAAATACATGTGTTTTTTGCCTAGATGCCACGTGTGTCCACTTTAATCAGTATATTTGTAACAATCTAAACGTTACGAAACTTCTTAGATCAAATAAGCATCACTTAGCAAATTAGCAATCACTTTTTTTGTTTACCAAATCTGACACTTTCTCATACACCTCCATACAAAACCCCCCAGCTTGGTCTGCTTATCGCTGTATTCTCGAATTGAAAAATTGACAGGAGCGGGGCCTCTCGCTTCGCCACTTCATCTCTGATATCAGTGCCATAATGAACATATAATAATTCCTTCATCCATGCTATGGCATACAAACTGTTACTGTAAGCTGTTATGTATCTTTTATGATATGATACTGTGTAACATGCAGTTTCTCAAAATCATTGTAAGACTGTGCATTCACATCTTTTGCCATAAATAATTATTAATTAGGGGTGTCAAAGTCTATACAGACATATTTTTTCTCTCATTAAATGGTACATGCTCATTAAAGCTACAGCTGAAAGGACACTTTTACCATTAACATGTTCAGATAAATACACATTACTCACCATGAATAATTACTTTGGGCTGTTGGGGAGCTAATGAGAAGGACTAGACCAATTAATTCCTGCTTTATGAAAGCTAAATGCTTTAAGCCATTACAATTTTTGCCATACATTTTTTTTACACTCCACATACAAACTTATACATACAAACAACAACTTACAGACACACACAAACAATGTCTACATCTCATCTGCCCAGACCCACATGATCACACCCCCATCCCTAGTGCCTGCATTATTGTTTGCCACTTTTTCTCGGTCGCACTTGCTATTTCAATAATAAATCACTCGATTTTTCCATTGTGTTAATAATGGCGTATTGATTGACTTCCAAGATTTTAGTATACGTTTTTTCAAGAAGAGTGATGAGAAGAGAATCACCCAGCCCATTGGTATCTCACTACACCCCCTAAAACATCCTGTGACGTACTGCATTAGCATCAAATAGCCCCCGTGATATGCAACTTTTCAGGGAAGTTAGGAACCAATATACACAAGTAGTTAGGAAAGCTAAGGCTAGAATTTTTCATCCTGTAGCACAAACTTCAAAAAGTTCTGAGACACTGTAAAGTCCATGTAGAATAAGAGCGGCCACTGCACTGAGGCTAGGAAACACTGTCACCACCGATAAATCCACGATTATTGAGAATTTCAATAAGCGTTTTTCTACGGCTTGCCATGCTTTCCACCTGGCTACCCTACCCCGGTCAACTGCCCTGCACCCCCCACTGCAACTCGCCCAACCCTCCCCCATTTCTCCTTCACCCAAATCCAGATAGCTGATGTTCTGAAAGAACTGCAAAATCTGGAACCCTACAAATCAGCCGGGCTAGACAATCTGGACCCTCTCTTTCTAAATTATCTGACGAAATTGTTGCAACCCCTATCACTAGCCTGTTCAACCTCTCTTTCGTATCGTCTGAGATCCCCAAAGATTGGAAAGCTGCCGCGGTCATCCCCCTCTTCAAAGGCGGAAGACACTCTAGACCCAAACTGCTACAGACCTATATCTATCCTACCCTGCCTTCCTAAGGTCTTCGAAAGCCAAGATAACAAACAGATCACCGACCATTTCGAATCCCACCGTACCTTCTCCGCTATGGAATCTGGCTTCCGGGCTGGTCATGGGTGCACCTCAGCCACGCTCAAGGTCCTAAACGATATCCTCTTTGCCATCGATTAAAGACAATACTGTGCAGCCATATTCATCGACCTGGCCAAGGCTTTCGAGTTTACAGTCTAACCAGCATCACAACTCTGGACGGTTCTGACCTAGAATATGTGGACAACTACAAATACCTAGGTGTCTGGTAAGACTGTAAGCTCTCCATCCAGACTCACATTAAGCATCTCCAATTCAAAATTAAATCTAGAATCAGCTTCCTATTTCTAAACAAAGCATCCTTCACTCATGCTGCCAAACACCCTCGTAAAACTGACTATCCTACCGATCCTCGACTTCGGCGATGTCATTTACAAAATAGCCTCCAACACTCTACTCAACAAATTGGGTGTAGTCTATCACAATGCCATCCGTTTGGTCACCAAATCGTCATATACTACCCACCACTGCGACCTGTACGCTCTTGTTGGCTGGCCCTCGCTTCATACTCGTCGCCAAACCCACTGGCTCTAGGTCACTCTACAAGTCTTTGCCAGGTAAAGCCCCACCTTATCTCAGTTCACTGGTCACCATAGCCGCACCCACCCACAGCACGCGCTCCAGCAGGTATATTTCACTGGTCACCCCCAAAGCCAATTCCTTCCTTGGCCGCCTTTCCTTCCAGTTCTCTGCTGCCAATGACTGGAACGAACTGCAAAAATCACTGAAGCTGGAGACTCATATCTCCCTCACTAACTTCAAGCACCAGCTGTCAGAGCAGCTCACAGATCATTGCACCTGTACATAGCCCATCTGTAAATAGCCCGTCCAACTACCTCATCCCCATACTGTATTTATTTATTTACTTTGCACCCCAGTATCTCTACTTGCACATTCATCTTCTGCACATCTATCACTCCAGTAATTACCTCGACACTATGACCTGTTTTATTGCCTTTCCTCCCTCATCGTACCGCATTTGCACACACTGTATATACTTTTTGTCCACTGTATTATTGACTGTATGTTTGTGTATTATTCCAAACTTTCCTTACCTCTGTTGTTGTATGTGTCTAACTGCTTTGCTTTATCTTGGCCAGGTCGCAGTTGTAAATGAGAACTTGTTCTCAACTAGCCTACCTGATTAAATAAAGGTGAAATAAAATAAAAAATAAATATGCAATGTATTGAAATATGCAGACAGGTGGATTGTAATCCTTCCAACAGCCAACTTTCTAGCTCCGCTCACAACTTCCAGACTTTATAGCATTCCCAGAAAGCATTGATTATTGAGTCATTATTAGATTTACGCATGACTCTGCCGTTGTGCTGTATAATTTGTGAATTGTGTCTCTTGTATAATAAATTCTATACATTAGTTTATACTGAATTAAGCATTCATTTTTGTTAACTGTAATTTATTAGTTATGCTCCAACTTTCCTTCCATTATTGCCATTTATGATACACACTATATTCAACCTCTCAATTATGTCTTCTCTATTGTACATACAGCTAAGAGATGCGTTCTCCAATCATGATAATAATTAGGGTTACTATTGAAAGACTGAGCTATTGTATGTTTGATTGTCCATCCTTTGTCTGATGAAACTACCAAAGGTATAACAAGCTTGTAGTTGAAGGGGAGTGAAGTGTGCATGTTAAAGGCAGGTTCCCTTCACTGGTGTAGGGTACACTTTCCTTTTAGCAATGTTTTTGAGTAGATAATAAATCAAATTCACACGAAACAAGCAGCAAACTAGCCTAATCCCACTGCTGGCTTGCTTCTGAAGCTAAGCAGGGTTGTTCCTGGATGGGAGACTAGATGCTGCTGAAAGTGGTGTTGGAGGGCCAGTAGGAGGCATCCTTTCCTCTGGTCTAAAAAAATATCCCAATGCCCCAGGGCAGTGATTGGGGACATTGCCCTGAGTAGGGTGCTGTCTTTCGGATGGGACGTTAAACTGGTGTCCTGATTCTCTGTGGTCACTAAAGATCCCATGGCACTTTTCGTAAGAGTAGGGGTGTTAACCCCGGTGTACTGGCTAAATTCCCAATCTGGCCCTCATACCATCATGGTCACCTAATCATCCCCAGCTTACAATTGGCTCATTCATCCCCCCTCTCCCCTGTAGCTATTCCCCAGGTTACTCCTGTAAATGAGAACGTGTTCTCAGTCATTTTACCTGGTAAAATAAGGGTTAATAATAATAAACAATGAGTTGGGTGGAATGACATGAAAGCATGTGAAGACAGTACACGAGGGCCACATATTAAAAATGAATCAAGAGGTACTACAGGTGTTCTGTTTCATGGAGAAAGTCCAACTTGATAGAGAGAGCCCCTCAGAAATATGTGCGGAGTTTGTAAAGGCTTTTAATAACTCTGCTCAGACCATTGTTGTGTCTTAATAAATGAAGGAGATCTTGGTGAAGCAGAATAACTCTTCAGACAGTGAAGTATGATTCTGAGTATTTCATCAAGGGCTTTCTGTGCAGCCATGCTGTCCTAATGACAATCTAGGTTTTTCATAAAAAAAAGAAACATGGCGTTTCCGGGCTATTCGACCTTTCAGAAGACCCAGGGAATAATGAAAGAACATTATTATAGAACCGCAGTGTACTCTCCAAGTCCATGAGGACTTGCATCTAGGGCCAATGTAGGTTGCATTAAGAATGAGCATAAATATTTAAAAATGAAGTCTCTCCCTAAATTGAATATTGTGTTTGCTGTAGAGAAAAATTACCATAATGTGCTGCTTTGTACCTCAGTCAAGACTGAGAGAGCTTGCTAAAATATAACCTCTAACTTTCAAATTATGCACAACGTGGTTCATCGGGCCACAATAAGTTATAAACGTGCAAAAGTACAGTATGATCCAAACATACAGTATTATGCAAAAGTATTAAAGATATACTGAGAGAAATAGTCACCATCTGTTAAGATTCCAAGCCGAGGGCATATTCAATATGTGGCTTGAGGGAAGGAAGGCTCTTCTTTGTGCCCTGCCACTCTGCCACTTAGGCCTGTTGTACATGACTTTGTCTGCCCCCTGGGCCCCACCATTCCCTTCCTCTTGGCTATGAGTCCTTTGCCTCTCCAAACCTCTCCCAGCCACTCTGTGTCCTTCTGTTCCTCCTTCCCCTCCAGAGGCCTCTGCTTCAGTAATGAGATGCATGCCTCAGCCCAGAGCGCTCGCCTTCTTCTCTAACCCTGGAGTCAGGGTTCTGCTCTCCTCCACCAATCATGTGAGAATGGCACGGAGCGGTGTCTGAATGTCATGATCCTACTCCTGCGCACCGTGAAGAGGAAAAGTCCAGTAGTCTGGTGACCATGAACAACATTTCTATTTTGTGCTGCAGAGATAAAGATCATTGATGACGCCTGCAAGAAAGAAAAAAATAAGTCACCGCTCACCCAACTTAGCATATATACTGAAAAGAATAAACGCAACATGCAACAATTTCAAAGATTTTACTGAGTTACAGTTCATATAAGGAAATCAGTCACTTTAAATACAATCATTAGGCCCTAATCTATAGATTTAACATGACTGGGTAGGGGTGCAGCCATGGGTGGGCCTGGGAGGGCATAGGCCCACGCACTTGGGAGCCAGGCCCAGCCAATCAAAATGAGTTTTCCCCACAAAACAGCTTTATTTCAGACAGAACTACTCCTCAGTTTTATCTGCTGTCTGGGTGGCAGGTCTCAGACTCTCACAGGTAAAGAAGCAGGATGTGGAGGTCCTGGGCTGGCGTGGTTAAACGTGGTCTGCGGTTGTGTTGCCGGTTGGACGTATTGCCAAATTCTCCAAAACGACATTGGCGGCGGCTAATGGTAGAGAAATTAACATTAAATTATCTGGCAACAGCTCTGGTGGACATTCCTGCAGTCAGCATGCCAATTGCACACACACTTTACACATCTGTGGGATTGAGTTTTGACAAAACTGCACATTTTAAAGTGGCCTTTTATTGTCCCCAGCACAAGGTGCATCTGTGTAATCATGCTGTTTAATCAGCTTCTTGATATGTCACACCTGTCAGGTGGGTGGATTATCTGTGCAAAGGAGAAATTCTAACTAACAATGATGAAAACAAAATTTGAGAGAAATATGTTTGTGAGTATGGAACATCTTTCAGCTCATAAACACTTTACATGTTGTGTTTATATTCTTGTTTAGTGTACATGAAAATTATATTGAATCTCCCCACAACTACAGACTTCAATGGAAGACGAACAGCCCCTGCCACCCAGCATGGCCAGAAAGATACAACGGTCTGTTGCGACAGATGAGAACTTCTGAATATTTAGACCCTCAGAATTTTTAGCTTGAGAAATATTTTGCTTAATGATCACCAAAAGCAACAAATTAACATTCTGTCCACTGTAAAGTGTTAGTGGGAAACGCCACCCCAAAAATATATTTTATAATGACACAAGGCGAGACCCAGATGCAGACACAGGAGGCAGATGGTTCGAGTCTGTCATTTATTGAACAACGAGGGGCAGGCAAGAAGCAGGTCGAGGACAGGCAAGAGTTTATAACCAGGTCAGAGTCCAAACGGTACAGGGCGGCAGGCAGTCTCGAGGGCAGGGGCAGGCAAAAGGTCAGAACCGGGAGGTATAAATACAGGTATAAATACACTGAGGGTAACAGGGAAGATGTGACACCTGGCGGTGGGGTGGAGACAATCACAAGGACAGGTAAAACAGATCAGAGTGTGACAGTAGCCCCCTCTAGGGGCACCACTTGGTGTCCTACCTGGGTGCATATCTGGTTGACCGGGGTGCCGGCGGTGAAAGTTGGCAATGAGAGCCGGGTCCAGGATGTCCTTAGCGGGGACCCAGCACCTCTCCTCTGGGCCATAACACTCCCAGTTAACCAGGTACTGGAAACCCCTGCCCCGTGGTCGAACACTCAGGAGGCATCTCACCCTGTACACCGGTTGGCCATCGATGACATGGGAGGGGGGGTGGGCCTGGAAAAAGAAGACAAAGGGCTGTGAGACAAGGGCTTAATCCTGGACACATTAAAAGTAGGGTGTATATGGAGGGTACTTCGTAACAGAAGACAAACAGCAGTGGGACTAAGGACTCTAGTAATGGGGAAGGGACCAATGAAATGGAGGGAAAGTTTGCAGGACTCCACCCGGAGGGGAAGATCCCGTGTTGAGTTCGACGGGAGCCAGGATGACAGATAAGCCTGGAGGAATGAGCCCATTCCAGGACCTGTGACTGGGCCGAAAAGGGGCCGAACATCCGGTTAGCCGGGCCCCCCCTAGGGTCTGGCTGGGATTGTTGTGCCTTGCAGACCAGCGTCTCAATACCCCAGACAACTGAAGCCGTAAGGCATGAGGTAGGGAGGATTGTCTCAGAGTCAGAGATGGTGTAGCAGAACTGTACAGGTGAGAGCGTCTGACTTCACATTCTTAGACCCTGGGACGGTAGGAGATGGTGAAGTTGAACCTGGTGAATAACAGAGCCCAATTTGCCTGCCTTGAGTTAAGGGGCTTGGCTGTGCGGAGATATTCCAAATTCTTATGGTCGGTCCAAACCAAAAATGGATGTTCCGCTCCTTCCAGCCAGTGCCTCCACTCCTCCAGCGCCATCTTGACCGCCAGACGTTCCCAGTTACCTACGTAGTAATTTCTCTCAGCGGAGTTGAGATGATGGGACCGGAAGACACAGGGAGAGAGCTTTTCATCCTGGGCAGATCATTGGAACATGATGGCCCCAACTCCAACGTCAGAAGCATCGAACTCAAACAAACTGATGGGAGAGGTCCGGATGGATGAGGGCAGTAGTGAACCAATGCTTAAGATCCACAAAAGCCTTGTCTACAGCTGGGGACCATGTGAAAGGTACCTTGGGAGAAGTGAGGGCAGAGAGGAGAGCCGCCAGGGTGCTGTAACCCCGGATGAAGTGGCAGTAGAAATAAGCAAACCCCAGGAAACATTGCAATTGCACTCTGGATGTGGGTTTGTGCCAATCCACCACCGCTCTCACTAATTCAAGATCCATCTGGACATTTCCTTCAACGATGACGTATCCCAGAAAGGAGATAGTAGAGCAGTGAAACTCACACTTCTCAGCTTTCACAAACAACTGGTTCTCCAGGAAGCGCTGAAGGACGTGTTCTTGGGCAGACCAGAAGACAAGATGGATGTCATCGAGGTAGATAAACACAAAATGATTCAGCATGTCACGGAGTACATCGTTCACCAGGGTCTGGAAAACAGAGGGAGCGTTGGTGAGCTCAAACGGCATGACCAGATACTCAGTGTCCACTGGCCGCGTTGAAAGCTGTCTTCCACTCATCCCCCTCGCGTATCCGAACAAGATGGTAGGCATTCCGAAGGTCCAACTTGGAAAAGATGGTAGTCCACTGGAGAGGTTCGACAGCAGAGGAGAGGAGTGGCAGGGGGAAACGATTCTTAATCGTGATGTCATTGAGGCCCCGGTAGTCGATGCATGGACGTAGGGTCTTGTCCTTTTCCACAAATAAAAAGCCCTGCGCCTACAGGGGATGCAGAAGGACGAATGCTCCCAGCAGCCAGAGAGTCCTCAATGTACTCCTCCATGGCCTTGGTCTCGGGGCCGGATAGGGAATATGGCCGACCTCGAGGTGGTGTGGTGCCCAGGAGGAGGTCAATGGCACAATCGTAGGGACGAAGTGGAGGAAGAGAGGTAGCACAAGCCTTGTTGAATACCTCCAGGAGATCTTGGTACTCTGCGCGAACAGTAGGGAAATCCGAGGCTTTACTTAAACCCCGAGGAGGACATCTCAGGGGTGTATGCGCTGCTTTACGGCAGTGGGAGTGACAGAACGGGCTCCAACCCAGGATTGAACCCGTGGTCCAGTCAATAACGGGATTGTGCTTTTGGAGCCAAGAAAATCCCAACACAACAGGGACATGAGGGGATTCAATAAGGAAAAGCTGTAGAGACTCACTGTGATTTCCAGATACCCGCAGATTAATGGGAACTGTGCTGTGCGTGACTCTTCCAATGGAGCGGCCGTCCAGTGCCCTAGCGTCCTTGGGAACGGAGAGGAGTTGAGTGGGGATACCTAGTTCCGATAACAGGGTAGCATCCATAAAACTCATCTGTCCCAGAGTCAATGAGCACCTGGAGGGACTTTTAACCTGGTCTCCCCACAGAAGGATTACAAAAAGAGTCTGGCTCAGTGTACTCGTACCTAATAATGAGTCAGGTCTCTTGACTAGGCAGGTGGCTATGAAATCCCTCGCAGCACCACAAAACAGAAAACAGTTGGAGCTCAGCCTACGTGAACGTTCCCTAGGCGATAATCTTGCTCTGTCCAGTTGCATAGGCTCCAGTGTGTCTGACTCACCCATCGCCGATGATTCGAGGGAACTCAGGTGGCTTCGGATCTTCTCGGAAATGCAGCCTTTGCGGACCTCCGGATTCCTTCGGAGGTGAGCAAGCAGCAGCGGATGAATGAGTGTGACCGAGATCCGTCCTTCTCTCACTCCTGCATTCCCGTAGACACCCATCAATCCTAATGATAAGGGCGATGAGGGAATCGAGGTCCAAAGGTAACTCCCGAGCTGCAAGCTTGTCTTTTATCTCCTCTGATAGTCTGTGAAGGAAGGTATCGAACAGGACCTCCGGATTTCAGGCACTGTCAGCGGCCAATGTGCGAATATCTACCGCGTAGTCTGCCACATTACTGGAGTTCTGATGTAATTTCAGTAGTTTTCGGGCCGCCTCTCTCCCGAGCACCGGAGAGTTGAACACCTTCCTCACCTCCGCCATGAAATCTTCCAGATTGTAGCAAACGGCGGATTGTTGCTCCCAAACAGCCGTAGCCCAGGAGAGCTTCCTTCCAGACATTAGCGTAATAGGATACGCTATTTTCGACATATCCGAAGGGAACGAAGATGGCTGTAGCTCAAAAATTAGGTAGCACTGGAAAGAAACGCCCGGCAGGTTCCAGGATCCCCAGCATATCACTCCGGAGATAGTAAACAGGGTTCTCGGGGAGTCGGTGTAGGCTGAATAAACCCACCACTGATAGGGGGGTTACTGAGCGACTGGGAGGTCTCAGATGTAGCATGCTGCCTGTGAGAATTCACAGAACTGCTCCATTAACGCCTTGAACCCCTGGTCGTGGCGTTCCGCCAGATATTGGAACTCTTCCATTAGGTTCTGACGTGGCTCCTCATGTTTTTTTTAATGGTGGCTCCCTGCAGGGAGACAGCGTGACGGAGCTGGTCCGAGTCTGCTGGGTCAGTCATGGCCAGTTTGTACTATAACGACACAAGACGAGACCCAGATGCAGACACAGGAGGCAGATGGTTCGAGTCTCTGATATTTATTGACCATTGAGGGGCAGGCAAGAGGCAGGCTGAGGACAGGCAGGAGTTCATAACCAGGTCAGAGTCCAAACGGTACAGTGCGGCAGGCATGCTCGAGATCAGGGGCAGGCAGAATGGTCAGTCAGGCTCGAGGTCAGGGGCAGGCAGAATGGTCAGGCAGGCGGGCTCAGTGTCAGGGCAGGCAAAAGGTCAGAACCGGGAGGACTAAAAAAGATGTACGAGGAAAACCGCTGGTTTTTATTTTATTTTAAGTTCTCATTTGCAACTGCGACCTGGCCAAGATAAAGCATAGCAATTCGATGCATACAACAACACAGTTACACATGGAATAAACAAAACATACAGTCAATAATACAGTAGGAAAAAAAGAAAACAAAAAAGTCTATATACAGTGAGTGCAAATGAGGTAAGATAAGGGAGTTAAGGCAATAAATAGGCCATGGTGGTGAAGTAATTACAGTATAGCAATTAAACACTGGAATGGTAGATGTGCAGAAGATGAATGTGCAAGTAGAGATACTGGGATGCAAAGGAGCAAGATAAATAAATAAATAAATACAGTATTGGGATGAGGTAGATAGATGGGCTGTTTACAGATGGGCTATGTACAGGTGCAGTGATCTGCTCTGACAGCTGGTGCTTAAAGCTAGTGAGGGAGAGTCTCCAGCTTCAGTGATTTTTGCAGTTCGTTCCAGTCATTGGCAGCAGAGAACTGGAAGGAAAGGCGGCCAAAGGGGGAATTGGCTTTGGGGGTGATCAGTGAGATATACCTGCTGGAGCGCGTGCTACGAGTGGGTGCTGCTATGGTGACCAGTGAGCTGAGATAAGGCGGGGCTTTACCTAGCAGAGACTTATAGATAACCTGTA
This sequence comes from Salvelinus namaycush, assembly GCF_016432855.1. Lineage (NCBI taxonomy): Eukaryota > Metazoa > Chordata > Actinopteri > Salmoniformes > Salmonidae > Salvelinus > Salvelinus namaycush. The sequence goes on from NC_052329.1 coordinate 17,706,870, forward strand.
GCCAGTGGGTTTGGTGACGAGTGTGAAGCGAGTGCCAACCAACGAGCAGTGATCGATTGAATAGCATGCATTTAGTTTTACTTGCATTTAAGAGCAGTTGGAGGCCACGGAAGGAGAGTTGTATGGCATTGAAGCTCGTCTGGAGGTTAGTTAACACAGTGTCCAAAGAGGGGCCAGAAGTATACAGAATGGTGTCGAATGGTTGAATTGACAAGACAAACTGGCAACAGACAAACAGAACACAGGTATAAATACACTGAGGATAAAAGGAAAGATGGGTGACACCTGCAGAGTGGAGGAGACAATCACAAGGACAGGTGAAACAGATCAGGGTGTGACAATTTTTGTATTTTTTTAATTTGTCCATTATTGACATACAGTACATAGTCTCAAAATGTTTTGCATGTCAGCGATCAAGTTTTCAAGATATACAACTTTCAAAATACAGAAATACAGCCGGTATGATGCATTTTGGGACTATATCAACAATGAACTTATGAAACAAATACCAAAATATTTTATTTTAATGTTCATCTCTACACTGACATTACCATGTATTGCTGATCTCACTTTGGCCTGAGAATAGAAAAGGGGGTGAGCAGTTGCACAGTTACAAAAATAGAGGGTGTCACTTACAGTACGTGGAGGAACTCATCAAAACCTTTCAGTGATCTGATGGCCTTTGAAAAAATTGTGTGCATCAAAAATGTCAAACGACTCAACAAATTATTGTTCACGTTCCAGTGGAATTGCTAGACCCTGATCCCTCATCCCATGTCAGCCCTAAGAAAGCATTTTAAGTCACTTCATCCACTACCTGTGGGCACGGATCAGTGGGAAATGTATTGGTGCTTGAAATACAGTATTGTGGAGGTCAGCGGGGGGCAGCTCTTTGAGGTGCAGATATTTCACCTGCTCTGGCGTGTTTTGCAGAGGGTCCGTAGCTAGCTGTACAGGGTACAGAGCCATGCAGCTCAGCCCTGCCACTGGAGGATATGACTCAAAAGCCCTGTCTCCATGGTAACACCACCCAGTTCCACAGGCATGAAGGGCATATTAAGAGATTGAGGTTTTGTGTAAGGACAGAACTCTCATCCTGAGAGAGAGAGAGAGAGAGAGAGTCTGTGTATAATAAAGGGCTAGTCATGACAAAGGCATTCTTGACGTACCAAGGCATGAATAGTGAATGACAGTACAAGATGACCGATCTCTGTAAACCTTTCTTCACACCATTAAAGTGCTATTAACCTAATGATCCCTTCAACTTGAAAGAACTGTGTTTAATGTGTTTCTTTTTCAGAGCAAAGATGTATGAGTCCAGAATCAGATTATCAATGCATCTTTACAAGGGCTGGATAATTATTCACTTTGATTATAGTGTGGAGTCAAATTATAATTTGCATTTCAGAGCGCCTCTCATCAGATTTAGCTGATTACATTATCATAGAGGCTTCATCTGCCTAACAGAGAGGCCTGGTACTGGCATTCATATTGTGGTCATAATCTGGTTGGAAATATGAAAAGTACTTATTTCCTGCTTGCCAAAGGAAGGTGTCAATAACTTGTCTCATCATTCAAGAGCATCATGACTCATGCATCTCTTTATTGTTACTTTGTGTCACATGTGCTCCCTCTCCGGCCTCTAGGTCACCAGGCTGCTCATTATGGCGCACACCTGTCACCATCGTTACGTGCACCTCCGCGTCATCAGACTCACCTGGACTCCATCACTTCCCTGATTACCTTCCCTATATATGTCACTCCCTTTGGTTCCTTCCCCAGGCGTTATTGTTTCTGTTTCATATCTGTGTGTTGTTCGTGGGTTCTTGTATTATTTTATGTTTACGCTCACTCCCTGAACTTGTTTCCCGACTCTCAGCGCAGTCGTAACACTTTGAAGAAGCAAAAGACACATTTTGACATTCTACACTTAGTTATTAGTTGAGCTTTAGATCTGAGACTTCTCGTTGTAATGCTCTCACACGTGGATTCTAAGCTTATGATACAAATCTGAAAGCTTAGGGATTTTTGTTGTTTTGGATATGATGAGCATGTTCAAACAGGTGTGAGATAGATCCACTGAAAATGTGCCATGAAAGCAAAAAAAAGTAATAGAGCTATCTTTGTTTTTTTGGTTGCTTGGTAGGTTTTAGTGTGAAGTTAAGTATGTAAACCATGTATGAGACCACAGGCTGTTTATTTTCACATTCGTCATGTCATTCCATAGTCATGTCTCTCTCATCAGTAGAGCTTCACGGGGAGCTGCTAAATCATGAACCATAACAAACGTCCTCTCCGGAGTTAACTGTGGAACAAGACACTCCATTCTCTCCCTCTCATTCTCTCTCTCTGTCATTCTATCTTTATCATTCTTTCTCTCTCTTATCTCTCTGTCATTCTCTCTATCGCTGGCTCTCTTGTATGCATGCATGTGCACGGCCGTGCGCACACACACTATTACCAGAAGCTGAGCTAGTGAATTTCACATTCTGACAAGACCATGAGAGTAACCAAAACGGGTCAATTCAAAAGAGATTAATTGACAAATGCTGCCCTGGTTAAGGCATAAATCAAACACAGTATGTTAAAAGGGGGGTCTTTTGGAGACCCATAGCTAGACTGCCAATGTCAAACTTGGCTAAAAGGAGGTTGATCTGGAGCTGTAATTACTTCACACTGCTCAGGAACTTCTGGATACTCGAGACATGAAACACTGAGGGCTTCTTACTCCTCAGGCCTTTACGCACATTAAGGGTTGCAACAAAGTACTTCTTGTTTGAGCAAATTGAGGGGAGAGAAAAAACTACAAATACACAGTTCTCTTGATTTCCTGGGGAACTATTATCATCTATTCACCTCATAGCTGAGATGTATCACTGAGACACTAGGCAGATACCGTAATCCTCTGTATCGTTCATATTGTCCACATGGCTTGTTGTGTCAACCTGATGAACGACCACAGCTGGGCAATGGCAGCCTGTATCAATATCACAATCTCTAAATAATCAGTCATACTTTACACTACTGAGATGGGGTTGGTTCATGGAGCTTTGCTCCAATAACACAACAGTAATAAATCAAATCAAAATCAAATCCAATTGTAATTGTCACATGCTTTGTAAACAAGAGGTGTAGACTTACAGTGAAATGCTTACTTTCGGGCCCTTCCCAACAATGCAGATAACTTGGCTATATACACAGGGTACCAGAACCAAGTCGATGTGTAGGGGTACGACGTAATTGAGGTAAATATGTACATATAGGCAGCGGTAAAGTGACTAGGCAACAAGATAGATAATAAAAAGTAGCAGCAGCATATGTGATGAGTCAAAAGAGTTAGTGCAAAAAGGGTCAATGCAGATAGTTAGGAAAGCTATTTTGGTAACTATTTAGTAGTCTTATGGCTTTGGGGTAGAAGCTGTTCAGTGTCCTGTTGGTTCCAGACTTGTTGAATCGGTTTCACTTGCCGTGTGGTAGCAGAGAGAACAGTCTGTGACTTGGTTGGCTGGAGTCTTTGACATTTTTTAGTGCCTTCCTCTGACACCGCCTTGTATAGAGATCCTGGATGGCAGGGAGCTCTGCCCCAGTGATGTACTGGGCCGTACACACTACCCTCTGTAGCGCCTTGCGGTCGTATGCCAAGCTGTTGACATACTAAGCGGGGATGCAGCCAGTCAAGATAATCTCAATGGTGCAGCTGTAGAACTTTTGAGGATCTGAGGGCCCATGTAAAATATATTCAGCCTCCTGAGGAGGAAGAGGCATTGTCGTGACTTCTTTACGACTGTGTTGGTGAGTGTGGACCATGTTAATTCCTTAGTGATGTGGACACAGAGGAACTTGAAGCTTCTCGACCCGCTCCTATTCAGCTCGACGATGTGGATGGGGGCGTGCTCGGCCCTCCGTTTCCTGTAGTCCATGATCAGCTCCGTTTTCCTGCTGACGTTGAGGGAGAGGTTGTTGTCCTGGTACCATACTGCCAGGTCACTGACCTCCTCACTATAGGCGGTCTCATCGTCGTCGGTGATCAGGCCTACCACCGTTGTGTCGTCAGCAAACTTAATGATGGTGTTGGAGTCGTGCACGACCACGCAGTCGTGGGTGAACAGGGTGTAAAGGAAGGGACTAAGCACGCACACCTGAGGGGCCCCAGTGTTGAGGGTCAGTGTGGGGGCGGCCCGTCAGGAAGTCCAGGATCCAGTTACAGAGGGAGGTGTTAGGTCCAGAGTTCCTGAGCTTAGTGATGAGCTTGGAGGGATTTATGGTGTTGAACGCTGAGCTGTAGTCAACGAACAGCATTCTCACATAGGTGTTTCTATTGTCCAGGTAGGAGAGGGCAGTGTGGATGTCATCTGTGGATCTGTTGAGGAGGTATGCAAATTGTAGTGGGTCCACGGTTTCTGGGATGATGGTTTGGATGTGAGTCATGACCAGCTTTCAAAGTATTTCATGGCTACAGATCTGAGTGCTACGGGGAGATTGTCATTTACATACCTTGGCATTCTTGGACACAAGGACTATGGTGGACTGCTTGAAACATGTACACACCGTTGAAAAGTTTGGGGTCACTTAGAAATGTCCTTGTTTTTGAAAGAAAAGCACCTTTTTTTGTCCATTAAAATAACATAAAATTGATCAGAAACAAATTGTTAATATTGTAAATGACTATTGTAGCTGGAAATGGCAGATTCTTTATGGAATATTTACATACTGGTGTACAGAGGCCAATCAGAAGAACAGTTTTCAGCTGTGCTAACATAATTGCAAACAGGTGTTCTAATGATCAATTGGCCTTTTAAAATGATAAACTTGGAATAGCTAACACAACGTGCCATCGGAACACAGGAGTGATGGTTGCTGATAATGGGCCTCCGTACTCTTATGTAGATACTCCATTTAAAAATTCTGCCGTTTCCAGCTACAATAGTCATTTACAACATTAACAATGTCTACACTGTATTTCTGATCAATTCAATGTTATTTTAATGGACAAAAGATTTGCTTTTCTTTCAAAAACAAGGACATTTCTAAGTGACCCCAAACTTTTGAACAGTAGTGTAGTTATTACAGATTGGGTCAGGGAGAGGTTCAAAATGTCAGTGAAGACAGCTGCCAGCTGGTCAGCGCATGCTCTGAATACGCACCCTGGAAAACCATGTGAATTTTAACCTGTTTAAAGGTCCTTCTCACATCAGCTACGGATAGCGAGATCACACAGTCGTCCGGAACTCCTGATGTTCTAATGCATGGTTCAGTGTTGCTTGCCTCAAAGCAACTATAGAAGGCATTACGTTCGTCTGGTACCAGTTATCCAGTAATCCAGACACTGCGGAGGGTTACGCTGACCCTTCGGGAGCCCATTGACAAGGACATGACAACCTCCTGGAGAGACCATCAAGCCCTCACAGCACTCCTGGCCACAAAGGGCTCCGGACACAAGCCTCTACGGCTTTTCAGATGGGCAGACCACCTGTATAATTTTGATCTTGAGTTCACCCCAGGACGCCTCAATGTTGTGGCTGACCTGCTGTCCAGAAGGATCTAACCTGCGTCAATGGTGTGCATGGAAACAGAGGGTGATGCAACAGAGGGGGACGACGACAACTTGGTCCACATGCTTCATGGCCCACTGGAAGCTACAGTCACAATGCAGGAACTCAGACAGGCATCACAGGATGACGAGCTGCTCGCAAGGCTTCGCACCTGCATCAGGGAAGGATGACCTGCTATGGTGGACAGAGACTGCCATTCTACAGGGAGAGAGATGAGCTCTTATGCTGGAAGGAAGTGTGCATCTCCAGAGGACATCACACACTGATTCCAGAGGTCCTGAAATCGTGAGCGCTTCTTATGACATATGAGGGGCACCTGGGCATCTTTAAGGTGAAGCAACGATGCAGGGACACAGTCTGGTGGCAAAATATTGACAGAGACATTGAGTCCCTTGTGAAGGACTGCACAGTTCTGCCGGTGGGGGTTGCCCAGCACCATTACGACAGACAATGGCCCCCGGTTTGTCTCGAATGATCTGTCTGTGTACCTTGAAAAGCAATCCATCAAGTACATCTGGACGGTTGTGTGCCGCCCTCAAGCAAACGGAGGGGTGGAACGCTTGAACAGGACCCTGAAGGAAGGAATACGGGCCTACTTGGCAGAGACGACCTTTTGATGTGACTCTAAGCCTTCCACTACTCCACATCAGGGCTACCAAGCACTCAACAACTGGGATGTCTCCTGCCTCTCTGATGATTGGCAGGGAACTGAAACTCCCTTTGGACTGCCTCTGCCCAAAAGAACAAGCATGCTGCAGCAAGGCAAGACTATGTTGGAGAGGCACAGCAATGGATGAAACCACGTTATGACACATCTCACAGAGTGAAACAAACAAGTCTGAAGGCCCAGGACTGGGTGCGGATCAGGACTGACAACCGTTGGAACAAGCTCTCCTCATTTTGGTCCTAGCCCCTGAGAGTGGAACGACAGCTAGAGCCTGCAACATGCCAATTTTAGGATGGATCCCGCTGCCATGCAAATCACCTCAGAAAGGTCCATTCGCCTGTGGGGGATCCTTTCCTGACCCGTCTGTCTACAATTCACAATGGGCAGGAGCAAGGTCAAGGGGCTCACGCACCTCCACCCTACACCCTGCTCAGTTCAGGTCCCTTCAACCAGTCAGGCCTCAAATTCCTGAAGTTCCCCTGCCACCAGCCACACCTTTGAACACTGGGAGACCCCAACGGGTCATAGCTCCTCCCTCGTAGCTTAAAGACTATGTGAACTAGAGAGGGGAGGGGGATGTTGTGTTCAGTAATATAGTGTTGTAGCTCAGTTGAGTATTGAATACTGTTGCTTTAAGAATGTATCAGGCACGTTGTGTGTAAACGGAGGTGTGAGGATTGGATGAGTGAGTTTTGTATGAGTTGTTAACATGTTGATCTGAAGTAAAAACGTTCAGTTTAATTTATGTGAATATGGACAGAATGGACCAGAGCTGAACACCACGTCCTGTCCTCCATCCGTGGGTCTACCAACCAATGTGCTCATGTTCTATTCCCTTTAGAACACCTTATGTTGTACATCTGCAATAGGCCACAATGATGCTCTCTTTCTGAAATACCATACATCATATGCAGCCTGGGCATGAAATGAATGTAAAATACTAGAGCAGAATTAGCTCAAGCAAACTTTTGGTGGCCGAGATAAGATAAGCAGGGAAATGGTATTAGCTATGGGAGAGTGGTGGATTTAGCTAGACCCAAGATGTATATTACTGACTTTGCATCTAATGAGTCCAGTAAAATACATTCTTGGGAATGTAAATAGTCTGGTAAAACAACAACATTTTCCTTTGGCTCTGAAGCGAGAAGACATTCTGTATACCACTCTAGGAAAATCTCAAGACCCCTACAAAGTTACCAATAGATCAATAAGTAAACACAGACAGAGCAGGCTGTGAGAGCTAGAGAACTCCAGTGGGATTATGTGGGACATTGCAAAGGGCCAGGCAGGGAGGGTATAGCGATAGGGTAGGGGATAGATCAAACATTATAGGCTGGTTTACAAAGGAAGTGGCTGTCATGGTGAATGATTTAACTGACCTAAATCTGTGGATTAGTAATTATCAATCACACACCATTGCCTCACAGCTTCAAGTCACGCTCAACCACCCAAGATAGCTTGCTAAAAGAATTGGCAACATCTGTCCGTCAGAGGCAGTGATCTACTGTATGTTGCCCTTCAGATGGCCCCACCTCCTAACAGTCTCCACGGTTTATAGATTTAGACTGTGCTGTCATCAAATATCTCTGATGTTATATATAGAGTATGAGATGTGCAGGAGCTGTGTATAGTAAGCTTCTGTTTGCAGCAGTGGTGATACAGTACATAACTCTAAGCATATTATTTATAGGGTGTGGCATCTAATGGTCTGTCAGGGTTTGGCTGAGAAAGACTATGGATAATGTGGCAGAATTGGGTTATTAAAGTTCACTCAAGCAGAGTGGAGTGCAGACTTGTTGACGGGGGACGTCTGGACTCTGGGTATTAGCATGCAGTGGGGCAGTGCTGCAGACCAGACACCTGCCTGGAGTCCAGAATAATACAGCCATTTTGGATAGACACTGACTGGATAAAAAATATTGTAGTTAAAACTGTGATTTTGAGTGCTGTGACTTTCCTGCTGGAGAACCATGACCTATATATATATTTTTTTCTTCTGACAAGATGTAATTGAAACATAATTTACCAGCTGCTATGTGTTTGGTTTGATGTAACATATTTCCCTTCATTAGTAATTAGTGCGTAAACTAAATGTCCTTACTTTCTGTCAACAATTCTCATTTTTTAAAATAAAAAACTGGAAAAATATGTTTCAATGCAAGTTGAGTTAAGATGTCATATGACTCATAATGTCCTTAAACCTCTTTTAAAGTGAGTTATTACAAATGGTACATGTAAACTGACTGCTCTTTATAATAACTTAACGTGACTCCATGGTTGAAACAACACCCTCAGTCACTCCATTTCATTGTACTTTCCCTTGAACGGGTCAGGGTTATTATACAGACTGTGTTCATGATTGATCAAAGCATGTCATGTAATCACAAGAGGCTTCCTCTAGTTGTGTACACTGTATCAGAGCATGCTATTTTAAATGGCTTTGGACTATCCTTTACCAGTATGTAGCAATTAGGAAAATGACACACCTAGTGGTGTGAATACTGTGTGTGGATCAGTCTCTTTAAATAATATACAATTATTTTGACATCTATGAAAACTAGTCTCCAGTTCAGCTGTTGACATACAAAACAACATGTTTTGAAAGAAGAGAGGAAAGGGCAGAGTGAAACATGAGTGAGAAGCCTCAGAGTTGTCACTGACCAAGCTTTGATTTAACATGCCCTTTCTCCTGTGTCTCAGAAGGCCTTATGTCACAAAGCTAAGAGCTCTTCTCCTTTTCTCCTTCCTCTTTCTCTCTTCTTCATCTTCCCTTTGAAACGTTGTCCTTCAGTCTGCCTGCCTGTCAGATCCATCTGGCTCAGCCACACCACGCGGTTCCTGGGCTATTACACTCCTGCACTACACAGGCCATGTCAGACACTGATGCTATCCTATCACCACCAAATCCCACATTTTTAACACAATAACAAAAATACATAAATAGCCCCTCTTATTATTATCATAATTGCCTGAGTGACCAATTGCCTTTCCTTTTTCAAAGTTTAGTTTTCACTTTCTCTGGTATCAAGAGGCATTATATTAGCTGTAGAAGATACCCTTCTATTAAGTAAATATCTTAATGCCTTACCTTTCAGGGAAAAAATAGAAATGAGATATATAACACACACAGAACAACGATCCAGAATTAAAGGGATGTTGTCTGTAACGGCTTTCTTCTGTGGACGAAGGAGAAGACCAAAGCGCAGCGTGGTTAGTGTTCATCATGATTTAATAACACACAAAACTGAACACTACAAATACAAAACAACAAACGTGAAAACCGTAACAGTCCTATCTGGTGCATAGACACAAAGACAGAAGACAACCACCCACAAAACAGGCTACCTAAATATGGCTCCCAATCAGAGACAAACGACTAACACCTGCCTCTGATTGGGAACCATATCAGGCCAAACACAGAAACAGGAAAACTAGACACACAACATAGAATGCCCACTCAGCTCATGTCCTGACCAACACTAAAACAAAGAAAACACAAAAGAACTATGGTCAGAACGTGACATTGTCAATCACACACACGCAGAACAATGATCCAGAATTAAAGGGCTGTCGTCAATTTTGGGGCGGCAGGTAGCCTACTGGTTAGAACGTTGGGCCAGTAACTGAAAGGTTGCTGGATCAAATCTCTGAGCTGACAAGGTAAAAATCTGTCGTTCTGCCCCTGAACAAGGCAGTTAACCCACTGTTCCCTGGTAGGCCGTCATTGTAAATAAGAAAGTGTTCATAACTGACTTACCTAGTTAAATAAAGGTTAAATAAATAAAAAAGAACACATGCAGAACAATGATCCAGAATTAAAGGGATGTCATCAATAACACACACGCAGAACAATGATCCAGAATTAAAGGGATGTCGTCAATAACACACATGCAGTGCAACAATCCAGAATTGAAGAGATGTCATCAATAATACATACGCAACACAATCATCCAGAATTAAAGGGATGTTGTCAGTCTTGGGGGTTATGACTAGCGAAATCCATTTCCATGATAGAGCTATAAATGTCATATCCTTTTTGCTCATCTCTTCTCTGTAACTCATCTCAGGCTATGGGATTGGCCTGTCTCCATCAGCCTCCACTGGTATGTATATACCTCATTATATCACACTCATTCATGCCATATATCATGGACTTGAGTCTCCTTAGTGCCTCTGTATAGCCGTTAAATATCACTGTACAGAATGTAGATGTTTTTCACACTGATGCACTTCCATTCCAAGTTCAACAATCTCTGCAAAAACTGTTCCTGCACGTCAATGACAGCTGTAAATAAATGTCAACGTGTCTGCTGAATTGCTGGTTATATTATTTCTGTCATGTTGTGCAGATATGAGAGTTTTAAAGGGGATGTTTGTCCCCTCGTGTTTGGTATGACTTTGGCTTGCATGTTTAAAATCTGTACATAAACCTATACGGTGTAGGTCTGTTAGCATTATTTATTTTATTTTATTTATTCGTCCTTTATTTAACTAGGCAAGTCAGTTAAGAACAAATTTTTATTTTTTAATGACGGCCTACCCCAGCCAAACCCTAACCCGCCGCCCTATGGGACTCCCAATCACAGCCGGTTGTGATACAGCCCTGGATCGAACCAGGGTCTGTAGTGACGCCTCTAGCACTGCGAAGCAGTGCCTTAGACCGCTGTGCCACTCAGGAGCATTAGGGTGGTCCTGTGTGGCTCAGTTGGTAAAGCATGGCGCTTGCGAGATAATGTATGAACTCGCTCTGGATAAGAGTGTCTTGTAAAAATGTATGAACCTAGTTTTAATGAGGGGCAGTGACCTTGGACTGTGATATCATCCGAAAACAATCAATGGTAACATAAGTCTGGGGCCTGGGAAGGGATATGTCTAGGTTAATCTGAGCACACATACACACATACACACAGGGCCAGTGGTGCCAAGGAAACGGCCTCAGAAAAAAACTGAAATCTAATCTGTTCCCCTAATGCACTTCAAGCCTCAGTATTAAAAGCATTAGATGCAATTCAAACTCCATTACCCCACAACTTGTCCTTCCTCCAACATCTTCACATGGGGAGATAATAAGCATTCAAAAGCATTGAAATGTTACTAGAACATTTAAAGCAGGCGAATGGGCTTGTTTTTCGGTCTAAGATGTTTACTACTATGTATTATTTTTTTCATTCTGAAATAAAAATGTCTCCTTCCAGCATTTCGTTTTCTTTAACCTTCAAAATGTCATAAGATTGAATCAAGCAAGTACTGCCATGTTCAGGCAAGGGAAGCGTTGTGTAAAACATAAACCTGTGCTGTACTGTATGTTTGGTTTACACAAAGCGAATGTCACATCCAGTGTTACACCCAGTTGAAAACATTGCAGACCAGTTTGCTCACCATACCCCCCAGATGTCGAGCCATATGTGCGCTATCACCAGAGCATGGATAAAACCTCAGGATTTTACAGCATTACATGTGTTTTATCTCAGCTTGGCTGTGTTTTCTCTTGCAATGGGAGATTACCGCTCACATAAGAAACCATCTCTGTCTCAATGGAAAACACAAACACAGTCTGCTCTGTGGGAGAAACATATACATGCGTCGAAAGACATACTGTCTTGATCGCTATTCTAGGAATTTACATCACCAAGACTAGCTGGCTTCGTGTTTCTCATTGACTATTAAAATAACATGTTCACCTCATATAGCCCATTCGGAAAGTATTCAGAAAGTATTCAGACACCTTGACTTTTTCCACATTTTGTTACGCTACAGCCTTATTATAAAATGTATTCAATTATTTTTATCCTCATCGAACGACACTAAATACCCCTTAATGACAAAGCGAAAACAGATTTTTATAAATTGTTCCAACTTTATTAAATATAAAAAACAGAAATACATTATTTTCATAAGTATTCAGACCATTCGCTAAGATATACCCTTGTTTCTACCAAATTATTGGAGTCCACCTCTGGTAAATTCAATTATTTGGACATGATTTGAAGAAAAAAAACACACCTCTCTATATAGGGTCCCACAGTTGATAGTGCATGTCAGAGCAAAAACCAAACCATGAGGTCAAAGGAATTGTCCGTAGACCCCCGAGACAGGATTGTTTTCAAGGCACAGGTCTAGGGAAGGGTACCGAAAAATGTCTGCAGCATTGAAGGTCCCCAAGAACACCATGGCCTACATCGTTCTTAAATGGAAGAAATTTGGAACCACCAAGACTTTATCTAGAGCTGGCCGTCCAGCCAAAATAAGCAATCAGGGGAGAAGGGCCTTGGTCAGGGAGGTGACCAAGAACCTTATGGTCACTCTGACAGAGCTCCAGAGTTCCTCTGTGGAGATGGGAGAACCTTCCAGAAGGACAACCATCTCTGCAGCACCCCACCAATCAGGCATTTATGGTAGAGTGGCCAGACGGAAGACACTCCTCAGTAAAAGGCACATGACAGCCCGAATGGAGTTTGCCAAAAGGCACCTAAAGGACTCTCAGACCATGAGATACAAGATTCTCTAGTCTGATGAAACCAAGATTAAACTATTTGGCCTGGTGTCACGTCTGGAGAAAACCAGGCAACACTCATCCTCTGGCCAATACCATTCCTGTTTTTCAGCAGCAGGGACTGTGAGACTATTCAGGATCAAGAGAAAGAAGAATGGAATAAAGTACAGAAGCTCCTTGATGAAAACCTGCTTTAGAGCGCTCAAGTCCTCAGACTGGGACGAAGGTTCACCTTCCAACAGGACAACGACCCTAAGCACACAGCCAAGACAACACGGGAGTGGCTTTGCGACACGTCTCTGAATGTCCTTGAGTGGCCCAGCCAGAGCCTGGACTTGAACTCGATCAAACATCTCGAGAGAGACCTGAAAATAGGTGTGCAGTGACGCTCCCCATCCAACCTGACAGAGCAGAGAAAAATGGGAGAAACTTCCCAAATACAGGTGTGCCAAGCTTGTAGTGTCATACCCAAGAAGACTCGAGGCTGTAATCGCTGCCAAAGGTGCTTCAACAAAGTACTGAGTAAAGGGTCTGAATACTTATGTAAATGTGATATATCAGTTGTTGTTGTTTTTTATAAATTTGCAAAATAATCTAAAAACCTGTTTTGGCTTGACTTATAGATGACCTGGAGCCAGTGGGTTTGGCGACGAATATGAACCGAAGACCAGCCAACGAGAGCATACCGGTCGCAGTGGTGGGTAGTATATGGGGCTTGGTGACAAAACAGATGTCACTGTGATAGACTACATCAAATTTGCTGTGTAGTCTTGGAGGCTATTTTGTAAATGACATCGCCGAAGTCAAGGATCGGTAGGATAGTCAGTTTTACGAGGGTATGTTTGGCAGCGTGAGATAAGGATGCTTTGTTGCGAAATAGGAAGCCGATTCTAGATTTAATTTTGGATTGGAGATGCTTAATGTGAGTCTGGACGGAGAGTTTACAGTCTAACCAGACACCTAGGAATTTGTAGTCTACATATTCTAAGTCAGAACCGTCCAGAGTAGTGATGCTAGACGGGTGGGCGGGTGCGGGGAGCGATCGGTTGAAGAGCATGCATTTAGTTTTACTTGCATTTAAGAGCAGTTGGAGGCCACGGAAGGAGTGTTGTATTAACACAGTGTTCAAAGAAGGGCCAGAAGTATACAGAATGCTGTCGTCTGCGTAGAGGTGGATCAGAGATTCACCAGCAGCGAGAGCGACATCATTGATGTATACTGAGAAAAGAGTCGGCCCGAGAATTGAACCCTGTGGCACCCCCATAGAGACTGCCAGAGGTCCGGACAACAGGCCCTCCGATTTGACACACTGAACTCTATCAGAGAAGTAGTTGAACCAGCCGAGGCAGTCATTTGAGAACCCAAGGCTGTTGAGTCTATCCTTACGAATGCGGTGATTGACACAGTCGAAAGCCTTGGCCAGGTCGATGAAGACGGCTGCACAGTATTGTCTTTTATCGATAGCGGTTATGATAGCGTTTTGGAAAATTGAGATGGTTTGGGATGAGTCGGACCGCAGAGTGAAGGAAAAGCAGCCAACAAGTGCTCAGCATATGTGGGGACTACTTCAAGACTGTTGGAAAAGACTTCCAGGTGAAGCTGGTTGAGAGAATGCCAAGATTGTGCAAATCTTGTCATCAAGGCAAAGAGTGGCTTTTTGAAGAATCTAAAATCTAAAATACTTTTAACCGGTAGTGTAAGTTTTTCATTTCTCATTGGTTCTGGGAACGAAGCCAAATGTTTCCTGACCAGAAAATGTAATGCTTTTTAAACATTCTGAAAACGGAAATGAACATTTAGCCTGTTCTGGGAAGTTATATTTTTAGGTTGCATGGAGGTTCTGAGAACGTTTTGCTCTGGTTTTCTTGAAAGTTTTCCTGGGAAGTTATATTAACTTAACACTCTAAGAACGACAAATGTAGATTATATGGAGGTTTTTGAATAACTTCCTTAACTTTATGGAATGTTGCTAGCTTGTTTTGGTTTAAACATTTTTTTTACTTTGAGCACAGAATGGACACAGGAAAATTAATTTATTTCGGCATTAACCATACAAAAAGTTTTTTTTGAGACATGGCATCACTGAAATTCAAACCTATAACTTACCCATTGAATTTTCCACTGTGCCACCAGGAATGAGGTAGCATGCAATGTTTTGTTACAAGCTGTTCATTTCAAAGGAAACAAGAACTTATTAATGGACACGGCCAACACACCTGCAATATTTAACTTTTTGGGGGACCGAACCAAACTCACATAGAAATGTGTGTTATAGAACTGTCATTCTTGTTGAAAGCAAGTCTAAGAAGCGGTATATCTGTTCTGTGTGCAATATTTCTATGCTTTCCGTTCATAAGTTTCATCTTTGCGTCTTTTACTTTTGGTTTTGTGCACCAGCTTTAAACAGCTGACAATACAATGTTTTGTGTTATGGAAAATATATTTCACAGCGGTTTAGATGGTGCAATGATTCTACACTAAACTTGTTTGTTTTGTCACATAAACTGAAATTAGGCAAACTATTAGAATTTTAGCAATCAGGAAATGGCGGAGCGATTTCTGCATAGTGCATCTTTAACGAGATGGAGGATAGAGAGAGTTTTGTTGATGCTGAGAACGTAATATACATGTTTTTAAGTAACATTGTTCTCTGGACATTACTACATTTTTCTCATGTATTTTTAATGGAACGTTTTCTTAATGTTCTTTTAACAATTTGAAAACATGACTTTAAATAGAACCTTGAGGAAACCTGTAGGAAACTTTATGCAGAAGTACTGAAATTCCCACTGAAAAATGTTGCTTCTTAACGTTGTTGGAACAATTTGTGAACATGACTTTAAATAGAAGCATGAGGAAACCTGTAGAAAACGTCTTTAACAAGGTAGAGGATAGAGAGAGTTTTGTTGATGCTAAGTACGTAATGTATATATGTTTATAAATAACATTATTAGAACATCCTCTGAAAATTCATACATTTTTCTTATGGTTTTTATGAAACATTTTCTTCATGTTCTTTGAACAATTTGAGAACATGATTTTAAATAGAACCATGAGGAAACCTGCAGGAAATGTTATGTAGAAATACAAAAATTCACACAGAAGAACGTTGTTTCTTAACATTCTCTGAACTATTTGAGAAAATTCCTAATGTCAAACCGGTTGGAGAATGATCCTAGGATATTACCAAAATTGAAATTGAATGTCACCATGTTTGAACTTTTAGGAAACGTTCTGTTGAAGTAATGAAATACCAAGAAAATTATGTTTTTTGTCAAGTTCCTTAAATATGCTGAGAATGTTCCAAAGCCAAGTAACTATCCTACACCATTCCTACAGTACACTCTCACCAAGCTCTAAGAAACATACAGTATGGTTCTCAGAACGTTACGTGCTAGCTGGGTGCATTGGAGAACAGAAATCACAGTTAAGTATCAAAGCCAGCTTTTTATCACGATGGGTAATGTAACTGTAAGTGTGATAATCACCTTACATGCCATTTTATGCAGCACTGAAGTGTCACATTATTAGACAGACATGCAAAGATTTTCAACATGCTTGTGAATCATTGGCTCATGTTTTGCATAGTATTTAGTGATTGAGATTCATATGTTCTGCATGTTGACTTCATCCTTTCACAGATTCAGTGCTGGATGATTTCATAATAAACTGCAATCGTTAGATTTTTGCCCTTTAGAATGTCGCCGTCATTGAATACCGCTTTATCGTTGACCTGTCTCAAATGACAAGAAGGAAAATCCTAAGGACTCAGCAGAGTATTTTTAGACACATGTCCCTAACAGTTACCTTCCTCACCCAGACCCACAAGAGGAACACACCATACTATGCTGTACATGAAAGGTTGACCAACACACTTAATCTCCTTAATGTTAAACGTTCTTTCTGCTGTTGCAATCTGCAACTTCTTTCTCAAAGTTGCAAAGTGGATGCCAGTAAGGTAATGTTGTTTAAATATTCATCCATTCGGTTAGATCCACTGTCTGGCTCGCCTCCAAATAAAGCAATGCTTGTTAATAGAAAAAGGCCCTTGAAACGTCCTCCAATACAATACACCCAGGGGCATGACATTTCATTAATACAGTGTACTTGTCGGTTTTCTTGGCATGCATTTTATGACTCATGTACTTGTCTCGTTAGAAGCATTATTATTTATGTTCTATCACAGAGGTATTGTCATTAATCTCATAAATCTCCTTGGCAACAGGACAAACTTGAACAGAATGATAAGAAGTGGTGATTGCCAGTATGTCAATGTGACTCTTTGTCTTGTATCTTCCTTTTTGCTGCTACGAAATTCTGCAAGTATAACATATTATTTAACAGGACATAAATCGACACATGCAGACAAATGCTTTCACATTAGTTTTTTCCCCCTACTTGTTGATCTTGTCACAGAAGACCTTGAAATTGTAAAATGTCAACATTAATTGGCATTACTGGCCACGTTACAGGTCAAGACTTTTATTAATTCCATTTCCACTTTGTAGATGAACTGTAAAGTAATGTGTCAGTTCTAGTCCTTTGTCCCACATTTCAAGCAATGGATTGTATGTTGGTATTTATAAGGATTATACAAATCCTTATAATGTAAGGATTATAAAAATCCTGTTTGAAGCACATTGTTTAATGTCATGTAGCAGTGTATTGGGTGGAGCACAGCATATGAATGTCAGCCGCCTGTGGCATATAAATCAGGGCCGTTCCATATGATCCATGGAAAGAAAGAGAGACAGTATTATAATGTATACAATCGACCACTATGACATGCATTGGTGAAATAATATAATATGAATTGTATTCATAAGACTAGGTGACAGTCCAGTCCTTTAAGCGCCACAAAAGTGCCATCTTTGTTTATCAAAAAGGATTGGCAGGGAATAGCCCCATTGTTCTTTTGCTTTTATAGTAAATCCAAATCTAATATGAGAGCAGGCAGAATGAGGACGCATGTATGACCAGTGTACCATTTAAGGTGATGACAGATATACAGTGTAGAGTGTTTTATTAGATTTAGATTTGTCTGCGTATGAACAATTGCTCTCATAAATTGTGGTAATACAGTGATGCATCTGCTTCTCCAAGTGTAACAGTGCTGGTACTACCTGGCTGTAAGCAGTACATATCTGGACTTGCTGACTCTTTTGATATGATCTCTAAATTTACTGAGCAACTTTATAGATCCAGACTACAAAGTTGGACTTAATGAAAGAAGGTCGTGTACATAATTGTTACCATTGGCCATGTAGCCATGGTTTTGGAATAAGACATTTTATAATCAGAAATATGTAATGCGTATCTGAGACTTTTAAACTATAAAAAATAACTGGTGGCTTGTAGGCTCCCATGATCCACCATCTTGGTCCTGAGAGGACACTCTCAGATGAGGGCCCGTATCTACCGTACAAAGCATCCCAGAGTAGGAATGCTGATCTAGCATCTATCTCCCTGTCCTGCCCCCACTCCCCTCTCTGATTTTTTGTTTTCTCTCAACAAATCATTTGGTGATAGCAACATCAAACAAAAACACAAATGAGAAATGATCTGGAAAAGAAGACAGTGAAGAACAAAGGAAGGAACAGGGTGTGCTTAGGTGCACAGTTCCATCACTTTGTCTTCTATTGATTGCACCCCAGCCAGATGACCGTTGTGGTAATTGGGCTTGTTCTGAAAACTCAATCCTATCCATGTTCTCTCTCTGCCATCATTAGAGCTATAACGTTTTTGTTGGAGGGACGAATAGGAGAGAGGAAGCGGCTAATTTTGAATAATAATAATAGAGAGAGAACAGTGTCTCATTCTGGATTCTCTTTGAGCCATGCACCCACTAATCTCACTTGCTCTTTGTCTTGCTCATCGTGAGTCTGGTGCACACTGTACTCCGGAGGCTGCAGCGGCAGTTGACTCCTGGATCTCTCACTTTGATTTGCCGTTGAAAAACACTAGAGACTCCTTGCCAATGAAAAAGCCACACGTGTTTGTTTAGACCGATAAGAGCCTTGACTTCAGTCGTGAAAGCTTTTCATTAGCATTTAATTATTTGGCGCTGAAGCCTTTGTTTGGTCATCAGTGTTCACACAGAGGCGTTAGCTTCCAGTGTAGCATTACACAGCATCAGCGAGGCATTCCTTAGCTCAATTAACACTATCTGGATGTGCTTTTGAGATTTCTGAATCTCATTTTGCACAGCTGGTTAGATTTGGTGGGGTGCAGAGACACAATGGGTGTTTCTCAAAATACATACTACCATGCTCCGAGCACGCAAATTGGAGCAAGGGAGGGTCGGAGTATGAGTCCAAATCAAAGTATGCGAAACAGAGCACAGAGAGCACTTCTTGAATGTGTACTCTGCTTGTACATATTTTGAAGCATGCATCGATGCAAGCTTCAACGGAAATTATGCAAAGAAATATGACCTTGGCCTTAAAGAGGAGTTTGACTTGGAACCGTTCTTATAGATTAAATAATTCTTAATTGTGTTTTTTTAATCCTAATTGAATAATGTATGTGTATGTATATTAATATAAATATTGATCACATTCTCTGTGTATGATCATATATTTTGATACATTGAATGTTAATATTGTGAAATTATGTTATACATTTTTAGCTCCCGTTTCAGGAAGTGATGTTGCTGAGTACTGCCCGTATATATAGGACCTTCCACCCCCACCTGGGATATGGATGCCTGATGAAGACCTAAGGGTCAAAACGTTGTAAATAAATATCACCTGGGAGCATGAGCAGCAGTGTGCAGTGTTTTCCTTTCTGTTTTCCAAGAAATATGACGCAACCACGTAAAAATTATGCATATTTTCTTGAAATCAATGGTGGCCATTATATGAGCTGAAGCGAGAGACAATACACTCCGTGTTCAGAATGAAATGTTGCCTATTGACATTTTATCTTGATTCGTGAATAAATACATGCTGTGTTAATTTTGGCATAGTTAGCTGACTACAATACCCATTATAATGTGTGTAGGTCATAAGCCTAAAGTAAGTCAATGGAGCTAACTGGCTAGCTAGTACTGTTAGCTAGCCAGACAGCCACCAAGAATTGTTAGCTAGCTACTCACAAATAATTGACATGTACCTTGGATAACATTGGTTTTAGGTCATTTTTGCCTGTTGTACTTTCTGGTTAGCTACATTATTACGATTCACGATTCATAGTTATGAAGTAAAACGTTTGCTTTGTGCATATCTTGTTTCGTCTCTATTGTTGCCATTGTCCTGGCTGGAAGAAGACTCAGGGAATGGGGAGATACAGTGTGAGGTAATACATTAGAGGGAGTGCGAGTGCTTCTCAAATTAAATGTTTTATGTGTTCTCCACACTCTCATCCTCACAAGAACGTACTCAAGAGAATGTCCTCGGCAAATTCACTTGGCGCATGAGATTGTGGAGCACGGTAGTATTGTCACGTGTGCTCCCTCTCCGGCCTCTAGGTCACCAGGCTGCTCGTTATGGCGCACACCTGTCACCATCATTAAGCGCACCTGCGCATCTTCAGACTCACCTGGACTCCATCACCTCCCTGATTACTTCCCTAAATATGTCACACCCTTTGGGTCCTTCCCTAGGCGTTTTTGTTTCTGTTCCAGTGTCATGTCTGTGCGTTGTTTGTGTTTCTTGTTTTGTATTGAGTTGCATTTATTTATTAAAACACTCAATCCCTGAACTTGCTTCCCAATTCTCAGCGCACTAGTTACAAGTATGCATGGGAGGCCTCGGTGCACAACTGAGCAAGAGGACAAGTACATTAGAATGTCTAGTTTGAGAAACAGACGCCTCACAAGCTCTCAACTGGCAGCTTCATTAAATAATACCCACAAAACACCAGTCTCAACATCAACAGTGAAGAGGCGACTCCGGGATGCTGGCCTTCTAGGCAGAGTTGCAAGGAATAGCCATATCTCAGACTGGCCAATAAAAATAAAAGATGAAGATGGGCAAAAGAATACAGACACTGGGCAGAGGAACTCTGCCTAGAAGGCCAGCACCCCTTAGTCGCTTCTTCACTGTTGACGTTGAGACTGGCGTTTTGCGGGGTACTATTTAATGAAGCTGCCATCTGAAAAAGTAGTGCCTCTCGTCAGTCAAACTCTAATGAGCCATCAGAACCCAATATGTACTTCATGCATATAGGAAGCTATGGAAAATGTTGCTTGTTATAGGGTTTCCAGAGTGAGTGGGTGAAAACACACTGGGGATGAAATTTCACTTCCTTATGTTCTAAAATCAATTTTACCAAGACAAATATGATTATTAATGTTCTGAATCGTTCAGTGGGGTCTTTCTCTACCATTTTATTAAAAGTATATCCAAAAAGTTGGATTTGGAAAAAAGTGTTCAGAACACAGTTAAGGGTAGAGAAAGCTTGTTGGACAGAAGGAAAGCTTTGTTGTAGAGTGTTTAAAATGAAATCTGGGGAGGGGCCAGCTGAGTATAAGGCTTTATCATCTGCATATAAATGGATGAGAGAGCTTCCTAATGCCTGAGCTATGTTGTTGATGTAAATTGAGAAGAGCCTGGGGCCTAGGATCGAGTCTTGGGGTACTCCCTTGGTGACAGGCACCTCCAAAACAAAGGTCATGTGGTTTGGTAAGAAGAACGCCCCTCTTCCCACCGGTGTGATTACTACCTCTCAGGGTTTAGCGCTTGAGGTAGTCCCCTCTTACAAGTACTTGAGAGTATGGTTAGACGGTACACGGTAAAATCTAGAATTGGTTTCCTCTATCGTAATCGCTCCTCTTTCAGCTCAGCTGCCAAACTAACCCTGATTCAGATGACCATCCTATCCATACTAGATTACGTAGACGTAATTTATAGATCGGCAGGTAAGGTTGCTCTCGAGCGGCTAGATGTTCTTTACCATTCGGCCATCAGATTTGCCATCAATGCTCCTTATAGGACACATCACTGCACTCTATAATCCTCTGTAAACCGGTCATCTCTGTATACTCGTCACAAGACCCACTGGTTGATGCTTATTTATAAAACCCTCTTAGGCCTCACTCCCCCCTATCTGAGATATCTACTGCAGCCCTCATCCTCCACATACAACACCCGTTCTGCGGTAACATTCTGTTAAACGTCCCCAGAACACACACTTCCCTGGGTCTCTCCTCTTTTCAGTTCACTGGAGCTAGCAACTAGAACGAGCAGCAAAAAACAGTTTTATCTCCATCTCTTCATTCAAAAACTCAATCATTGACACTTACTGACAGTTGTGGCCGGTTCATGTGATGTATTGTTGTCTCTACCTTCTTGCCCTTTGTGCTGTTGTCTGTGCCCAATAATGTTTGTATCATGTTTTGTGCTACTATCATGTTGTGCTGCTGCCATGTTGTGTTGCTGCAATGTTGTCATGTGGTGTTGCTACCATGCTGGGTTGTCATGTGTTGCTGCCATGATGTGTTGTTTACTTCGGTCTCTTTATGTAGTGTTGTGGTGTCTCATCGTGATATGTGTTTTGTCCTATATATATTTTTTATCCCCCGTCCCCGCAGGAAACCTTTTGCCTTTTGGTACGCCGTCATTGTAAATGAACATGTGCTCTTAACTGACTTGTCTAGCTAAATAAAGGTTCAATAAAAATGAGATGCTGACAAGTTAAACGAGAAAGTGAGCCTGGCAAGTAGCCTTCATTTCCACACAGCATCCAGCCTCTGATGCGAAGCTGTGCAATTTTCCTTATTTTTTAACACTTTTTTTCACTTGCCTCAATTGATTTAGTCACCCTAATTTTGGCCATCCTACAAGGAAATAAACTCAAATAACCTTTGAACCTTGAATGATAGAGACATGAGGTTTGAACCATTGAAAAGCAGACCTATTCTAGGTAGTTATTGCAAAGCAGGCCTATTGAAGATAAATATTTGTAGATGATCAAACAAGTGGAAATTTGGAAAACACTTTGCTGTAGCATGAATAAGAGAGTTCAGGGAACTCACTGCAGTTGGTTTAAGATCTGTACCTAATGCGGATAGGACGCAATTGAAAATTAGGATTAGTTGCACAAACAACATAATAATAAACAATCAGCCTAAAGCTGGAATAAAGGACATGATTGGCAGTGGGTTATTCACCATTGTGAAGTATTGATTTGAAGACAAGAATACACATTCATCATTTCATCATAGCCTGAAGTGAAAAAAATCATTAATAAGAACTACAGTTATCCGGTGCATGAAAATGTAATCAGTTGTATCTTCAGAACATTTATGGTAGCCTACCTAAGCAACATGAAGGGTTCATGACTATGGCAAACTCACACGGACCTCTTTTTGAATGGCTAAGGTAGACTGTGACAGTATATGTCTGCATTGTGGACTGAGTTCTGAGACACACTCACAAACACTCATTTGATGCCTTGAACAAAGGTAATGTCTGAGGCCCTGTGTGGTTTAACTGCCAGCTCTGGCAAAGGGTTGGGAAATTGCTCATTCAGGTGGAAAATGGTGGTGAGTTTCCTGCTGTCAAGGTGTCCGCTGCTGGGAGAGATTAAGGAGAGGCGAGGGGTAGTGAAAACACCCCCTGGGCTGAGAGGGAGGGGACGGCTAACGGTAACGGCAGGGGACTTGTGATGGGACACTGTCATCTGAGGTACACCACTGCGGGGTGTAGAGACCGTACAGACCAGGCATAACTACAGGAGACAAGACTGGGCATTGTTTTTTTTTATTCCAGAGTACATTCAATGATATTCTCCCTCTATTACCTTGACAAGGCACAGCTATACTGTAGTGGACAGAGGGCATTTTGTCTCATTATTGCACAGAACTTCGTCCCATCTCATATTTCTCAAATCAACGCCTCTCCCCTATTTGACCTAGATAGTTTGTATGTATTGATATGTAGGCTACATGTGCCTTTTTACCAATTGATGTAGTTCTGTTCTGTCGATTAATGTGCTGTATTATGTAATGTTTCATGTTTTGTGTGGATCCCAGGAAGAGTAGCTGCTGCTTCGCAACAGCTAAAAGGTATCCTAATAAAATACAAAAAATACCAACATCTATTGTCAGTACGTATTCCTGATGGAATACGTGCTGACAATAGCTCTTGTCCTATTCTGACTGGCCTCCTTCCCTGCAGCATCACTCAGTCATCTTCCTGTCATTCACTTCATCTGAGGACAGGATGAACTCTGCATAATTCACATGCCACTGAATCTTTCAAAAGGTTCATTTTCTACAATACAGTAGATACCATACTACAGTAAATGACCTGATTTTACTCCACTCACAGCCATTTCTCATTCTTGTGCCGTATACTGAATGAACATCCAGAACATAACATTCAAACATAACTGCATTGCATTGTTATTTGAATTCATCCGTCTCTTGATTGTTTCTGTCACATCTGGACATGAAAAACCTTTGGCTGGACATGCACCCAGCCAGCCATCATAACCCAAGGTGCCCCTGGGTATTGGATGGTAGCTGCCAAACAAGCAGAAAAATAATAAACATAATGATGATTTGTATCCCAGTTGTTGACCTAATGAAGGCTGGTCTCAGTTGGTTCTTCTTGCTATGATTTATCGAAGTAATTTCCCTCTCACACCAGTGGGAAGGCAGAGAGTGGCCTCAAGCTAATTTCATCACCTGGTGTGTAGCAGCAATCTCATTGACTAGAATTGGCAGCTTTGCCTGCCTGTCTTATAATGGCAACATAGGAACCACGGCAAGTCCAGCACACTTTTGAGTTATATTGTTTCTATTTTGCTAGACCTAGACTACCATTCAAACGTTTGGGTCATGCACTGGATAAAAGTTCTCAGCTGTGCTAACATAATTGCAAAAGTCTTTTCAAATGATCAATTAGCCTTTTAAAATTATAAACTTGGATTAGGTAAGACAACGTGCCATTGGAACACAGGAGTGATGGTTGCTGATAATGGGCCTCTGTACGCCTGTTTAGATACAAAAATCTGCCGTTTCCAGCTACAATAGTCATTTACAACATTAACAATGTCTATCTACACTGTATTTCTGATAAATTTTATGTTAATTTAATGGACAAAAATGTGCTATTCTTTCAAAAATAAGGACTTTTCTAAGTGACCCCAAACTTTTGAACGGCAGTGTAAGTGTCTCTTTTGGGTCTCTAAGAAATTGCATAACTATAGTACACATGGCAATTTGTTGGATTATTTTGCATGTACATTCATCTACTTTAAGAATTTTTCGCATTTTCATCTTGAGTTAAGAAATACATCCTTTACCTTTGTCGATGTTGTTTGTAGACTACATCGGCCTCACTCATCAACATTTAAATAATGATATTGTCAGTTGATGAGAAAAGTTAAGGGAGCCAATATTTTTGATAGGCAATATAAAAAATATATACAACAAATCAGTTTAGTGCTCATATTTATTGATATTATACAAGTGATTGTCAGACATCTGCATCAGATAAATAAATAATGTTGTGGCACAGCTGTTTTTTAGTTTGTTTTCTGGAGGGTAGAAAAGTGAAAGTGCTACTCAAAGGAGAAAAAAGCTCTATTGAAATGCACAAGGGGGAGTATTATATAAATACTGTGTATACCACTATTGTAATTCACTCAAAATAAACATGACCCATGATGAACTGTAATTGAACTGTATAATAAGGTCAGTCATTTGTAGGTGTTGCCTACTAGACACATTTGACTAGAGCTACGTCTCACAACATTATTCATATCCTTGGACTGGCCCTAAATAAAGAATTGCACAAAATCAAATATCCACAACTCTATTTTTCCCTATATAAAAACCTGGATTTCTAACATCGGAAGGAAGCACATTGTGGATTGATAAGAAATTCTGCATGGCCAATATTTAATTGGAGTACTCTACCCGACACACGCCACACATTGCTGTCCAATGTCTTGTCCCTAATCCCTCACAACCCCTCATTCTGTTGTATGACCTCAGACATTTCTCAATGTGAAAAGATGACTCCAACACTTATGGTTTTGATTTCTATGAGCTGCAAGGAAAACACTTGAAAAAACATAATTTCAGAAAATACTTGACAATCCCTTGGAAAACTCTTCAAAGAGTTCTTGTCAGATGAGTTCTTTTTATTTATACAGATTGTTCCCTTTCAAATCACATTACAGAGGAAAAGTTCTCATTACTTGAATATTGTCACGTTCGTCATAATGATGAGACCAAGGCGCAGCGTGAGTAGAGTTCCACATAATTTTAATAAACTGAAACTCACCTAACAAAACACCGAGCGGTGCCGCTACTGATGTGCACTAAGGCAACTATACATAGACAAGATCCCACAACACAAATGAGGAAAATGGCTACCTAAATATGATCCCCAATCAGAGACAACGATAAACAGCTGTCTCTGATTGGGAACCATATCAGGCCAACATAGACATACAAAAACCCCTAGACATACAAAACCCCTAGACGTACAAAAACTAGAGTACCCACCCTAGTCACACCCTGACCTAACCAAAATATATAGAAAAACAGAGATATCTAAGGTCAGGGCGTGACAAATATGCTTTAATGTAGTTAATATAGTCCACCCCATATTCCCACTTTATGCAATACATACAGATGTAGTATCTAATTTGAGCCAGTTTGCTAAAACACAGGAAATAATGCTGCAGCAACAGGAATTGTGAAATATTATGTGGATTATAATTAATCTACATTTTTGTTGGGGTTGATACATTTTAGAGAGAAAGGCTAATCATGATAATATAATCTGCTTGATTGATGAATTGATTTATAGCACATTCACAAACATATACATAGATATTACTTATACATAGATATTATCTCCACTCTAATAAATAGTTCATGTTATTAATAACTGATTCACTGTTATCTGGGTTTTCTGGGATATAGTTGTCACGCCCTGACCATAGAGAGCCCTTGTTTCTCTATGGTGTAGTAGGTCAGGGCGTGACTAGGGGGTATTCTAGTTTATAATTTCTATGTTGTGTTCTAGTTTATATTTTCTATGTTGGTGTTTTGTATGATTCCCAATTAGAGGCAGCTGGTAATCATTATCTCTAATTGGGGATCATATTTAAGTAGCTCTTTTTCCCACTTGCTGTTTGTGGGATATTGTTTTGTGTTTGTGCACCACGTATTCATGTTTAGTTGGTCGTTTATTGATATATTTTGTTTAAGTTTCTCTTTGAATTAAATGTGGAACTCAACATCCGTTGCGCCTTGGTCCCGTTCTTACGACAGCAGTGGCAATAGTCACATGCCCTCCCTGGCTAACCATGGCTGCGCCACTGCTCTATCATGTGAAATCCATAGATTAGGGCCAAATGAATTTATTTAAATTGACTGATTTCCTTATATGAATTGTAACTCCGTAACATTTTTGGAATTGTTTTATGTTGCGTTTATATTTTTGTTAAGTATATTATCTGATGAAAACAAAGCATTCCAATCCAACTTGTGTCCAATTACACATTAACTTGAACTGAGGGAGGAAATTGTTATGCTTTCATTGCTGGGTAGTTGTCATACTGGCCGTGGTTGAATAGCTTGTTTGACAATTATGAAGGCATATTCATTTAATCACGATCAAGCTATTGATTCTCCTACACAAACGGTGTCTGGTATGTAACCAACCTTAAAGGCCTATTTTAGTGGATAAAGACCTCAACGTATGCATCATATAGATGCTGACACGTATTAATGCATCCTGGAATAAAGAACATGTATCACATTTCTGCTACATTCCCTTATCGCTAGTATCTGAGCTGATATTTTTACAAAATGCCACCACTCAGATCAAGTACATCTGCTTCCGTTGAAGATATTGACTTTCCAGTGGAAAAGTTGTTTTGTTTAACACCTACAGTGTGGTACTGTAAAGCGAAGAGATTCTCAAATGTAACAGATAAAAAGTCCAATGATATTCCCATGATGCAAATGGAAACCTCAAGAACATAACCGCCACTTCAAACCACCCCGAGGCAACGCTACAACCTGACAATCTGAGTTTTTTTTCGCTCCTCCTGTCAACACAACCAAGAATAATAATCTCTAGATATCTTTGCAAAGCTAATCAAATGGAATATAAAAAATATAATTAATGTATTCAAACTGAGGGGAAATAACCAGAGTGGTTAAAGAATGATTGTCAAATGCCTCACTTGGATATGTATGACAGCCTCTCTTTTCGAAGGAGACAGTACTGTTCGTGAAAAAATCTTTAATCATTTGAGAGGACAGAGGAGACAATCGTTGATTCTACGTCATCTGTTTTCTTTATGTCTGAAACACAGCTTGATCACAGCGGAGAGACACAAACATCAGACATAGTATACATCAAACCCTAGCCTTGCAGACAAACTAGTCCTGTGGGAAAACTAAAAGATAGCCCTTGGGTTTTATATGCAGTATCTAATGATGGTACTTCAAAATTAGTGGTAGAGGGATGATTTAGGCTATCTTGGAAATGCACTGGATCTCATAATACCTTGACAATCAGATCTAAATGGCTCACACTAATGTGCAGTCCTTGAATCAACTGTCCTAACCATCTCATAATAATACATATCACTGTTTTTCCCATTACATTTGAGATATAATCTATTCTTTAATTTAGATTCATCAGAATGATTTTATTGATGGTAGTGGAAATATATTTAAGTTCTATTTTAAATAATCCTTTGTTTCGTACAGTCAGTCTTTGATCAAACTCTATACATTCATCATATTGGTACTGTGTGCATCATTATCCTCCATGACACTTCCCCTAGCAGCTCGTTTTACATTTCTGCACTGCTACATAAAATCAGCTTTCATTTCCCATGGAAATGAATGTTGCCCTCAATGTCAAATTGTTGTTAGGGATGAACAAAAAATGTCCGCTTGTTTCAGAAAACAGTGCTTTGTTCCCCATTACAGAATGTCAGAAGGTGCACTGTGAGTAAGAAATCAAGAGGCTGGCTTGCTGCAATCTCTTTCTCTTCAGAGTGGGCTGTCGTCGATGATGATGATGATGATGATGATGATGATGATGCATAGTGTTACTCCACAGAGAAGAGGAATCAGACAGACAATTAAAGGGAAGGCTCTAATGGCATATTCCAAGTTTACCTAACAGGCTTTTTGGCACTAAAGAGAAACAAAGAGGATACAAAAGGGTACCATATCATTCCTGTTTTGGCAAATAAATAAATATAAACACAAAATGGCCTTTGTATCTTTAGGACCGAGTGGTTTGTGGCAATACTGAGTTTGTTTTGTAGCTATCATCATGGCTCAGTATAATGTAATCATCTGATTGATTAATCAAAATAAATTCCTTATTTAAGCTCTATATTTTTTCTCCCATTTAACATGGTGATGTAGCCCTGAGAGAAATGTAGATCGGGGCCATGCACATGCTTGGTACAGTATCGATCTGCAGTGACAACCCTCTGAAATTCAATGTAGCAGGGAGAAGGAATGGGGAAGGGGGCAGGCAGAGGCAGACCCTAATGTGATTTCCCTGGGAGAAATAGTCCTCTTCTTTCCCTGATGCATTTCTTCCCTAGTACAAACTGCTCTATACTGGTCTTGGGGTCATTCCATATCATTTCAGCAAGCCATGACACCAACCATTTCAGATTGTTCTAAAATCGTTTCTGTAGTTAGAAACGGATAAGATTATTATTCCTGCAACATTGTTTGTTGAAATATAATTAGATCTCTGAGAAATTAAGATAATTGATTGCTCCCAAAAATATAGGACTCATAATATAAAAATAAAAAAATGATATTACCTAACATCCGATTTGGACCAAACTTCTTTCTAACAATGAGTAAGACATGAGAAATCCAGATCAATTATATTTTATTAGGATCCCCATTGGCTGTTGCGAAAGCAGCAGCTACTCTACCTGGGGTCCACACAAACCATAAAACATGACATAATACAGAACATTAATAAACAAGAACAGCTCAAGGACAGAACTACATAAATTTAAAAAATGGCGCACGCAGGTAAAATATCAATAATTACACATACAAAATACCTAGGTCAAATAGGGGAGAGGCGTTGGGCCTGTTGGGCCTGTTGCTTTATCTATTTTTTTAAACCAGGTCTGCTGTTAATTTGAGCAAAATGAGATGAAAGGGAGTTCCATGCAATAATGGCTCTATATAATACTGTACGCTTTCTTGAATTTGTTCTGGATTTGGGGACTGTGAAAAGACCCCTGGTGGCATGTCTAGAGAGGTAAGCGCGTGTCAGAGCTGTGTGTAAGTTGACTATGCAAACAATTTGACATTTTTAACACAATGTTTCTTATAAAAATAACAGGTAAAGCGGTCAGTCTTTCCTCATAGCATTAATATTAGCACTCTGATTACAATGAGGAGCAAGACGTGCGACTCTGTTCTGGGCCAGCTGCAGCTTAACTAGGTATTTCTTAGCAGCACTTGACCACATGGCTGGACAATAATCATGAGCATCCAGGACTTGGTTTTTGGTGTGGTGTCAAAAAAGCAGAGCATCTCTTTAAAATGGTCATACCTCTCCCCATCTTTACAACAGTTTAATACACAGTCGTGGCCAAAAGTTTTGAGAATGACACAAATATACATTTTCACAAGGTCTGCTGCCTCAGTTTGTATGATGATAATTTGCATATACTCCAGAATGTTATGAAGAGTGATCAGATTAATTGAAATTAATTGCGAAGTCCCTCTTTGCCATGCAAATGAACTGAATCCCCCAAAAACATTTCCACTGCATTTCAGCCCTGCCACAAAAGGACCAGCTCACATCATGTCAGTGATTCTCTCGTTAACACAGGTGTGAGTTTTGACAAGGACAAGGCTGGAGATCACTCTGTCATGCTGATTGAGTTCGAATAACACACTGGAAGCTTCAAAAGGAGGGTGGTGCTTGGAATCATTGTTCTTCCTCTGTCAACCATGGTTACCTGCAAGGAAACACGTGCCGTCATCATTGCTTTGCACAAAAAGGGCTTCACAGGCAAGGATATTGCTGCCAGTAAGATTGTACCTAAATCAACCATTTATCGGATCATCAAGAACTTCAAGGAGAGCGGTTCAATTGTTGTGAAGAATGCTTCAGGGCGCCCAAGAAAGTCCAGTAAGCGCCAGGACCGTCTCCTAAAGTTGATTCAGCTGCGGGATCGGGGCACCACCAGTACAGAGCTTGCTCAGGAATGGCAGCAGGCAGGTGTGAATGCATCTGCACACACAGTGAGGCAAAGACTTTTGGAGGATGGCTTGGTGTCAAGAAGGGCAGCAAAGAAGCCACTTCTCTCCAGGAAAAACATCAGGGACAGACTGATATTCTGCAAAAGGTACAGGGATTGGACTGCTGAGGACTGGGGTAAAGTAATTTTCTCTAATGAATCCCCTTTTCGATTATTTGGAGCATCTGGAAAAAAACTGAGCACTACCATCAGTCCTGTGTGAGCACTACCATCAGGTGAGCACTACCATCTACCATCAGTCCTGTGTCATGCCAACAGTAAAGCATCCTGAGACCATTCATGTGTGGGGTTGCTTCTCAGCCAAGGGAGTGGGCTCACTCACAATTTTGCCTAAGAACTCGGCCATGAATAAAGAATGGTTCCCACACATCCTCCGAGAGCAACTTCTCCCAACCATCCAGGAACAGTTTGGTGACGAACAAGGCCTTTTCCAGCATGATGGAGCACCTTGCCATAAGGCAAAAGTGATAACTAAGTGGCTCAGGGAACAAAACATCGATATTTTGGGTCCATGGCCAGGGAACTCCCCAGACCTTAATCCCATTGAGAACTTGTGGTCAATCCTCGAGAGGCGGGTGGACAAACAAAAACTCACACATTCTGACAAACTCCAAGTATTGATTATCAGGATGTGGCCCAGAAGTTAATTGACAGCATGCCAGGGCGGATTGCAGAGGTCTTGAAAAAGAAGGGTCAACACTGCAAATATTGACTCTGCATCAACTTCATGTAATTGTCAATAAAAGCCTTTCACACTTATGAAATGCTTGTAATTATACTTCACTATTCCATTGTAACATCTGACAAAAATATCTAAAGACACTGAAGCAGCAAACTTTGTGGAAATTAATATTTGTGTCATTCTCAAAACTTTTGGCCATGACTGTATATGACAGTTCACAATCTAAGGTAACACCAAGTAATTTAGTCTCCTCAACTTGTTCAACAGCCACACCATTCATTTCCAGATTCAACTGAGGTCTCAAACTGAGGTAATGATTTGTACCAAATACAATGCTCTTAGTTTTAGAGATGTTCAGGACCAGTTTATTACTGGCCACCTATTCCAAAATGGACCGCTACTCCTTGTTAACATTTTCAGTCACTTCTTTAGCTGTGGTTGCTGACACGTATATGGTGGAGTCATCAGCATACATGGACATACAGGATTTGCGTCTGGGTTTCCCTTTATAGTCTGTAATAGTTTTCAAGCCCTGCCACATTCGACAAGCATCAGAGCCAGTGTAGTAGGATTCAATCTTAATCTTGTATTGACGCTTGCTTGTTTGATGGTTTGCTTAAGGGCATAGCAGGATTTCTTATAGGTGTCCGGATTAGTGTCCCACTCCTTGAAAGCAGCAGCTCTAGCCTTTAGCTCGATGCGGATGTTGCCTGTAATCCATGGCTTCTGGTTGGGATATGTACGTACAGTTATGTGGGGACGACGTCGTCGATGCACTCAATGATGAGGCCGATGACTGAGGTGGTATACTTCTCAATGCCATTGGATGAATCCCGGAACATATTCCAGTCTGTGCTAGTGTAACCGATGTGAAATGGCTAGCTAGTTAGCGGGGTGCGCGCTAATAGCGTTTCAATCAGTGACGTCACCTGCTCTGAGACCTTGAAGTAGTTGTTCCCCTTGCAAGGGCCGCGGCTTTTGTGGAGCGATGGGTAACGATGCTTCGAGGGTGGCTGTTGTCGATGTGTGCAGAGGATCCCTGGTTCGAGCCCAGGTAGGGGCGAGGAGAGGGACGGAAGATATACTGTTACACTAGCAAAACAGTCCTGTAGCGTAGCATCCTTGTCATCTGACCACTTCCGTATTGAGCAAGTCACTGGTACTTCCTGCTTTAGTTTTCGCTTATAAGCAGGAATCAGAAGGATAGAATTATGGTCAGTTTGCCAAATGGAGGGGGGAGCTTTATATGCACCTCTGTGTGTGGAGTAAAGGTGGTCTAGAGTTTTTTTTCCTATGGTAAAAATTTGGTAAAACTGATTTAAGTTTGCCTGCATTAAAGTCCCCAGCCACTAGGAGCGCCTCTTCTGGGTGAACATTTTCTTGTTAGCTTATGGCCTTATAGAGCTGGATGTGCGCAGTCTTAGTGCCAGCATTGGTCTGTGGTGGTAAATAGACAGCTACGAATAATATATATGGGAACTCTCTTGGTAGATAGTGTGGTATACAACTTATCATAAGGTACTCTACTTAAGGTGAGCAATACCTTGAGGCTTCTTTAATATTAAACATCGTGCACCAACTGTTGGGGTTTTAGGCTGGGTTTCTGTATAGCACTTTGTGCACTTTTTAGCTGATGTAAAAAAGTTTTTTTTAAATACATTTGATTGTCTGCTAGTCTCTCCCCAAACACAAACAGAACAAACCTCAAACAGCCAATTACATATGAATTATAATATGTATGTATGTAACACATGGTTCCACAAAGGTTCACATTTCTCATCATGGTTAACATTTACAGCTTTGAGTTCTATGATGCGTGCTGCACATTTAGCTAACCCTACAGGGTTATTGAACTGAAGACATATTTTTTTATTTGGAGTGTGCAGTATGACATGTTTTGGTATGCCGTGCCTTTGGTTCGTACAGCACAGCTTGTACTACATGATGTGTACCTTACATCTGAGTGCCTGACACTGCCAAGGGACAATCCCACACCCAAATGACATCATCTGCATGGGACGTGTGTTAACTGCTGAGCTGAACACAGTTCAATAAAAACAACAGAAACAACCAACCACTTGTCAGATCCCACAATACCCTTCAACAGTACTGGAAAACTGCTGAGGGATATGACTCTCCTTGACTGTGGTTTAACCACACCATCCATTTCCTAATGGTCAAGCTACCCCAAGAACAACGTGCCACAAACAGATGACTATGAGCTGTATAATACTGTATGACTTAGCTGTGTTCAAGGTGTTACAACCTGGCTCAAGATTGTAACAATGGGAAACCACACACTGAAAAAAGGAATAACAAAATTAATTTGTCCCATAAATAAAGTAAACACTCAATAATAATCAGATAAGGCATGAAGGTCAGTAAATTAGGTGTCAACTGCCAAAGCCACAACGAAACAACCAAAAGTATGCATGGAGAGAGGAATCTCTTGCTGAATGGGCAAACAGTGCCTTTATGCCACATCTGAGCTTTCACAGGTGTGCCCCATCAGCACTGACAACCCTCCCAGCTTCGCCCACCTCTCCTACTCCGCCCACCAATCTCCTGCAGGAAGTAAGCACAGAAAAAGCCAGTAGACAGAGCAGGAAGGGGCGGTCACAAAGGTGAAGGCCATAGTAACTGTCATTTCCAGACTTCTCATGACATTGTTAACAAATGAGGTGAACTCTCATTCCCCCCTCCACAGTCTTCTGTCTAACTTACCCTGCAGAAGGTCACTCATTTATTATATAAAAATGTGCTATTATATCTCGCCCCTTATCAGTCCCCTGTAGTACCTCTGGAGGTCACCTGGAAATACATTCACTTTTTATAATAATAATGCCTAAGGCAAGGCACCCAGGCACACAGGAAGGCCATTATGGAGGTTATATTGGGCCAGTCATCTGCCAATGAATACTTTTTATTTATAATAATCAACAATAGATGTATTTTATATAGCATTACAAGCAAAATCTCAAAGTTGCTTTAAAAAAAATGTATACAAATTTAACAGAACAAATGTAGGGATCTCGCAGTTCTTGTGCGATGGTCTTCCACAACTTTAGATGATAGGCAGTTCAGAAGGGTAGTATCTTGAGCGGAGGAAGCATTGATGCACCATGCAAGAAAGTAGCCAGGCAGGAAAGCAGAAAACATCTGACAAACAGGCCCCGGAGCTCTTCCTCGGAACCTCGTAGTCTTCGAGTCTTTCACAGCTCCTCCTTCGTAGGTTGGCTGGATCGTCCACTACCAGAAGTGTAGCAATCATAGAGTATAGACTCATTCATCCAAATCCATGATGTGATGCTTACAGACATGTTCTCTAGACCAGACCAATAGTTATCGTTTGGACTTCCCCTGGAATACTATGAATAGTACTGTATGTGAAGTTACACTACCACCACAGCTCTATGTAGCCCTGCTCTTAGCGCTGCAACTCTATGGCTTTTAAATGATGAAATGGCTGGTGTATGACATACTGGACACAACCATCAACATTTACGTTCTGTAAATCCAGGACAAGCATATTAGTATAATATGTTACGTTTAGTATGATTACATAAGACAAAAGGTTACTTAAGGAAAAAAAACAAAAAACGAGTGGTTGGTCGGGGTGGAAGAGTAGGCATATAACGCAAATGTCTACAACCCAAAAGTGGAATTGGAATTCGTAACATATTGGAATTCGTAACATATCATTCGAACATCTAGCAACCCAAAGGTGGAATTGGAATTCGTAACAAATTGGAATTCGTAACATATCATACATTTTGCAAATTCATAACATATTGTATGAATTGCAATTCATAACATATCATACGAATTGTAATTCAGAACATATCATACAAAATGGATGATGGACATCCACAAATTAATACGAAACATATCATACTAACTGGAGTGTCCCGAATTTATGTTTACTTTGGTACATCTACCCCTGAGTCCAGGCTGTGCTCTTACACTACCATAACATTTGAATACAAATTATTGAGTTAAATAGTGGAACATTTCTGGATTGTCTGAACTCTGACACATTGGACAACAGCTCTTTGACTAGTGAACAAAAATTACTTTGGCTGTTGTTGTTTGGCACAATGAAGAAAATGATAGTTCCATATTTCATTAAAGAGTGAATAAAACTGTGTTTCAATCAGGGGTTGGAACCTGTTAAGAAAACAGAACCGAAAACCGGAAAATAACAAAATGTTTAAGGAACAGCAATAGAACCAGGAACGAAAGTGATCCATATTGATCCAGAACCAAACCATTATTTTAAAAGCATGGGAACCGGTTGTTAACGTTATTTTAGGTTCCAGGCATTTATTTGTAGAGGTGT
Source organism: Salvelinus namaycush (assembly GCF_016432855.1). Classification (NCBI taxonomy): domain Eukaryota; kingdom Metazoa; phylum Chordata; class Actinopteri; order Salmoniformes; family Salmonidae; genus Salvelinus; species Salvelinus namaycush. Next base: position 17,742,843 of record NC_052329.1, read on the forward strand.
TTGGTAGAGTTATTATAATAGGGTAGAGGAAGAATAAAACTGACCAAAATACTACAAAAGATGCCTACAAAGCATGCCTTCTATAGTAGGAAAAAATGTCAGAGCATTAAACATCAATGGGCCAATGACGCTGGGGTCTCGGGACTACTTTCAGGAAGTATGTGACACCATACCAGTGTCCCCTCCATCTGTTGCCCCTTCCCTGCTCATGTGAACACCACCCATATAGCATGTGGTGCTCCAATGTCTTCATGTCCCTCTCTCATTAGGCCCAGAAACACACAACAGATGGGTGGTGGGAACTCACACTCCTCCAGAAGTTGGAAAGGCACCACCCACGGCAATTGATGGTTGCTGAAAGATTTAAGAGTCCCAATGATAAGCCCCCCCCATGTGGACTGTATAAAGGGATTGAAACAAGTAGATAAATCAACAGTCAGATGCAGGCTGACGTTTATTGTCGTGAATCTTGTCCTGGAGGCAGAACTTAGCAATTTCTGCAAGATGGGCCAGCTGCAAAGTCAAATTGGTTATATGGTAAAAATTTATGAAAACAAAATTCAGCTTTTTGGTATTCATTTATGGTTAAGATTAGGCAGTAGGGTTAGCAGTGTGGTAAAGGTTAGGGTTAGGTTTAAAATGACTTGTGGCTGTGGCATATAATGACCACTCTGCAGAACTGCCTCCAGGGCAAGATTCATGACAATAAATGCCAACCTGCGGATCAGATGGAAGGATTGATATACTGTTTTCACCACACACATGACCTTCATATGTACCGAAGCTCTGGAGTTTGGAGTCAAAGGCATCATGTGTAGACATACCCTGTGAATAAACAACAAGTACAATCAAGGATTCGTTGAATGTTTAAGACAGAAAAAACAGGTGCAGAGAAATATGTGGGATAGTTCAAAAACAGGGTATATGGCCATCTCAATTTCACACTTCACCAATTAAACTGCACTCCAATCTACAAAAGAATGGTGCTCATAAGAACTAAATAAGAGTTTGATTGGAAATTGATTCAGATGTTCACATAATACATCATTCTATCCCAATATATCTGGGTTTATGTACAGTACCAGTCAAAAGTTAGGACACACCTACTCATTACTATGTTTTTCTTTATTTGTACTACTTTCTACATTGTAGAATAATAGTGAATAATATCAAAACTACGAAATAACACATATGGAATCATGTAGTAACAAAAAATTGTTAAACAAATGAAAATATATTTGACATTTGACATTTTTCAAAGTAGCCACACTTTGCCTTAATTGCAGCACACCCTTGGAAGCCTCTCAACCAGCTTCATGAAGTAGTAACCTGGAATGGATCTCAATTTTTTGAACTTCCGTCGCCGACCGAGATGGCCGCCTCGCTTCGCGTTCCTAGGAAAATATGCAGTATTTAGTTTTTTTATGTGTTATTCCTTACATTAGTACCCCAGGTAATCTTAGGTTTCATTACATACAGTCGGGAGGAACTACTGAATATAAGAGCAACGTCAACTCACCATCGTTACAACCAGGAATATGACTTTCCCGAAGCGGATCCAGTGTTTTGCCTTCCACCAGATACAATGGATCTGATCCCAGCCGGCGACCCTAAGCGACGCCGTAAAAGGGGCAAACGAAGGCTTCGGAGACGGGCACATCGCGCTCCACTCCCTAGCATACTACTCGCCAATGTCCAGTCTCTTGACAATAAGGTTGATGAAATCCGAGCACGGGTAACATTCCAGAGAGACATCAGAGATTGTAACGTTCTCTGCTTCACGGAAACATGGCTCACTCAAGAGACGCCAACGGAGTCGGTGCAGCCAGCTGGTTTCTTCACGCATCGCGCCGACAGAAACAAACATCTTTCTGGTAAGAAGAGGGGCGGGGGTGTATGCCTTATGATTAACGAGACGTGGTGTGATCATAACAACATACAGGAACTCAAGTCATTCTGTTCACCTGATCTAGAATTCCTCACAATCAAATGTCGACCGCATTATCTACCAAGGGAATTCTCTTCGATTATAATCACAGCCGTATATATTCCCCCCCAAGCAGACACATCGATGGTACTGAACAAACTTTATCTGTGTCACGACTTCCGCCGAAGTCGGCCCTTCTCCTTGTTCGGGTGGTGTTCGGCGGTCGACGTCACCGGCTTTCTAGTCACCACCGATCCATTTTTCTGTTTCGTTTTGTTTTGTCTGCATAATTACACACCTGGTTTCAATTCCCCTATTATGTTCCCTATTTAACCCTCTGGCTTTCATTTCTGTTTTGTCCGTGATTGTTTGTTACGTTAGTGGTTGTTGTTATTTCTTATGATGTTTTGTAATTATTCCCTTTGTGGAATTTTGCTGTGATTTTTGAGTAAACGTTTTGTGTTTCGCTCAAACACCTGTGTCCTGCATTTGACTCTGCTACTTCGCCGCACACAACCCTGACAGAATCACGGACCCAAACTTCATATGGAGTCAGCAGGCGCAGCCAGCCCCTCTCTCCCAGTCGAGGAGCAAGTTCAACAGCACGCGACCATGTTACACAGTTTAGGGACCGCCATGGATCGCGTGCTGCAGACAATGGACCGATGGGAGAGAGGAGGTCTCCCGGTAAATCATACCCCATCAACCCCACCCGCGCCTCTCCCTACTCCACCGGTCATCCCTCCATCGTCAGGACCCAGTGGGATTCGGATCTCGCTCCCAGGAGCGTATGACGGTACAGCAGCCGGGTGTCAGGGGTTCCTCCTACAGTTGGACTTATACCTGGCAACTGTTCATCCGACCCCTTCAGGACGAGAGAGAGTGGGCGCCCTCATCTCCTGTCTGACTGGTAAGGCCCTGGAGTGGGCCAACGCCATCTGGGGAGGAGAGGGCCAAACCCTGGATGACTATGATGACTTCTCTCGCCGCTTCCGGGCGGTCTTTGATCATCCACCTGAAGGGAGAGCGGCGGGAGAGCGTTTGTTCCATCTCAGACAGGGGATGAGGAGCGCTCAAGATTTCGCCCTGGACTTCCGTACTCTGGCCGCTGGTGCGGGATGGAATGAGCGGGCCCTGATCGATCACTACAGGTGTAGTCTACGAGAGGACGTTCGTAGGGAGTTAGCCTGCAGGGACACCACTCTTAACCTGGACCAGCTGGTGGATTTATCTATCCGGCTGGATAACCTGTTGGCCTCCCGCGGACGTCCAGATCGGGGTCCGCCCGTTCCATTACCCAGCCCCTTGGATCCTACACCGATGGAGTTAGGAGGGGCTGCTAGAAGGGAGACCGGAGGGAGGACCACTCCATGCACCAACTGTGGACGCAGAGGACACACTGCTGTCCGGTGCTGGGGTGTTTCTCCTGGAAGTCGAGGTAGCAGGCGGAGCACTGATGGGTCATCTCCGGTGAGTAGGCACATAACTCACCCAGAGTCTTCTGTTGCGCACATGTGGTTACATATAGAATTTCCTGAGTTTTCCTCGCATCCCCAGCATAAGGCGCTAGTAGATTCAGGCGCAGCTGGGAACTTTATTGATCGCTCTTTAGCACATAGATTAGGGATCCCTATTATTCCTGTTGATGTTCCCTTCCCTGTACATGCCTTAGATAGTCGTCCTTTGGGGTCGGGGCTGATTGGGGAGGTCACAGCGCCCATCGCTATGAGAACGCAGGGGGATCACGAGGAGAGAATTAGTCTCTTTTTGATCGACTCTCCTGCGTTTCCTGTTGTGTTGGGTCTTCCCTGGTTGGCCTCTCATGATCCGATTATTTCGTGGCAACAGAGGACTCTCAAGGGATGGTCCTGTCAGTGTTCAGGTAGATGTGCAGGTGTTTCCTTAGGTGCCACTACGGTGGAAAGTCCAAACCAGGTTTCCAACATGCACATTCCTCCCGAATATGCCGATTTGGCACTCGCCTTCTGTAAGAAGAAGGCGACTCAATTACCACCCCATCGACCGGGGGATTGTGCGATAGATCTCTTGGTAGACGCTACACTTCCCAGGAGTCATGTGTATCCTCTGTCACAGGAGGAGACGGTGGCTATGGAGACATATGTCACCGAATCTCTGGGACAGGGATACATTCGGCCTTCCATCTCACCTGTCTCCTCGAGTTTCTTTTTTGTGAAGAAGAAGGATGGAGGTTTGCGCCCGTGTATTGATTATCGAGGATTAAATAAGATCACGGTAAAATACAGTTACCCGCTACCACTCATAGCCAGTATGACCGAGTCATTACACGGGGCGCGCTTCTTCACAAAATTGGACCTCAGGAGCGCTTACAACCTGGTGCGTATTAAGGGGGGAGATGAGTGGAAGACAGCATTTAGCACCACTTCTGGGCATTATGAGTACCTCGTCATGCCGTACGGGTTAATGAATGCTCCATCAGTCTTCCAATCATTTGTGGATGAGATCTTCAGGGACCTGCACGGGCAGGGTGTAGTGGTGTATATAGATGACATTCTAATATACTCCGCTACACGCGCCGAGCATGTGTCCCTGGTGCGTAGGGTGCTTGGTCGACTGTTGGAGCATGACCTGTACGTCAAGGCTGAGAAATGTCTGTTCTTCCAACGATCCATCTCCTTCCTAGGGTACCGCTTTTCAGCGTCAGGGGTAGAGATGGAGAATGACCGCATTTCAGCCGTGTGTAATTGGCCGACTCCAACCACGGTAAAGGAGGTGCAGCGGTTTTTAGGGTTTGCCAACTACTACCGGAGATTTATCCGGGGTTTTGGTCAGGTAGCGGCTCCCATTACCTCACTGCTGAAGGGAGGACCGGTGCGACTGCAGTGGACAGCTGGGGCGGACAGGGCTTTTGGTCACCTGAAGGCTCTGTTTACCTCGGCTCCAGTTCTGGCGCATCCTGATCCTTCCTTAGCATTCATAGTTGAGGTGGACGCGTCCGAGGCGGGGATAGGGGCTGTGCTGTCTCAGCGTTCGGGTACGCCACTAAAGCTCCGCCCCTGTGCATTCTTTTCGAAGAAGCTCAGCCCGGCGGAGTGAAACTATGATGTGGGGGACCGGGAGTTGCTGGCTGTTGTCATGGCTCTGAAAGCGTGGAGACACTGGCTTGAGGGGGCTAGACACCCTTTTCTCATTTGGACTGACCACCGCAATCTGGAGTACATACGGGCAGCGAGGAGAATGAACCCTCGCCAGGCAAGGTGGGCCATGTTTTTCACCCGTTTTGATTTCACGCTTACCTACAAACCAGGTTCCCAGAACGTTAAGGCAGATGCACTGTCCCGGCTGTATGATACAGAGGAGAGGTCCACAGATCCCACTCCCATAATTACAGCCTCTCGCCTGGTGGCACCGGTGGTGTGGGAGGTGGACGCGGACATCGAACGGGCGTCACGTACAGAGTCCATTCCACATGACTGTCCAGCTGGGCGTCTGTACGTTCCGTTTGATGTCCGCGATCGTTTGATCTGTTGGGCTCATACGTCACCCTCCTCTGGTCATCCTGGTATCGGTCGGACGGTGCGCTGCCTTTCTGGGAAGTACTGGTGGCCCACTTTAGCAAAGGACGTGCGGGTTTATGTTTCCTCTTGTTCGGTATGTGCACAGTGCAAGGCACCTAGACATCTGCCCAGAGGGAAATTACAACCCCTTCCCGTTCCACAGCGACCATGGTCACACCTATCGGTGGATTTCGTGACGGATCTTCCCCCGTCGCGGGGTAACACCACGATCCTAGTCGTTGTGGATCGGTTTTCTAAGTCCTGCCGTCTCCTTCCTTTGCCCGGTCTTCCTACGGTTCTACAAACTGCGGAGGCTCTGTTCACCCATGTATTCCGGCACTACGGGGTGCCTGAGGATATAGTTTCTGATCGGGGTCCCCAATTTACGTCTAGAGTCTGGAGGGCTTTTATGGAACGCCTGGGGATCTCGGTCAGCCTTACCTCAGGTTTCCACCCCGAGAGCAACGGGCAGGTGGAAAGAGTACACCAGGATGTGGGTAGGTTTCTGAGGTCCTATTGCCAGGACCGGCCGGGGGAGTGGGCAGCTTACATCCCCTGGGCCGAGATGGCCCAAAACTCCCTCCGCCACTCCTCTACCAACCTATCACCTTTTCAGTGTGTGCTAGGTTACCAGCCGGTCCTGGCACCATGGCATCAGAGCCAGATTGAGGCTCCTGCGGTGGATGAATGGTTTCGGCACTCAGAGGAGACTTGGAACGCTGCCCACGTACGGCTACAACGTGCCATCAGGAGACAAAAGGCGAGTGCCGACCGCCACCGCAGTGAGGCCCCGGTGTGTGCACCGGGGGATCGGGTCTGGCTCTCGACCCGAAACCTACCCCTTCACCTGCCCTGCCGGAAACTGGGTCCGCGGTTTGTGGGGCCATTTAAAGTCCTGAGGAGATTGAACGAGGTTTGTTATAGGTTACAACTTCCCCCTGATTACCGTATTAACCCCTCGTTCCATGTGTCTCTCCTCAGTCCGGTGGTGGCTGGTCCGCTCCAGCAGTCTGAGGTGCGGGAGGTTCCTCCGCCCCCTCTTGACATCGAGGGGGTCCCGGCGTATAGCGTAAGAGCCATCATGGATTCTAGGCGTCGGGCGAGGGGCCTTCAGTACCTCGTGGAGTGGGAGGGGTACGGTCCGGAGGAGAGATGCTGGGTACCGGTGGAGGACATTCTAGATCCATCTATGTTACAAGAGTTTCACCGTCTCCACCCAGATCGCCCTGCACCTCGCCCTCCGGGTCGTCCTCGAGGCCGGTGTCGTCGCGCTGCTGGAGCCGCGCGTCAAGGGGGGGGTACTGTCACGACTTCCGCCGAAGTCGGCCCTTCTCCTTGTTCGGGTGGTGTTCGGCGGTCGACTTCACCGGCTTTCTAGTCACCACCGATCCATTTTTCTGTTTCGTTTTGTTTTGTCTGCATAATTACACACCTGGTTTCAATTCCCCTATTATGTTCCCTATTTAACCCTCTGGCTTTCATTTCTGTTTTGTCCGTGATTGTTTGTTACGTTAGTGGTTGTTGTTATTTCTTATGATGTTTTGTAATTATTCCCTTTGTGGAATTTTGCTGTGATTTTTGAGTAAACGTTTTGTGTTTCGCTCAAACACCTGTGTCCTGCATTTGACTCTGCTACTTCGCCGCACACAACCCTGACAATCTGACTCTTTGTAAACTGGAAACCACACACCCTGAGGCTGCATTCATCGTAGCTGGGGATTTTAACAATGCTAATCTGAAAACAAAACTCCCTAAATTCTATCAGCATATCGATTGTGCTACCAGGGCTGGTAAAACCTTGGATCATTGTTATACTAACTTCCGCGACGCATATAAGGCCCTCCCCCGCCCTCCTTTCGGAAAAGCTGACCACGACTCCATTTTGTTGCTTCCAGCCTACAAACAGAAACTAAAACAACAAGCTCCCTCGCTCAGGTCTGTTCAACGCTGGTCCGACCAATCTGATTCCACGCTTCAAGACTGCTTCGATCACGTGGATTGGGATATGTTTCGCATTGCGTCCAACAACAATATTGACGAATACGCTGATTCGGTGAGCGTATTCATTAGAAAGTGCATTGACGATGTCGTACCCACAGCAACAATTAAAACATTCCCAAACCAGAAACCGTGGATTGATGGCAGCATTCGCGTGTAACTGAAAGCGCGAACCACTGCTTTTAACCAGGGCAAGGTGACCGGAAACATGACCGAATACAAACAGTGTAGCTATTCTCTCCGCAAGGCAATCAAACAAGCTAAGTCCCAGTATAGAGACAAAGTAGAGTCGCAATTCAACAGCTCAGACACAAGAGGTATGTGGCAGGGTCTACAGTCAATCACGGATTACAAAAAGAAAACCAGCCCCGTCGCGGACCAGGATGTCTTGCTCCCAGACAGGCTAAATAACTTTTTTGCTCGCTTTGAGGACAATACAGTGCCACTGACACGGCCCGCTACCTTAACCTGCGGGCTCTCCTTCACTGCAGCCGAGGTGAGTAAAACATTTAAACGTGTTAACCTCTAACGCCTACCAAACCCGGATCCGGGATCCCCCCCATCACAAAAGCTGACTAGCATAGCCTAGCCTAAAGCCACAGGGATATCATATAATAAAATGTTCATGAAATCACAAGTCCAAGACACCAAATGAAAGATACACATCTTGTGAATAAAGCCATCATTTCTGATTTGTAAAATGTTTTACAGGGAAGACACAATATGTAAATCTATTAGCTAACCACGTTAGCAAAAGACACCAGTTCCATACTCCACCATTTTTTGTTACTCCATCAGCAGCTATCACAAATTCGACCAAATAAAGATATAAATAGCCACTAACCAAGAAACAACCTCATCAGATGACAGTCTGATAACATATTTATTGTATAGCATAGGTTTTGTTAGAAAAATGTGCATATTTCAGGTATAAATCATAGTTTACCATTGCAGCCACCATTACAACTCTCACCAAAGCCACTAGATAACTACAGAGACCATCGTGTATTAGCTAATTACTCATCATAAAACATTTCTTAAAAATACACAGCGTGCAGCAGATGAAAGACACAGATCTTGTGAATCAAGACAATATTTCAGATTTTCTAAGTGTTTTACAGCGAAAACACAATATAGCGTTATATTAGCTTAGCACAATAGCGAACATCACACCAGCATTGATTCAAGGCAAAAATAGCTATAACGTATAAACCACCAAAATATATTAATTTTTTCACTAACCTTCTCAGAATTCTTCAGATGACAGTCCTGTAACATCATATTACACAATTCATATAGAGTTTGTTCGAAAATGTGCATATTTAGCGACACAAATCGTGCTTATACATTGAGAATAGTGTCCAAAATATCAAGCAATCTGTCCGGCGCCATCTTGGAACGGCACCTATTCTTATCGAAAACTATTCATAAACTTGACTAAAAAAATACAGGTTGGACAGCAATTGAAAGACAAATTAGTTCTTAATGCAATCGCTGAATTACATTTTTTAAATTAACCTTACTGCGCAATACAGGCTGCGATAACGCAAGGCTACACTGCCAGAAATGGCGTCTCATGCATTTTACTTTTTTCAACAGAACAATGAATTATCAGCATAAATAGTTCTTACTTTTCGATGAACTCTCATCAGAATCTTGGGATGGGTGTCCTTTGTCCAAAAGAATCGTTGCTAGGTTGGAGAACGTCGTCTTCAGAGTTGCAATTAGCAGTAAACATTAGCACGAAAGAGAGAGATACCCAAATTCCTACAGCGCCAAGGAAATAAATACCCGAAAATCGCAATATACTGACATAAACTGATATAATTCGGTTCAAAATAACAAGATTATGATGTCTTTAAAGCCTATATTGTAACGAAACTCTAGCTCTTCCTCCTCCTCGGACGAGGAGAGGCGAGACGGATCAGATGACCAATATGCAGCGTGGTAGTTAGACATAATGAAATTTATTAAACAAGACGAAAAAACGAACTACACTTGATAATTAACAAAATAACAAAACGACGTAGACAGACCTGGACATGAGAACTTACATACAACGAAGAACGCACGAACAGGTACAGACTACAAAACAAACGAACGAACGATACAGTCCCATGTGGTACCAACATACAAACACAGGAGACAACCACCCACAACAAACAATGTGAAACAACCTACCTTAATATGGCTCTCAATCAGAGGAAACGTAAACCACCTGCCTCTAATTGAGAACCATATCAGGTAACCCATTAACCAACATAGATACACATAACATAGAATGCCCACCCCAACTCACGCCCTGACCGACTACACACATACAAAACAACAGAAAACAGGTCAGGAACGTGACATAACCCCCCCCTCAAGGTGCGAACTCCGGACGCACCAGCATAAAGTCTAGGGGAGGGTCTGGGTGGGCATCTGACCACGGTGGTAGTTCAGGCTCTGGGCGTGGTCCCCACCCCACCATAGTCAATCCCAGCTTCCCTATCCCCCTCCCAATGACCACCCTACTATTAAACCCACCTAATTTAAGGGGCAGCACCGGGATAAGGGGCAGCACCGGAATAAGGGGCAGCACCGGAATAAGGGACAGCACCGGACTGAGGGACTGCAGCTCCGGGCTGAGGGACGGCAGCTCCGGGCTGAGGGACGGCGGATCCTGGCTGGACGGCTCTGGCGGATCCTGGCTGGACGGCTCTGGCGGATCCTGGCTGGACGGCTCTGGCGGATCCTGGCTGGACGGCTCTGGCGGATCCTGGCTGGACGGCTCTGGCGGATCCTGGCTGGACGGCTCTGGCGGATCCTGGCTGGACGGCTCTGGCAGATCCTGGCTGGACGGCTCTGACAGCTCGGGACAGACAGACAGTTCTGGGCAGACTGGCAGTGCAGGCGGCTCTGGACAGACTGGCACACCTGTAGGGAGGAGACGGAGAGACAGCCTGGTGCGTGGGGCTGCCACAGGACCCACCAGGCTGGAGAGACCTACAGGAGGCTTGATGTTAAAAGGAGGCACCTGAAGGACCGGGCTGTGGGGGAGCACTGGAGCTCTGGTGCGCAGCCTTTGCACCACTCCCCCAGGCTGGAGTACTATTCCAGCCCGTACCCTCCAGAGTGCAGGCACAGGTTGAACCGGGCTGTGGATGAGCACTGGAGATCTAGTGCCTACTACGCGCACCTCTCCCTTAGGCTCCACTCCCACATTTGCCCGGTACGAGCGAAGCGTAGGCATAGGACGCACTGCACCCTCCCAGCGCCCCGGAGACACAGCACGCAGAGCCGGCGCAGGATACCCTGGACCGAAACCAACAACGACGAGACGGCCTACAGGGAGGAGGTGAGGGCCCTCGGAGTGTGGTGTCAGGAAAATAACCTCACACTCAACGTCAACAAAACAAAGGAGATGATTGTGGACTTCAGGAAACAGCAGAGGGAGCACCCCCTTATCCACATCGACGGGACAGTAGTGGAGAAGGTGGAAAGTTTTAAGTTCCTCGGTGTACACATCACAGACAAACTGAATTGGTCCACCCACACAGACAGCGTTGTGAAGAAGCCGCAGCAGCGCCTCTTCAACCTCAGGAGGCTGAAGAAATTCGGCTTGTCACCAAAAGCACTCACAAACTTCTACAGATGCACAATCGAGAGCATCCTGTCGGGCTGTATCACCGCCTGGTACGGCAACTGCTCCGCCCACAGCCGTAAGACTCTCCAGAGGGTAGTGAGGTCTGCACAACGCATCACCGGGGGCAAACTACCTGCCCTCCAGGACACCTACACCACCCGATGTCACAGGAAGGCCATAAAGATCATCAAGGACAACAACCACCCAAGCCACTGCCTGTTCACCCCGCTATCATCCAGAAGGCGAGGTCAGTACAGGTGCATCAAAGCAGGGACCGAGAGACTGAAAAACAGCTTCTATCTCAAGGCCATCAGACTGTTAAACAGCCACCACTAACATTTAGTGGCCGCTGCCAACATACTGACTCAACTCCAGCCACTTTAATAATGGGAATTGATGGAAATTATGTAAAAACGTACCACTAGCCACTTTAAACAATGCCACTTAATATAATGTTTACATACCCTACATTACTCATCTCATATGTATATGTATATACTGTACTCTATATCATCTACTGCATCTTGCCATCTTTATGTAATACATGTATCACTAGCCACTTTAAACTATGCCACTTTATGTTTACATACCCTACATTACTCATCTCATATGTATATACTGTACTCTATACCATCTACTGCATCTTGCCTATGCCGTTCCGTACCATCACTCATTCATATATCTTTATGTACATATTCTTTATCCCTTTGCACTTGTGTGTATAAGGTAGTAGTTGTGGAATTGTTAGGTTAGATTACTTGTTGGTTATTACTGCATTGTCGGAACTAGAAGCACAAGCATTTCGCTACACTCGCATTAACATCTGCTAACCATGTGTATGTGACAAATAAAATTTGATTTGACTTGATTTGAATTAACAGGTGTGCCTTGTTAAAAGTTCATCTATGGAAGGGTGATACACAGAAGATAGCCCTATTTGGTAAAATACCAAGTCCATACTATTGCAAGAACAGCTCAAATAAGCAAATAGAAACGACAGTCCATTATTACTTTAAGACATGACAGTCAGTCAATCCGAAACATTTCAAGAACTTTGAAAGTTTCTTCAAGTGCAGTAGCAAAACCATAAAGCGCTATGATGAAACTGGCTCTCATGAGGACCACCATTGGAAAGGAAGACACAGAGTTACCTCTGCTGCAGAGGATGAGTTCATTAGAGTTACCAGCCTCACAAAATGCAGCCCATATAAATGCTTCATAGAGTTCAAGTAAGAGAATACATCTCAACATCAACTGTTCAGAGGAGACTGCGTGAATCAGGCCTTCATGGTCGAATTGTTGCAAAGAAACTACTACTAAAGCACAGCAATAATAAGAAGAGATTTGCTTGCACCAAGACACACAAGCAATGAACATTAGACCAGTGGATATCTGTCCTTTGGTCTGATGAGTCCAAATGTGAGATTTTTGGTTCCAACCGCCGTGTCTTTGTGAGACGCAGAGTAGGCGAGCGGATTATCTCCACATGTGTGGTTCCCACTGCGAAGCATGGAGGAGGAGGTGTGATGATGTGGGGCTGCTTTGCTGGTGACACTATCATTGATTTATTTAGAGTTCAAGGCACACTTAACCAGCATGACTACCACAGCATTCTGCAGCGATACGCCATCCCATCTGGTTTGCGCTTAGTGGGACTATAATTTGTTTTTCAACAGGAAAATGACCCAACACACCTCCAGGCTGTGTAAGGGCCATTTGGCCAAGAAGGAGAGTGATGGAGGGCTGCAACAGATGACCTGGCCTCCACAATAACCCGTTCTCAACCCAATTGAGATTGTTTGGGATGAGTTGGACCGCAGAGTGAAGGAAAAACAGCCAACAAGTGCTCAGCATATGTGGGAAATCCTTCAAGACTGTTGGAAAATCATTCCAGGTGTAGCTGGTTGAGAGAATGCCAAGGGTGTGCAAAGCTGTCATCAAGGCTACTTTGAAGAATCTAAAATATAAACTATATTTTGATTTGTTTTACACTTTTTTGGTTACTACAGAATTCCATATGTTATGTCATAGTTTTGATGTCTTCACTATTTCTACAATGTAGAAAATAGGAAAAATAAAGAAAAACTGAGTAGCTGTGCCCAACATTTTGACTGGTACTGTATGTGGCCCTATTATTTCAGTTGGGATAAGAGAGGACATAAGCTGCTCCAAAGGATCCCGTATTACCGCTCAAACAACAACTGCTTTAAAATGTTGACCGAAAATGACTATCTCGCATAAAACAGCCCTTTATGTGTCATATATTATTTTCTAATTCCTGTGGCATCAGTAGATCCCTGAAAGATGCATCTCTGTCAGTAAATGGTTCTCTCCCACCATGTGAAGCAGCCTTGTATTTATGATGGAGTGACTCAAGTCCAAAGCTCTGATGAGATCAAGCCCAAAATACTGCATAACGCTCCCTAGTGAAATGTATCACGCAATCGTTAGCTCATCTGAGGGCTTTCTCTGCTGCTCTCCGGAGCTTACAATCTCTCCAATATCATTGCATTAATGGCATTTTTGTGAGATTACATTTGCTCCATCCAGGTTGAAATTCCTATTGTTCTCTCAACCTTGAGCTTTGACCATCTTCTATGTTAGGCCATCATTGATCCTTTCAAAATTAATATTGTGAGTATTTTAACCATATACTAACAATAAATCAAATCAAACCATAATCAAACCATATTATCCCTATGATGCATACATCTTCTTTTGACCATCCTTTCAGTAATATTGGGATTGTATGTTTATGTAAAATAGCGTCAGTGACACCTTGATGAGTTACTGTAATCTTAATTTCCACATTCTCTATGATATCCTTCATCCCAGAACATCCCTTTTCCCTTTCACTGTGCCAGCTCTCCAGGCTCTGTAGAGCTGTGTGAACAGATGTGTACTAAGAGGAGGGTTTTACCTGGGGCCAATGTTACCCCTTGTTGCTGTAGGCTCTGTCTCTCTGGTCTTGCCCCCTCCAAGCGCTGGCATGTTAGTCTGACACCCAGACTAACGTTGGGCAGGGGCCTCTGTGTGCTGCTCTGGCCTGACAGGAGGATCCTCCCCTGGGCTGGGTGACCTAGTTGAGCTCCTCAGAGAGCCAGGATGCTCACACTGCTCTGAGGAGGGAGGCTGAGCCGAGGTGGTGCTGTGTTTTAATCTTCACACCAGACGCTGTCTCATCTCTGAAGCAGACACACACTTCCCTTCTTTCTGGGAGTCTCTGTAAACAAGCTGCTTGACAGGTTCATGGAAAAAGTATGTTATTCAAAATGGCGATAAGGATGATCCTTGCCAACTATTGCTATTAGCCTAGCTCTTTAAATCTGATTTTAAAGCATACTGACAGCTTGTCATCAAGTTTGAGATGAGCGTCTGAGAATACACTGTGCATCCAGAATATTGTATATTATCAACCTTTTTCCCTCCAATGGCGCCCATGCGCATACAGTATTTGTAGTTGTATTTATTATGGATGCCCATTAGTTCCTGCCAAGGCATCAGCTACTGTTCCGTTCCCCAGGCACCGAAGATGTGGATGTCGATTAAGGCAGCCCCCCGCACCTCTCTGATTCAGAGGGGTTGGGTTAAATGCGGAAGACACATTTCAGTTGAATGCATTCAGTTGTGCAACTGACTAGGTATCTCCCTTTCCCCTTTCCTTACTCTTCCTGGGGTCAAACAACATTAAGGCAGTTATATACAATTTAAAAGTTGACATGACATTACATTTCATAACACTTTACACAATACATTAAGTGTGTTCCCTCAGGCCACTACTCTACTATCACATACAGTGCATTCGGAAAGTATTCAGACCCCTTTGAATTTTTCCAAATTTTGTTACGTCACAGCCTTATTCTATAATTGATTAAATCATTTTTTTCCTCTCATCAATCTACACACAATACCCCATAATGACACAGCAAAAACAGGTTTTCGCTTTGTCATTGTGGGGTATTGTGTGTAGATTGATGAGGAAAATAATGTATGTAATCAATTTAAGGCTGTAATGTAACACAGTTTGGAAAAGTCAAGGGGTCTGAATACTTTCCGAATGCACTGTATCTACAATACAAAATCCATGTCTACGTGTGTGTAGAGTGCGTGTCTTATCATGTGTATGTGTGTCTGTGCCTGTGTGTGTCTCTTCACAGTTCCCGCTGTTCCATAAGGTGTATTTTTATCTGTTTTTTAAATCTGATTTTACTGCTTGCATCAGTTACCTGACGTGGAATAGAGCTCCATGTAGCCATGACTCTATGTAGTACTGTGCGCCTCCCATAGTCTGTTGTTGACTTGGGATTGTGAAGGGGACTTTGGTGACATGTCTTGTGGGGTATGCATGGGTGTCTGAGCTGTTTGCTAGTAGTTTAAACAGACAACTCGGTGCATTCAGCATGTCAACACTTCTTACAAAAACAAGTAGTGATGAAGTCAATCCCTCCTCCACTTTGAGCCATGAGAGATTTCTCCTCCATATTGCAAGCACTAGTTACATTTTGAAGCTTTTTCTTGAGTGGACAGTCAATATTGAAACCACCCAGAAAATATACCTCTCTGTTGATATTACACACATTATCAAGCATTTCACATGTTGGGCTCCTGAACGGCGTAGCGGTCTGAGGCACTGCTTCTCAGTGCTAGCGGCGTCACTACAGACACCCTGATTTGAATCCAGGCTGTTTCACAACTGGCCGTGATCGGGAGTCTCAAAGGGCGGTGCACAATTGGCCCAGCATTGTCTGGGTTTGGCCGGTGTAGGTTGTCATTGTAAATAAGAATTTGTTCTTACTGACTTGCTTAGTTAAATAAAGGTTCAATTTTAAATAAATTTCAAAATCCAGATACTGACTGTTAGTACTTGGTGGTCTATAGTAGCTTCCCACCAGAATGGGCTTTAGGTGAGGCAACCATGTATTTCTACCACTGTAACAACAAAGGTATTACCTAAGTGAGTTTCAGAGATTGTCAGAATATGAATGTAATCTGTTACTAGCAAATTATTGATTTCATGAACCTTGTTTCTTAAGCTACATATGTTAACATGGGCTATTTTTAGCCTTTTTCTGGGATGCTTGCTTGTTTTCATTGCTTTACTGGGAAGCTTAACATAAGTATATATGCTCATGGTATATATGTTAGTGCAGGGTGAGCTGCACACAATGGACTTCCTACTAGGGCACAAAGCCTCAGTGCTAACAGTATAACTCGGGTTCATAGGCACATGATTACTGCATAGAATAGCTATAGGATCAGCAGAGGCATTCAGGGTGGTTAGAGGGACAAAAATTAGGTTACTTACATTGTGTCTTCCAACGCCCCTGGGATAATGTACATTTGCTGAAGTATTATGACAACTCAACGACACAATAGTAGAGATTAACTGAGCTGGGCTTGGGTCATTGATAAGTTATTGTCTCAACGCAGCCTAATAATGCTGTGAAAGGAACTAGGAACCAAAATTATTTGGTTGGATCCCATCCTCCTATAAAACAAGCTTAGTTCCAGAAGGTATCAAAATTGTTACACCGACAGAGCTGCAATAGTCTAGAAGCCAGTTAAGGAGGGCTAAAAGTCTGCTGAAACATTCAATGCCAAGAGTTAGGGAGGGCGCAGGGCCAGATATTATGGGGTGTTGTTGATGTCAAGCAGAAACCCAATAATTTCTTTAAAATCCATCTTCAATTTCCTGATGCAGGTTTAAAATGTTCCGAGCAGCTGTTTGATGTCCTGCACTCATGCTCCTGGATAGCACAACGTTATTACTCCAGGGACTGAGACATTTCTCACCATTGAACTGCCCAATACAATGGCCGGAGAAGGGGATGGAGAATTCTGCCCATTCTTACCTCTCACACAATTCATTGAACCTTTCACGGGCCACGAGAAGCAGGATAGCATACGCCCGCTGCTCCCGGCGAAAGGTCCAGATCTCCCACAGCAGGTAGTGCACTGTCAGATCCAAAGAGGGAAAGGAGCCGAACTTGATGACGGAGCCGCATCTGGAATCAGCGTAGTTGGAGTAAGCACAGCCGTCGCAGACACAGGCAGCCCCAGTGATGAAGGCGCAGGTAGATCAGGCACCAGTGCGGCAAAGCTGTTCCTTATGTCAATCTGCTCCGAACCTCTCGCAGATATTCCAGTCCGCTTAGCAGCATGCCGCTGCCATCGATTTCCACGACTTGTGACGTGATACCAGCACTGATTGGAACAATCCTCTTGCTGTTCTACGCCTACTTCACTGCAAAATGGAGGAGGAGAAGCAGATGGAGATGACTTCATTGGATGGCAAGTTCCAGGTAGCACAGGACACTCGGATAGGGACAGATGACAAGAAGGGGATACATCCATCAGGGCCGAGCGGCGTCCAACCACAGGAGTTGAGAACGAGAAAGTTCCAATTTGCGTTTTCCCCATAAGTTCGCGCTGAATTGAAATTTGGAGGATAGTGTCTCTTCACAGTTCCCGCTGTTCCATAAAGTGTATTTAGGATAGCAACCTCATTCCTGTAATCCTCCGCAAGAAAACAATTGTGGATTGGAACTCCGGATTGTCAATATTGTCCCGGACAAGAGCGTAATAAACACAGCTTCTACAGCGCTAGAAACATTTGTTAGCCATGCCATATATATACAGTTGAGGTCGGAAGTTTACATACATAAACCGCCATATAAAAAAGCCAGACTACGGTTTGCAACTGCACATGGGGACAAAGATCGTACTTTTTAGAGAAATATCCTCTGGTCTGATGAAACAAAAATAGAACTGTTTGGCCATAATGACCATTGTTATGTTTGGAGGAAAAAGGGGGCGGCTAGCAAGCCGAAGAAGACCATCCCAACCGTGAAGCACGGGGGTGGCAGCATCATGTTGTGGGGGTGCTTTGCTGCAGGAGGGACTGGTGTACTTCACAAAATAGATGGCATTGTCACGATCGTCTTGAGGACAATGAGTGGACCAAGGCACAGCGTGTGAAAAATACATCTTCTTTTATTGGAAGACGAAAACGAACGAAAACAAAACAACAAACAGACGAACGTGAAGCTATAAAAGACTAAGTGCTAACATGCAACATAGACATAGACAACTACCCACAAAAGCTTACTGCCTATGGCTGCCTTAAATATGGCTCCCAATCAGAGACAATGAATGACAGCTGTCTCTGATTGAGAACCATTCAGGCAACCATAGACATACCTAGACACCTACACTCAAACACAAACCCATCTACTCTACCTAAACCCCCTATACCATACAACCACCCAAGACGAGACAAAAACACACAAACATCCCCCCTGTCACACCCTGACCTAACCAAACTATTACAGAAAACAAAGATAACAAAGGCCAGGGTGTGACAGTACCCCCCCCCCCCCAAAGGTGCGGACTCCGGCCGCAAAACCTGACACAGAAGGGGAGGGTCCGGGGTGGGCCTTATTATGGCGGCGGCTCGGGTGCGGGACGTGGCCCCCACTCCACCATTGTCAATACCCGCTTTGGTGGCTCTGGTAGATCCTGGCTGACTGGCGGCTCTGGCAGATCCTGGCTGACTGGCGGCTCTGGCAGATCCTGGCTGACTGGCGGCTCTGGCAGATCCTGGCTGACTGGCGGCTCTGGCAGATCCTGGCGGCTCTGGCAGATCCTGGCTGGCTGGCGGCTCTGGCAGATCCTGGCTGGCTGACGGCTCTGGCTGGTCATGGCTGGCTGACGGCTCTGGCTGGTCATGGCTGGCTGACGGCTCTGGCTGGTCATGGCTGGCTGACGGCTCTGGCTGGTCATGGCTGGCTGAGGCGCACTGTAGGCCTGGTGCGCGGTGCCGGAACTGGAGGTACCGGGCTAAGGACACGCACCTTCAGGCTAGTGCGGGGAGCAGCAACAGGACGCACAGGACTCTGGAGACGCACAGGAGGCTTAGTGCGTGGTGTAGGCACTGGTGGTAATGGGCTGGAGACACGCACCACAGGGCTAGTGCGTGGAGGAGGAACAGGGCTCTGGAGACGCACAGGAAGCCTGGTGCGTGGTGTAGGCACTGGTGGTACTGGGCTGGGGCGGGGAGGTGGTGCCGGAAATACCGGACCGTGCAGGCGTACTGGCTCCCTTGAGCACTGAGCCTGCCCAACCTTACCTGGTTGTATGCTCCCCGTAGCCCGACCAGTGCGGGGAGGTGGAATAACCCGCACTGGGCTGTGTAGGCGAACCGGGGACACCATGCGTAAGGCTGGTGCCATGTATGCCGGCCCGAGGAGACGCACTGGAGACCAGACGCGTTGAGCCGGCTTCATGGCACCTGGCTCAATACTCAATCTAGCCCGGCCGATACGAGGAGCTGGTATGTACCGCACCGGGCTATGCACACGTACAGGAGACACCGTGCGCTCTACCGCATAACACGGTGTCTGCCCGTACTCCCGCTCTCCACGGTAAGCATGGGAAGTGGGCGCAGGTCTCCTACCTGACTTCGCCACACTATCCTTTAGCCCCCCCCCCCCCCCCCCCCCAAGACATTTTTGGGGTTTCTTCAGGGGCTTCCAGCCACGCCTCCGTGCTGCCTCCTCATACCACCGCTCCTGGGCTTTAGCTGCCTCCATCTCTTCCCGAGAGCGGCGATATTCTCCAATGTGAGCCCAGTGTCCTTTTCCCTCCAAAATTTCCTCCCATGTCCAGGAATCCTGTGTATGTTCTTCCTGCTGCTGCTTGACACGCTGCTTGGTCCTTTTGTGGTGGGTAGTTCTGTCACAATCGTGTTGAGGACAATGAGTGGACCAAGGCGCAGCGTGTGAAAAATACATCTTCTTTTATTGGAAGACGAAAACAAACGAAAACAAAACAACAAACAGACGAACGTGAAGCTATAAAAGACTAAGTGCTAACATGCAACATAGACATAGACAACTACCCACAAAAGCCTACTGCCTATGGCTGCCTTAAATATGGCTCCCAATCAGAGACAATGAATGACAGCTGTCTCTGATTGAGAACCATTCAGGCAACCATAGACATACCTAGACACCTACACTCAAACACAAACCCATCTACTCTACCTAAACCCCCTATACCATACAACCACCCAAGACGAGACAAAAACACACAAACATCCCCCCTGTCACACCCTGACCTAACCAAACTATTACAGAAAACAAAGATAACAAAGGCCAGGGTGTGACAGGCATCATGAAGGGGTAAATGATGTGGATATATTGAAGCAACATCTCAAGACATCAGTCAGGAAGTTAAAGCTTGGTCTCAAATGGGTCTTCCAAATGGACAATGACCCCGAGCATACTTCCAAAGTTGTGGCAAAATGGCTTAAGGATAACAAAGTCAAGGTATTGGAGTGGCCATCACAAAGCCCTGACCTCCTTCTATAGAAAATTTGTGGGCAGAACTGAAAAAGTGTGGTCGAGCAAGGAGGCCTACAAATCTGGCTCAGTTACACTAGCTCTGTCAGGAGGAATGGGCCAACATTCACCCAACTTATTGTGGGAGGGTACCCGAAATGTTTGACCCCAAGTTAAACAATTTAAAGGCAATGCTACCAAATACTAATTGAGTGTATGTAAACTTCTGACCCACTGGGAATGTGATGAAAGAAATAAAAGCTGGAATAAATAATTCTCTCTACAACTATTATTCTGTATTGTGACATTTCACATTCTTAAAATAAAGTGGTGATCCTAACCAATTTTTTACTAGGATTACATGTCAGGAAATGTGAAAAACTGAGTTTAAATGTATTTGGCTAAGGTGTATGTAAACTTCCGACTTCAACTGTATATATATTCTGAAACTTCTGAGTTCGTGACAGGAGTTCGTGATGGGAAATTACGCTGTGACTGGAAATTATGTTGTCACTGTGGTAGAACTTGGTAGGTGTGTGCTGGCGCCCATGTGTGTGTGTGTGTTTGTGTGTTTGTGCACACATGTGATTGTGCAGTCAGTCATGCGTGTATGTATGCTTTATTTGCAACAAGCTTACAGTTCTTTCAGAAATAATACATATATTCTGCCACACAATAATTCTGAGCATTTCCAAAAATGTTCCACGGATATATTAGGGATGGGGAGTTCTGAAAGTGAGGTCACACATGTACCATGGTGAAAAGGGGGTTGGGGGCTGTGTGATAAAACAGCCTTCAGTAGTGGTAGGGGGAATTACATACAGTATGGTTAACTGGCTGCATCCCTCACAGAGAAACAGTGTGCATAACAAGGATCCTGGCATGTAAAAGGTAAAAAGGTAAAAAAGAAATGAGAGGAAAAGGAGAACGGTTCCAGAAAGGACTGAGGTGGAAATATATGAGGACTACGCCCAGCTCACCATGTTTCCTTTCTTTGATGGCTACCGAGTGGCGCAGCGGTCTAATGCACTGCATCTCAGTGCTAGAGGCATTACTACAGACCCTGGTTCAATCCCAGGCTGTATCACAACCGGCTGTGATCAGGAGACTCATAGGGTGGCGCACAATTGGCCCAGTGTCGCCCGGGTTAGGCAAGGGTTTGACCGGGGTAAGCCGTCATTGTAAAATAAGAATTTGTTCTTTACTGACTTGCCTAGTTAAATAAAGTTAAAATATAATGCTCTCTCTATTCCCTGATCCCTCTCTCTCTCTGCTGCAGCCCACCCTGCTCTGAGCCTTAATGGTACATGCCATTAGCGAGACCATTTCTATAAGGGGAAGGGGGTCTCTGCCTTGCCTAAGAGGCTACTTTTGTCCCACATAAAGACATTCACAGATGTCTCTCCACGCGAAGAGCCATCTCCCCCGTTACGACAGCACAGCACAGCCTGTCTCTGTGACAACCACCGAGTCGCGGTAACAGAGACAGAGACAGAGATAGACAGAGAGAGGGAGGGAGGGAGGGACAGATATAGAGAGGAGGAGAAGGACTACCACGGAGCAAAACACATCGCCGTCTCTCTCTGACATCCCCCTCGTTCGCATGTGTTTGTGTGTGAGCCTGCACGGAGGAGAGAAGGAAAGAAAATTAAGCCAGAGAAATTCTTCTTCTGTCTTTTAGTTTCCCTCTTTTCTCCATCCATCATCCAAGGCTTGAATACCGGTGTCAGCTGCCACAGCGGGATAAAATAAAGGGATGCTTTGAATGCTGCCTCTGTCTATGACAAGGCACACAGAGAAGCAGAAAGAGGCACAACAAGCAGGGACAAAAGCAGGACTTTGATAATGAATGGGAGTCCTTCCGTAGCATGTGGTAGGAATAGCAGTCCGTCACTGAAGTCTACGAATAAGGTAAATAATATTTATGTCTCTCACTCTCCATGCCTGATTACACCCTTCAGTAGAAATGCAAATAGGTACTTGCAGCAGGAGCACAAACAGAGACATTATAATCATGAAGATTACATTTTTGAAATTCTGATAAAGATCCTAACATGAGGGAAGATTGCCATCTTTGTCTTGAGTCGCTGTACATGTGTAGCTGTAGCAGCATTGTGGAAGTGTTGGAGATTTAAGCCATGCATATTGTATGCAGTAGACTACAGAGCCATGCAGGCAGTGTGAAAGAGCAGGGAATCTGATGACCTAACCGAGTGACTGACTGACTGACATAAGAACGCACTGCTTGTTTTCTGAACCCTGGACCGTCAAGCAGCACTGTTTCCCTGGCGACTCAGGGGAACCCTTCACCACCTCTAACAAGAAATAACAAGTGTGTCCAGAGAAACAAAAAGGGCACTGGCTTAGAAAAACAGACTTAAGCCAAACTCATAGGCTATTTCTGGAGAGTGGGCTGTATTTTCTCATTTTCGACAGGTACTCTACCCTTGAGACTCCTTGGGCTATGATGCAGTTTCTGTGTTTGCTCCCTTATCAGACACAGGTGTCAGTGTATTAACACTGTACTAACAGTCGTTTTTGTACTAACACAGTGGATGTGCAGTGGAGACCAGGGCACAAACACTTTTGCTTATTTTTTTTATATTATTTGAGGTAGATTTTTATCTAAACAACATACATATCTTAGCTACCATTACACACTGCAACAACATTTCTAGGCCATACCAGTCGTTTACAATTCAACTGAAAGTGGCAGAAGTAAAATGCCCACCCCCCCCCCACAAGTTTTGAAATACACAATAAAGTAAGTAAGTAAGCATACTTTCTTACCTCCCCTTCATCTACACGGATTGTAATGGATTTAACAAGTAACATCAAGAAGGTACCCTAGCTTTCAACTGGATTCACCTGGTCAGTCTATGTCATGGAAAGAGCAGGTGTTTCTAACATTTTGTACACAAATTGAAGCTGTTCTGAGGGCAAAAGGGGGTGAATCTCAATATTAGGAAGGTGTTCCTGTGGGAGGAGTATGTCTTCCCTGTAAAGCACAGCATTGAGATTGCCTGCAATGACAACAAGCTCAGTCCGATGATGCTGTGACACACTGCCCCAGACCATGATGGAACCTACACCTCCAAATCGATCCTGCTCCAGAGTACAGGCCTCGGTGTAACGCTCATTCCATTCGACGATAAACGCGAATCCGACCATCACCCCTGGTGAGACAAAACTCCGACTCGTCAGTGAAGAGCACTTTTTGCCAGTCCTGTCTGGTCCAGCGACGGTGGGTTTGTGCCCATAGGCGACGTTGTTGCTGGTGACGGAGACAAGCCGTCTCACAGTACGGATATTGCAATTTATTGCCCTGGCCACATCTGCATTCCTCATGCCTCCTTGCAGCATGCCTAAGGCACGTTCACACAGATGAGCAGGGACCCTGGGCATCCTTCTTTTGGTGTTTTTCAGAGTCAGTAGAAAGGCCTCTTTAGTGTCCTAAGTTTTCATAACTTTGACCTTAATTGCCTACCGTCTGTAAGCTGTTAGTGTCTTAAGGACCGTTTCACAGGTGCATGTTCATTAATTGTTTATGGTTCATTGAACAAGCATTGGAAACAGTGTTTAAACCCTTTACAATGAAGATCTGTGAAGTTATTTGGATTCTTACGGATTATCTTTGAAAGACAGGGTCCTGAAAAAGGGATGCTTCTTTTTTTGCTGTTTATATACAGGACATACTTAAAAAGTCAGTTCTAATAGAATATTTACAGGGATGCTAGATGTGTGTAGGGTAAGGTGACTATAGGCAACAGGATATAAGATAAACAGAGTAGCAGCAGTTTGCATGTGAGTGGGTGTGCGAGTGTGTGGAATCAGTATAAATGTATGTGTATATTATGTATGAGTGAGAAAATTATGCAGTGAGTAATTATGTGTGTGTTGGAGTAACAGTGTGTGTGAGTGTGTAGCGCCCTGTGAGTGAGAAAAATTAAAGGTCAAAAAGATGCAAGGAAAAGGGAGCTCGGCCCCAGTGATATACTGGGCTGTCCGCACGAATCCCTGTAGCGCCATGCGATCGAGGGCGGTGGTATTTCCATACCAAGCAGTGATGCAGCCAGTCAATATGCTCTCAATGGTACAGCTGAATAACCTTTTCAGGATTTGAGGGCCCATGCCAAACTTTTTCAACCTCCTGAGGGGGAAGAGGCACTGTCGCGCTTTCTTCACGACTGGACGTATGTGTTTGGACCATTTTAAGTCTGGCACTGAGGAACTTGAAGCTGTCTACCTGCTCCACTGCCACCCCGTCGATGTGGATGAGGCCGTGCGCACCCCCCGTTTCATGTCGTCCACGATCATCTCCTTTGTCTTGATGACGTTGAGGGAGAGTTTGCTGCTCCGGCAACCACACTGCCAGGTCACTGACCTCCTCCCTATAGGCTGACTCATCGTCACCGGTGAACAGACTGTCGTGTCGTCAGCGAACTTGATAATGGTGTTGGAGTCGTGCTTGGCCACACAGTCTTGGGTGAACAGCGAGTACAGGAGGGGACTAAGCACAGACCCCTGCGGGGCCCCTGTGTTAAGGGTCAGCGTGGTGAAGGTGATGTTGCCTACCCTCACACCCTGGGGTCAGCCCGTCAGGAAGTCCAAGATCCAGTTGCAGAGGGAGGGTACGAGCTTGGAGGGGATAATGGTGTTGAACACTGAGCTGTGGACAACGAACAGCATTCTCACATAGGTATTCCTATTATCTAGGTGGATGAGGGCAATGTTGAGAGCAATTGAGATTGCGTCATCTATGGATCTGTTGGAGCAGTAAGCAAATTGGAGTGGGTCTAGGGTGGCTGAGATGGTGGAGTTAATGTGTGCTATAACCAGCCTCTCGAAGCACTTCATTATTAGAGAAGTGAGGGCTACAGGGCAGTAATCATTGTTGCATGAAGCCTTGGAATTCTTAGGAACAGGGATGATTGTGGTCATTTTAAAACATGTGGGGATTACAAACTGGGACAAGAAGAGGTTCGAATAACAGGCCGCGGGGTTAATTGTAACACGGTCTTCAATGGTAAAAATGAGGGGTAATAATTGAAAACTGCTCTGATTTAAAACTGATATTTGGATTAAAATACACTATATGGGCAAAATATTATATTTTCATTTGATCTTTTAGGCATGTCATACTGACCTAAAATGTAGTAGCCAAAATGTGTATTACTTACATAAGATACTTTACCATTGAAAAGTATGAATATTACTTTTTTCATTTTTTTATGGTACTGGCAAACCTCATGTAAAGAACTGATTTTATATCATTATGTGAATGTGTCTAAATACCATATAAAATATCATAGAGTTTTAGGTCAGGGTTTAGTTTGAACAAATGTTACAATGTTCCCCCTATTTCAAGTCTGAGTCTAATATGAGTCTTGCAAGAAAATACCATAATTATTGTAATCAACTATACAAGTCAAAAGACCACTTATTGCTGATAAAAATGATATATGATTAAATACATGGGGAATGTTCCACAGATCAATATGTTCCACAGATCAATAATAAAAAAAGAGGCAGCAAGAATAAATAAATTTAGAATTCGGCCTGAAAAAATAATAATTTGTAAATTAAACTAGAAATGATTTAAGCAAAACTTCCTAGCTAATCAAGCACTAGCACATTGAATAACAGTTTTCTAAGTGGTTTCTCATTTGAGTTATTTAGTTATGCATTGTGCTCATGTTACCTTGTGCCCCAGTCACCCCTACTTACACATCCAGGACCTCCCCCACTCTGGAAACAGAAAACCATTGTCTGATGTTCTGTCCTACATTCCAGATCTAATCAGGACAACGAGCAGCATGTTTAGCCTATTATGCTAATAAGATGCCCATGCCTCAGTTAACGAGATGGACTATAACCCCTCACCCATTTATTTTACATTGGCAGCACTAGGATGGTCGGGATGGTCTGGGCAGAAGGCAAGCAGTAATAAGCTTGCTGGCCGCAATAGCTAAATGTAAAAATCATTCAATTAGAGCTAGGATTGTGCCACAGGGTAGTATTCTAACGTTATTAACAGAGGCTCCCAGTGTTCTCATTGGAAAAGACAGCTCGATGTGGCTGCAATTACCCCAGTCTGGGACACTGTCCCAAGTCCATACGCATGTGTCAAGTTGGATAAACCAAGTTTCCTTGAAATTTAAACTCGTCCAGTCCAAGTATGCTGACACCCACCATGACATCAGGCATTCTGGACAAACATGTTTTTGTAGATGTCATGTTGAACAAGCCACTACAGGCCACTTTTGAAAGGGAAAAAAGAGGGCACTAGAAAAAAATTGGATTGGTTATTAAGTATGGGATAATCTTCTCTGGAAAATATTGAAGACGAAGAAGGTGTGACCTGTCACAGAGTTGCATTATTATCCAGAGAATGCAAAGAGCCCAGAGTTGATTATGTATTTTATACCATGGCTATGATTGAACAAATTTACGTCTGGCAGCCAATCAGCATTCAGTGCTCAAACCACCCAGTAAATACTTATGTAATAATTTTAAGGATTATGGTAAAATATAATTTTTACTTATCACTGCCATATCAGTGTTCTTAACCCATACTTGGACATAGCATTCAAACCGATGCATTTTAGTCCAAACTGCAGTGAAATTGTACATGGATTTGGTGGCATATCCATGTTGTTTCCTGGCATGAGGCAGCCAGTCAGTCAGTCAGTCAGTCAGTCAGTCAGTCAGTCAGTCAGTCAGTCAGTCAGTCAGTCAGTCAGTCAGTCAGTCAGTCAGTCAGTCAGTCAGTCAGTCAGTCAGTCAGTCAGTCAGTCAGTCAGTCAGTCTCTCTCTCTCTCTCTCTCTCTCTCTCTCTCTCTCTCTCTCTCTCTCTCTCTCTCTCTCTCTCTCTCTCTCTCTCTCTCTCTCTCTCTCTCTCTCTCTCTCTCTCTCTCTCTCTCTCTCTCTCTCTCGAACAGGGCCTGTCATTGGATTCTGTGACACACAGTACCACGTGGGAGCTACAGTACATAGTGTAGAATGCTGATGGTACAAAATATACATTTGGCCATGCTTGCCCAGAACGGTCAGCCATAACTCATGGGTTAACATTTATATCACCGCCATGCATACTTCACAGCCCGACACACTGGGTATGAATGACAGGCCGGGTTAGAGGAGACTGTAGCCAAAACTCTGCCAGAAAGTTTTAAAAGAGATCGGCAGGGTTCTAGAGTTAAGGAAAAGTAAGGCCAGCATGTGGCTGCTTGTAAAGACCATCTACTTTCATTCTGACTGCACTGATATATGTCTTCAACCTTGTTCCACTGGGTGAAATACACAACTTTTTTGATGTCGGCTCAAAACATGTTGTTTTGCTGTTTGAATGCAGTAGGGTTTTCAGCAGATTCAGGGATCTTAACCAGCTTGAGGCAATGTGTGGAAAGGGTACAGGAGCGAGTAGAGCATAGCGTAGCACTCTTCATACAAACACACCTGCCCTATTTCACAGAGAGAGAAACTCTCCCCTCAGTCTGTATCCATCCTCTCCCAGACTGGGCAACAGTAAAACCAGGGCAGTCTTGCCACCAGTGGCACGGCATCTGCCACCTTTACATTCAGATTACAGAGCTAGAGGAATTTTGCTGTGCGTGATTCATAGGGGCTCTCCCTTTACCCTGCAAATCTCCATGCAATGAATATTAACCACAGCAATTGTTCCCAGAGTGACGCCAGCGTGGCCGGAACCCTTTGTGCTACATTATTCATTCACTCAGAGCTGCCACCACCAGTTACACGCCGACATCAGGGAGGGATGGAGCGAGGGACGGAGAGCAGGAGGGAAGTAGGGATTATTTTGCACCACTCTCCACTACTTCTCTGGCCTGATAGCCTCACCACCACTAGTCTCCACTGGCCTTTTAATAAACAGCTGAAAAGCAAAAGAATAATAAATTGTACTCAACCTGCCAGGCCTAAAGCTGTAAGAGGATGTTGTGGTGTCTTAGATTATGCTCCATCGGGCATTGCACTTGCTGCTTGCATTTGTCTGCAGTAGGGCTGTCCCAGACTAAAAAAAAATATTTGTCAACTGAAAGTGGTCTGTTCTTTCAACTGATCGATTAGAGCTATACATAGCCCTCCGCATTGTTACAACATTTAAGAGGAGTATGGTGATGCAGTATGGAGCTCGATTTGGCCTCTGCATGCCTCCAGAGCCTCCGCAATTATGTCACACATATGGAGCCACCGACCACATTTTCGGATCAAGTTTCCGAAATGGATTAGCTCACTGAGACCCCTTGACTTTTTCCACATTTTGTTATGTTACAGCCTTATTCTAAAACTGATTAAAAAAAGAATAAACCTCATCAATCTACACACATTACCCCATAATGACAAAGCAAAAACAGTTTTTGAAAATATTGCTAATTTATAAAAAATACAAAACTGAAACATCACATTTACATAAGTATTCAGACCCTTTCTCAGTACTTTATTGAAGCACCTTTGCCAGCGATTACAGCCTCGAGTCTTCTTGGGTATGACGCTACTAGCTTGGCACACCTGTATTTGGGGGGGTTTCTCCCATTATTCTCTGCAGATCCTCTTAAGCTCTGTCAGGTTGGATGGGGAGCGTCGCTGCACAGATATTTTCAGGTCTCTCCAGAGATGTTCGATCTGGTTCAAGTCCGGGCTCTGGCTGGGCCACACAAGGACATTCTGAGACTTGTCCTGAAGCCACTCCTGCATTGTCTTCGCTGTATGCTTAGAGTCGTTGTCCTGTTGGAAGGTGAACCTTCGCCCCCAGTCTGAGGTCCTGAGAGCTCTGGAGCATGTTTTCATCAAGGGTGGAGCAGTTGCCGTACCAGGCGGTGATACAGCCCGACAGGATGCCCTCGATTGTGCACCTGTAAAAGTTAGTGAGGGTTTTCGGTGACAAAACACATTTTTTCAGCCTCTTCACCACACTGTCTGTGTGGGAGGACAATTTCAGTTTGTCCGTGATGTGTACACCAAGGAACTTAAAACTTTCCACCTTCTCCACTACTGTCCTGTCGATGTGGATGGGGGGGTACTCCCTCTGCTGTTTCCTGAAGTCCAGAGTCATCTCCTTTGTTTTGTTGACATTGAGTGAGAGGTTGTTTTCCTGACACCACACTCCGAGGGCCCTCACCTCCTCCCTGTAGGCCGTCTCGTTGTTGCTGGTAATCAAACCTACCACTGTAGTGTCGTCTGCAAGCTTGATGATTGAGTTGGAAGCGTGCATGGCCACGGAGTCATGGGTGAACAGGGAGTACAGGAGAGGGCTGAGAACGCATCCTTGTGGGGCCCCAGTGTTGAGGATCAGCGGGGTGGAGATGTTGTTTCCTACCTTTACCACTTGGGGGCGGCCCGTCAGAAAGTCCAGGACCCAGTTGCACAGGGCGGGGTCGAGACCCAGGGTCTCCAGTTTAATGGCGAGTTTGGAGGGTACTATGGTGTTAAATGCTGAGCTATAGTCAATGAACAGTATTTTACATAGGTATTCATCTTGCCCAGATGGGATAGGGCAGTGTGCAGAGTGATGGTGATTGTGTCGTCAGTGGACCTGTTGGGTCGGTAAGCAAATTGGAGTGGGTCTAGGGTATCAGGTAGTGTGGAGGTGATATGATCCTTGACTAGTCTCTCAAAGCACTTCATAATGACAGAAGCGAGTGCAATGGGGCAATACTCATTTAGTTCAGTTACCTTAGCTTTCTTGGGAACAGGAACCATGGTGGCCCTCTTGAAGCATGTGGGGACAACAGACTGGGATAGGGATTGGTTGAATATGTCCGTAAACACACCAGCCAGATGGTCTGCGCATGCTCTGAGGACGTGGCTAGGGATGCCGTCTTGGCCGACATCCTTGCGAGGGTTAACACGTTTAAATGTTTTACTCACGTTGGCCGCGGAGTAGGAGAGCCCACAGGCTTTGGTAGCGGGCCGTGTCAGTGGCACTGTATTATTCTCAAAGCGAGCAAAGAAGATGTTTAATTTGTCAGGGAGCAAGATGTCGATGTTCGTGACTGGGCTGATTTTCTTTTTCTAATCCGTGATTGACTGTAGACCCTGCCACAGACAGTTGAAGTCGGAAGTTTACATACACCTTAGCCAAATACAGTGTTTCAAAATTCTTGACATGTAATCCTAGTAAAACCTCCTGTCTTAGGTCAGTTAGGGTCACCACTTCATTATAAGAATGTGAAATGTCAGAATAGTTGTAGAGAGAATGATTTATTTCAGCTTTTATTTCTTTCATCACATTCCCAGTGGGTCAGAAGTTTAGGTACACTCAATTAGTATTTGGTAGCATTGCCTTTAAATTGTTTAACTTCGGTCAAACGTTTCGGGTAGCCTTCCACAAGCTTCCCACAATAAGTTGGGTGAATTTTGGCCCATTCCTCCTGATAGAGCTGGTGTAACTGAGTCAGGTTTCTAGGCCTCCTTGCTTGACCATGCTTTTTCAGTTCTGCCCACAAATTTTCTATAGGATTGAGGTCGGGGCTTCGTGATGGCCACTCCAATACCTTGACTTTGTTGTCCTTAAGCCATTTTGCCACAACTTTGGAAGTATGCTTGGGGTCATTGTCCATTTGGAAGAGCCATTTGAGACCAAGCTTTAACTTCCTGATTGATGTCTTGAGATGTTGCTTCAATATATCCACATCATTTTCCTTCCTCGTGAGCCAATCTATTTTGTGAAGTGCACGAGTTCCTCCTGCAGCAAAGCACCTGCACAACATGATGCTGCCACCCCCATGCTTCACGGTTGGGATGGTGTTCTTCGGCTTGCTAGCCTCCCCTTTTTTCCTCCAAACATAACGATGGTCATTTTGGCCAAACAGTTCTATTTTTGCTTCATCAGACCAGAGGACATTTCTCCAAAAAGTATGATCTTTGTCCCCATGTGCAGTTGCAAACCGTAGTCTGGGTTTTTTATGGCGGTTTTGGAGCACTGGCTTCTTCCTTGCTGAGCGGCCTGACAGGTTATCTCGATATAGGACTCGTTTTACTGTGGATATAGATACTTTTGTACCTGTTTCCTCCAGCATCTTCACAAGGTCCTTTGCTGTTGTTCTGGGATTGATTTGCACTTTTCGCACTGAAGTACAATCATCTCTAGTAGACAGAACACATCTCATTCCTGAGCGGTATGATGGCTGTGTGGTCCCATGGTGTCCCATGGTGTACTTGCCTACTATTGTTTGTACAGATGAACGTGGTACCTTCAGGTGTTTGGAAATTGCTCCAAAGGATGAAACAGACATGTGGAGGTCTACAATGTTTTTGTCTGAGGTCTTGGCAGATTTCTTTTGATTTTCCCATTATGTCAAGCAAAGAGGCACTGTGTTTGAAGGTAGGCCTTGAAATACATCCACAGGTACACCTCCAATTGACTCAAATTATGTCAATTAGCCTATCAGAAGCTTCTAAAGCCATTACATAATTTTCTGGAATTTTCCAAGCGGTTTAAAGGCACAGTCAACTTAGTGTATGTAATCTTTTGACCCACTGGAATTGTGATACAGTGAATTATTGTCACGCCCTGACCTTAGTTATCTTTGTTTTCTTTATTATTTTGGTTAGGTCAGGGTGTGACATGGGGGATGTATGTGTTTTATCTTGTCTAGGGGTTTTGTATATTTATGGGGTGTTTACTAGTCTAGGTGTTTGTATGTCTATGGTTGCCTAGATTGGTTCTCAATTAGAGGCAGCTGTTTATCGTTGTCTCTGATTGGGAACCATATTTAGGCAGCCATATTCCGTTGGGTATTTCGTGGGTTATTGTCTATGTATTGGTTGCTTGTGTCTGCACTTTATATATATAGCTTCACATTCGTTTTGTTGTTTTGATTAGTTTGTTTAAGTGTTCTTCGTTTCGTGTTAAATAAATAGAAGAATGTATTCGTATCACGCTGCGCCTTGGTCCTCCTCTCTTCCAAATTACGACGAACGCAACAATTATAAGTGAAATAATCTATCTCTAAACAATTGTTGGAAAAATTACTTGTGTCATGCACAAAGTAGATGTCCTAACCGACTTGCCAAAACTATAGTTTGTTAACGAGAAATTTGTGGAGTGGTTGAAAAACAAGTTTTAATGACTCCAACCTAAGTGTATGTAAATTCTGACTTCAACTGTACGTCTCGTGTTAGAGCCGTTGAACTGCGACTCTACTTTGTCTCTATACTGACACTTTGCTTGTTTGATTGCCTTGAGGAGGGAATAGCTGCACTGTTTGTATTCCGTCATGTTTCCGGGTTGCCTTGATTAAAAGCGTTGGTTCGCACTTTCAGTTTTGCGCGAATGCTGCCATCAATCTACGGTTTCTGGTTAGGGAACGTTTTAATAGTCACAGAGGGTACGACATCTCCGATGCACTTGCTAATAAATCCGCTCACAGAGTCAGAGTATACATCAATGTTGTTGTCTGAGGCTATACGGAACATATCCCAGTCCACGTGATCGAAGCAATCTTGAAGCATGGAATCCGATTGGTCAGTCCAGCTTTGTATAGACCTGAGCACAGGCGTTTCCTGTTTTAGTTTCTTTCTATAGGCTGGGAGCAACAAATGGAGTCGTGGTCAGACTTGCTGAAGGGAGGGCAGGGAAGGGCTTTGTATGCATCGCAGAAGTTCGAGTAGCAATGATCTAGAATACTACCTGCTCGTGTTGCGCATTTGATATGCTGATAGACTTTAGGAAGTATTGATCATAGGTTAGCTTTGTTAAAATCCCCAGCCACAATAAATGCAGCCTCAGGATGTATGGTTTCCAGTTTACATAGAGTCCAGTGAAGTTCTTTCAGGGCTGATGAGGGATCTGCTTGGGGGGGATAAACACGGCTGTGATTATAATCGAAGAGAATTCTCTTGGAAGATAATGCGGTCGGCATTTGATTGTAAGGAATTCTAGGTCAGGTGAACAAAATGACTTGAGTTCCTGTATGTTGTTGTGATTACACCATGAGTTGTTAATCGTAAGGCATACAACCCCGCCCTTCTTCTTACCAGAGAGATGTTTGTTTCTGTCGGCGCCATGTGTGAAGAAACCGGGTGGCTGTACCGACTCTGACAACATACACGTATCCCGAGTGATCCATGTTTCCGTGAAACAGAGAATGTTACCATCTCTGATGGCTCTCTGGAAGGCAACGCGTGCCCTAATTTCGTCCACCTTGTTATCTAGAGATTGGATATTGGCAAGTAATATGGTCGGAAGCGGTAGATGGTGTGCTTGCCTTCTGAGTCTGACCAGTGGGCCACTTCGTCTGCCTCCCCTCTCCCCCTCTCCCCTTCCCCCCCTCCAGAAAGCCCTTTACCTCCTGAGACAGCAGCTGTGTCCCTGCGGAGTGGCTTGGTCCATAGCTGTCACTGTTACTGCTGTTGTTACTGCTGTTGTTACTGCTGTAGTTACTGCTGTTGTTACTGCTGTTGTTACTGCTGTTGTTACTGCTGTTGTTACTGCTGTTGTTACTGCTGTTGTTACTGCTGCTGTTACTGCTGTTGTTACTGCTGATGTTACTGCTGTTGTTACTGCTGCTGTT
Source organism: Salvelinus namaycush (assembly GCF_016432855.1). Lineage (NCBI taxonomy): Eukaryota > Metazoa > Chordata > Actinopteri > Salmoniformes > Salmonidae > Salvelinus > Salvelinus namaycush. Next base: position 17,776,808 of record NC_052329.1, read on the forward strand.
ACTGCTGTTGTTACTGCTGTTGTTACTGCTGTTGTTACTGCTGTTGTTACTGCTGTAGTTACTGCTGTTGTTACTGCTGTTGTTACTGCTGTTGTTACTGCTGTTGTTACTGCTGTTGTTACTGCTGTTGTTACTGCTGTAGTTACTGCTGTTGTTACTGCTGTTGTTACTGCTGTTGTTACTGCTGTTGTTACTGCTGTTGTTACTGCTGTTGTTACTGCTGTTGTTACTGCTGTTGTTACTGCTGATGTTACTGCTGTTGTTACTGCTGTTGTTACTGCTGCTGTTACTGCTGTTGTTACTGCTGATGTTACTGCTGTTGTTACTGCTGCTGTTACTGCTGTAGTTACTGCTGTTGTTACTGCTGTTGTTACTGCTGTTGTTACTGCTGCTGTTACTGCTGTTGTTACTGCTGTTGTTACTGCTGTTGTTACTGCTGATGTTACTGCTGTTGTTACTGCTGTTGTTACTGCTGCTGTTACTGCTGTTGTTACTGCTGTTGTTACTGCTGTTGTTACTGCTGTTGTTACTGCTGTTGTTACTGCTGCTGTTACTGCTGTTGTTACTGCTGTTGTTACTGCTGTTGTTACTGCTGCTGTTACTGCTGTTGTTACTGCTGTTGTTACTGCTGATGTTACTGCTGCTGTTACTGCTGTTGTTACTGCTGCTGTTACTGCTGCTGTTACTGCTGTTGTTACTGCTGTTGTTACTGCTGTTGTTACTGCTGCTGTTACTGCTGTTGTTACTGCTGTTGTTACTGCTGATGTTACTGCTGTTGTTACTGCTGTTGTTACTGCTGCTGTTACTGCTGTAGTTACTGCTGTTGTTACTGCTGTTGTTACTGCTGTTGTTACTGCTGCTGTTACTGCTGCTGTTACTGCTGTTGTTACTGCTGTTGTTACTGCTGTTGTTACTGCTGCTGTTACTGCTGTTGTTACTGCTGTTGTTACTGCTGCTGTTACTGCTGTTGTTACTGCTGTAGTTACTGCTGTAGTTACTGCTGTTGTTACTGCTGATGTTACTGCTGTTGTTACTGCTGCTGTTACTGCTGTTGTTACTGCTGTTGTTACTGCTGTTGTTACTGCTGTTGTTACTGCTGTTGTTACTGCTGTTGTTACTGCTGTTGTTACTGCTGTTGTTACTGCTGTAGTTACTGCTGATGTTACTGCTGTTGTTACTGCTGTTGTTACTGCTGCTGTTACTGCTGCTGTTACTGCTGTTGTTACTGCTGTTGTTACTGCTGCTGTTACTGCTGCTGTTACTGCTGTTGTTACTGCTGATGTTACTGCTGTTGTTACTGCTGTTGTTACTGCTGTTGTTACTGCTGTTGTTACTGCTGTTGTTACTGCTGTAGTTACTGCTGTTGTTACTGCTGCTGTTACTGCTGTTGTTACTGCTGTTGTTACTGCTGTTGTTACTGCTGTTGTTACTGCTGTAGTTACTGCTGCTGTTACTGCTGCTGTTACTGCTGATGTTACTGCTGATGTTACTGCTGTTGTTACTGCTGTTGTTACTGCTGTTGTTACTGCTGCTGTTACTGCTGCTGTTACTGCTGATGTTACTGCTGATGTTACTGCTGTTGTTACTGCTGTTGTTACTGCTGTTGTTACTGCTGTTGTTACTGCTGTAGTTACTGCTGCTGTTACTGCTGCTGTTACTGCTGATGTTACTGCTGATGTTACTGCTGTTGTTACTGCTGTTGTTACTGCTGTTGTTACTGCTGTTGTTACTGCTGTTGTTACTGCTGATGTTACTGCTGATGTTACTGCTGTTGTTACTGCTGTTGTTACTGCTGTTGTTACTGCTGTTGTTACTGCTGTAGTTACTGCTGCTGTTACTGCTGTTGTTACTGCTGATGTTACTGCTGTTGTTACTGCTGTTGTTACTGCTGTTGTTACTGCTGTTGTTACTGCTGCTGTTACTGCTGTTGTTACTGCTGTTGTTACTGCTGTTGTTACTGCTGTTGTTACTGCTGTTGTTACTGCTGTAGTTACTGCTGTTGTTACTGCTGTTGTTACTGCTGTTGTTACTGCTGCTGTTACTGCTGTTGTTACTGCTGTTGTTACTGCTGTTGTTACTGCTGTAGTTACTGCTGTTGTTACTGCTGTAGTTACTGCTGTTGTTACTGCTGTTGTTACTGCTGTTGTTACTGCTGTAGTTACTGCTGTTGTTACTGCTGTTGTTACTGCTGCTGTTACTGCTGATGTTACTGCTGCTGTTACTGCTGCTGTTACTGCTGTTGTTACTGCTGTTGTTACTGCTGATGTTACTGCTGTTGTTACTGCTGTTGTTACTGCTGTAGTTACTGCTGTTGTTACTGCTGTTGTTACTGCTGTTGTTACTGCTGTTGTTACTGCTGTTGTTACTGCTGATGTTACTGCTGTTGTTACTGCTGCTGTTACTGCTGTTGTTACTGCTGTTGTTACTGCTGTTGTTACTGCTGTTGTTACTGCTGTTGTTACTGCTGATGTTACTGCTGTTGTTACTGCTGCTGTTACTGCTGTTGTTACTGCTGTTGTTACTGCTGTTGTTACTGCTGATGTTACTGCTGTTGTTACTGCTGTTGTTACTGCTGCTGTTACTGCTGCTGTTACTGCTGTTGTTACTGCTGTTGTTACTGCTGATGTTACTGCTGTTGTTACTGCTGCTGTTACTGCTGTTGTTACTGCTGCTGTTACTGCTGATGTTACTGCTGTTGTTACTGCTGTTGTTACTGCTGTTGTTACTGCTGTTGTTACTGCTGTAGTTACTGCTGCTGTTACTGCTGCTGTTACTGCTGATGTTACTGCTGATGTTACTGCTGTTGTTACTGCTGTTGTTACTGCTGTTGTTACTGCTGTTGTTACTGCTGTTGTTACTGCTGATGTTACTGCTGATGTTACTGCTGTTGTTACTGCTGTTGTTACTGCTGTTGTTACTGCTGTTGTTACTGCTGTAGTTACTGCTGCTGTTACTGCTGTTGTTACTGCTGATGTTACTGCTGTTGTTACTGCTGTTGTTACTGCTGTTGTTACTGCTGTTGTTACTGCTGCTGTTACTGCTGTTGTTACTGCTGTTGTTACTGCTGTTGTTACTGCTGTTGTTACTGCTGTTGTTACTGCTGTAGTTACTGCTGTTGTTACTGCTGTTGTTACTGCTGTTGTTACTGCTGCTGTTACTGCTGTTGTTACTGCTGTTGTTACTGCTGTTGTTACTGCTGTAGTTACTGCTGTTGTTACTGCTGTAGTTACTGCTGTTGTTACTGCTGTTGTTACTGCTGTTGTTACTGCTGTAGTTACTGCTGTTGTTACTGCTGTTGTTACTGCTGCTGTTACTGCTGATGTTACTGCTGCTGTTACTGCTGCTGTTACTGCTGTTGTTACTGCTGTTGTTACTGCTGATGTTACTGCTGTTGTTACTGCTGTTGTTACTGCTGTAGTTACTGCTGTTGTTACTGCTGTTGTTACTGCTGTTGTTACTGCTGTTGTTACTGCTGTTGTTACTGCTGATGTTACTGCTGTTGTTACTGCTGCTGTTACTGCTGTTGTTACTGCTGTTGTTACTGCTGTTGTTACTGCTGTTGTTACTGCTGTTGTTACTGCTGATGTTACTGCTGTTGTTACTGCTGCTGTTACTGCTGTTGTTACTGCTGTTGTTACTGCTGTTGTTACTGCTGATGTTACTGCTGTTGTTACTGCTGTTGTTACTGCTGCTGTTACTGCTGCTGTTACTGCTGTTGTTACTGCTGTTGTTACTGCTGATGTTACTGCTGTTGTTACTGCTGCTGTTACTGCTGTTGTTACTGCTGCTGTTACTGCTGTTGTTACTGCTGTTGTTACTGCTGATGTTACTGCTGTTGTTACTGCTGCTGTTACTGCTGTTGTTACTGCTGTTGTTACTGCTGCTGTTACTGCTGCTGTTACTGCTGATGTTACTGCTGCTCACTGGAAATTGTTTACCGCTGCAGCCAATGAGGCTGAACCATTCATACATGTCTCACCTTTTTATTAATGGCTTTCGGCAGCCAGGTATTTTATACATAATCTCATTATGCTGATTTTGTGTTTGCACTTGGATCTTCCCTTGGGGCTATGGGGTTGTGTTTGGAGAGGAGAGGACAGGAAAGGACAGGAGAAGACAGGAGAGGACAGGACAGGAGAGGACGGGAGAGGAGAGGAAAGGACAGGAGAAGACATGAGAGGAGAGGACGGGAGAGGAGATGGGGGTATTAGAGACAGCTGGCAATGTAGTATCAGTCATGTTCACATCTATCAGGCCTGTCTGCCTTTCTACAGCAGCATCTCCACATGAGACGCACATGCAGGCACACACACACACACACACACACAAACAGAAATACAGACAGAACATTGATTCAAAGGCATCACCTTCATAAACACATTCGTAATAGCAGAGTAGCTATGGGCAGAGTAATTAGTGCAGCCCCTGACCCCAGCACCTCCCCCACTCCACCCCTGTATGTTGCTGTCACACTGTATTCTGCCTACCTGGGAGTGGAGAGGATGGCGCGGTAGCATGGCTGTGTTTTCTCCTCTATACACAGCAGTCTACTGCCTGAGTGTTACTCCAACACTGACATAACAGAACAATGTATATGTTGCACCCATCTTTCCTTCTTACAGAATGACCTCAACCTATAATTTAGGTGGTAGTCTCACAGCTTCTGTCGCAGGCTGTGGAGTGTTCCTCCCAATGGGGAGCTCAGACAAGAATATAGGCTGCAACGTGCAGGACTACACTCCACTGGCTGACAGTATAATACAGGAGGTTAGTATGGAGGCTAGCTGAGAAGATCCCTTAACGTATCGACAAAGACAGCCTGTTCGGTTCTATGGTCTTGATGAGGTTATCTAACATGGGTAGCTTTCATTTTCTCTGTCCCATACCTACCAATCTGTCCCATACCTACTGATCCTTGACTTCGGCGATGTCATTTACAAAATAGCCTCCAACACTACTCAGAAAATCAGATGCAGTCTATCACAGTGCAATCCGTTTTGTCCCCAAAGCCCCCATTTACTACCCACCACTGCGACCTGTATGCTCTCGTTGGCTGGCCCTCGCTTCATATTCGTCGCCAAATGCACTGGCTCCAGGTCATCTATAAGTCTTTGCTAGGTAAAGCCCAGCCTTTTCTCAGCTCACTGGTCACCATAGCAGCACCCACCCATAGCACGCGCTCCAGCAGGTATATTTTACTGGTCACCCCCAAAGCCAATTCCTCCTTTGGCAGCCTTTCCTTCCAGTTCTCTGCTGCCAATGACTGGAACGAACTGCAAAAATCACTGAAGCTGGAGACTCATATCTCCCTCACTAGCTTTAAGCACCAGCTATCAGAGCAGCTCACAGATCACTGCACCTGTACATAGCTCATCTGTAAATAGCCCATCCAACTTCCTCATCCCCATACTGTTATTTATTTTATTTATTTTGCTCCTTTGCTCCCCAGTATCTCTACTTGCACATTCATCTTCTGCACATATATCACTCCAGTGTTTAATTGCTATATTGTAATTATTTTGCCACTATGGCCTATTTATTGCCTTACCTCCCTTATCTTACCTCATTTGCACACACTGTATATATTTTTCTCTCGTACTATTGACTGCATGTTTGTTAATTCCATGTGTAATTCCTCTGTGTTGTTGTTTGTGACGCACTGCTTTGCTTTATCTCGGCCAGGTTCAAATCAAATCCAATTTTTTTTGTCACATACACATGGTTAGCAGATGTTAATGCGAGTGTAGCGAAATGCTTGTGCTTCTAGTTCCGACAATGCAGTAATAACCAACAAGTAATCTAACCTAACAATTCCACAACTACTACCTTATACACACAAGTGTAAAGGGATAAAGAATATGTACATAAAGATATATGAATGAGTGATGGTACAGGTTGCAGATGGCCAGGTTGCAGTTGTAAATGAAAAATTGTTCTCAACTAGCCTATATGGTTAAATAAAGGTGAAATAAATAAAACATTATAAAAAATTGTACAGTAAGCTTTGCATTCTGCGTTGAGTTTTAACACGCTTTGCAGACATACAGTGTATTGTGTAAAGAGGGAGCACTATGAGCACCTGGAAGGCTTGCAGATCACACATCATGTTCTTTAAAAGGATCCTTAAACAGTAATAATGGCAATAGCAGACAACAATTAGCCCTGGAATACAGACACATCCCTCAATAACACTGTGGACAAAAGCCAAGGGCCATGTCATAAATAAAGATTTAGGCTCCATTTTCTGACAGAATGGATGGAGGGAAACAAGCCGATGACCTTTAAAGACAATAAAGAGGAAAAACAAATCACGCTTTCTACAATGACCTCGTACAGAAACCTCCTCCCCTATAGAGAGATGCAGAAATGCCCCAGTGACAGAATACATACAGACTGTTGCAAACCGTGGCTATTGGACCTAGGCCTTCAGTGGGGGAAAAAAATCTTTCAACACGTTGTGCCAAACTCAAAAATCAAGAAAAATAACAGAAACTTAGCATCACTTAGCGCCCCCAACTGAATCAAACAGGCATGAGACTGAGCCATGGTTTGGGCTGCCACTCACACAGAGACAGCACCCGCATGGATAATGCTACCAACAACAACAACAACCACACTGCTTACACAACCCATGGAAGCCTAACGCCATCACTATCACACTATCACTTAAAGCGACAACAGTGACACAAAGGATGTGAGTGTGACAGGCTTGTGATTCTGAAAGGACAGCAAATGTAGAATGCAACGCACTCCATGTGCGAGAGGTTACTTTTTGTTAAACACATAGGGCCGATAGAAAGACAGCAGTCACACACAGCATGATGTTAAAGAATAAGCAGCCATTTCACAAGGACATAATAAGCCAGTAGGTCCCAATCATAAAAATAGAAAAGCACAACCATTAAGCTCAGCATTTCCCAATCGAAACATACAACTAATTACTTCCCACTGCAAACATATTTTTCACATTCAGCAATCAGCACACAAAGTAACCTGTGATCTAAAGTTTAAATGCAACAATCCCAGCTAGCACAGTGGATCTGGGGCGATTCCGGCTGAGAGTCGGGGCACTCAGCTGAGAGTCAGACTCGTGCCGACGTCATGTGGCCACCTTCAGCAGTATTACTTATGGCTAGGATTGGGTGATTGAGCTCGGGCCATTTCTAGTGAGAGTTATCTGGCCCAAATGTATTACTTGGAGCTTGGGCAAATTGAGGCTACTCTCTGGCAGATGATTACATGGGCTGCTTTATATAATTAACATTTCATAATTGTTTTTCCATTGTTTCTGTGTTCAAAAAATACAATTAACATTTAAATGAAATTCTTTAAGAGTCCTGTGTAGTATTTTAGTATTTTGATACTTTGTGCAAGGCCATTGATAAGCATTAAAACTTCCCGAGCCTCCCGAGTGGCTCAGCGGTCTAAGACACTGCATCACAATGTAAACTGCGTTGCTACAGATGCTGATTCGAGACCCGCGGCCCATGAGGCTACTTGCAATTGGCCTAGAGCCGTCCGAGTTAGGTGAGGGTTTGGCCATCGTGCCTTAGCGACACAGTCACCAGGTGTATGGCGTTTCCTCCGACACAAAATGTTTTTTTGTGGATAGGTATAATTTGTATGTATAAAATGTATAATAGTAATATTAAAAATTACAAAATCGGGTAGTTTTGTATACATTTATTTAAATTTGCATCGGGCCGCTTCTGGGGGGATTCTGGTAAGATGCCGGCAAAGTCGGCTGAATTCCGGTAGACGGAAACGGCCTGATGTACTTGGGCCGATTCTGGGCAATCATTCATTTTGATTCCGGGCCGAGTCCGACACCCGATTCCGGGCTGATTCAATCAGTTCCGGCCCCCAGAAGAAAGTCGCTTCTGCGCCAATTCCTCATTGCTAGCTGGGATGTTTCACACACATAAGTTATTTTCAAAGAGATAGCTAACAACAGCAAGCGAGCTGCAATAGAAAACACAGTTCCACTCACCAGATGATGACCATTTGAAACGTAACTTTTGTTGAAAGTTCATCTTGAAACAGGCGAAGCTAACTAATTAGCCACAACATCCTCTTCAATAACACCTGCTGCAGCGGCTAAATTCTAGCCTACAACAAAAACTAGCTAGCTAGACTGTGGGGAAAACTACTTCTCGCATAAGTTTTTGTAAAAACGGTCACAGCCATTACAAGTCAAAATATGATCGGTTGATTCCACTGTCACCCCAAAATTCTGCCCTAATAGACGGGTTAGCTGACAACATAACGAAAACAATGCACGCGCGTTGATGGGGCACGAGGCCATGTGCTGTTATGATTCTGGATGGTCAGATAGCTAGCAACAATGAAGCTGTCGTGTGGGGAATCGTTGGTGGCTTGTTTCAGCTCGTTGTATCTTGTTGTTGAGGTGTCTTGACTCTTGTCACGTCTATGCTAATATTGCTAAAATTCGTTAGCTAGCGAACCAACAACAGTAATTATGTATTGTAAGAAAACAAGTGCTCATTGTGCAAATGTATTTATGTTTCTCAGTAAAGATTTGGAGAGGAAATATAGTTTATATGTTGTCAACAATCCTTTGATTCTAAGCCAACCCCTGCTTGTTTTGCTCCACGGTTGCGCACACATTGGTTTTGTTGCGAAAAAACCCACCAGTCTATTCAGTTGAATGGCAGATGCCTTCTGTCTATAGTGCCTTCAGAAAGTATTCACACCCCTTGACTATTTCCACATTTTGATGTGTTACAGTCTAAATGTAAAATTACCAAAGTATCCATTTAATTCAGAATTGTCACGTTCCTGACCTGTTTTCTTTTGTCTTGTATGTATTTAGTTGGTCAGGGCGTGAGTTGGGTGGGTTTGTCTATGTGTGATTTTCTATGTTGGGATTTTGTGCTCGGCCTGGTATGATTCTCAATCAGAGGCAGCTGTCAATCGTTGTCCCTGATTGAGAATCATACTAAGGCAGCCGGGGTTTCACGTGTGTTTTGTGGGTGTTTGTTCTTGTGTCAGTGTTCCGCCACACAGGACTGTCACGGTAGTTATTTTGTATCGCATATTGTTTTTGTTAATTATTAAATCACTATGGAAACTAGTCACTCTGCGTATTGGTCCGATCCGTCTCGCCTCTCCTCGTCCGAGGAGGAGGATTACGACTGCCGTTACAAGAATATAATTGAAAATAATAATATCATTAGAATATTATTGAAATCTTATTGAAAATATGAAATATTAATTAAAAGGTACATTTACATTTTAAAACGAATCATTGGGCCTTCTTTGAAGGCGTTGAAGGCGCTCACAGTTCCGCACTGCATACTGATGCCATTGCACTCTCACTTCCACCTGTGTTGCTCAATCCACCGGGTACAGTGTAGCTTCCTGTAAAAAGCTGACAAGGCAACAGCAGTAATGCAGAGGGTTAGCCCATTACAAAATCCATTGACTGAATGTTTTTAGATCTGAGACCAATCAGATTTACTAATCCCCCACAAACACATTATTAAGACCATGACCATTTTCTCCACGGGCCCTGAATGCTAACTAATTTTCTGCTTCAGCGGCTCAATCATCCCCGTTACAAAGTATGAAACAGGATTGGCACAGGACGCCGTCTGACTTACGCATTTTGCTGGAGTTACTTGAGGTTAATGTAGACAGCATATTCTGCTATGTTGACTAGCAGTTATAAACATATTTACAGCAGAGATACAGCTGTATATAGTCTACTTGAATTATTGATAAGTTAGTGATTTCTCTCAGTGTAGTGCTGGCATGGCTGGACTCACAAAGCCAGTATTCGACATGGCATCTACAAAAACCAAACCCACGCACCGATACATTGCATAACATCAATACATGCTCTCCCTCGCCCCATAACAGGAGCTCTGTTTAATCAATCCCAAACTTCCACCTCTCGCCACGCTTGATTATTGATTCAATTATAGTTTGACGTTTAGTCGCTTTGAAGAGAAAATAATGCTTTTGCATAATAGCTCCAATTAGTCACATAAAATGTGATTTGGTGTGGAAAAGCAGAGAGGCTTCAGTGTCTAACCCGGTTCAGTGCTGTCAAACAGTGTCAGGATTAACAGCAGAGAGAGTGAGAGATGACAGGTCGGAGAACAGCTCTGTTGATGTTGTTGTTCAGAAGCATTTCAAGTAGGGCTGTGCTGTGGTATGTCGGATGGCTCACACTGGCTCGGCTCACACCACCACAGATACTGAGGATTGAGGCCCCTTCTCCTCACGCAGACCGGTGGGACTAATGCACCATTAAATCTTAAAACCCAACCAGCCCTGTCACTCCAGCTTTGCCAAGACTATTTAGCCAGACAGGCATTGCTAAAACACCCGCTTGACCTCTCCCAAGTCCAGATCAGAGAGAATCTGTGCGTATGCGTGATCAAGTCTGTCTGGCTGCTGAGGACAATCCAACAAATTTTCAACAATGATTTAATGTCAAAAGTTTTATGTTTTATTGTCACATGCAGTGAAGTACCTTTCTTGCAAGCTCTTTCCCAATGATGCAGTAGTATTATACTATAAAGTAAAGTAGAACAAAGCACACAAGAAATAGAAATAAGAAGAACACGAGAAAGTAAGTAAGCTTTATACAGGGTCAGTTCCAGGGTCAGTGCCTGTACCATATCTACAATGTGCAGGGATACTGGAGTGGTAGGGTTAGATAAAGTAATAAAGCATTAGAGTCAGACCTGTTGGCGTTCGCTGTGCCTTTAGCGTCTCGGGCCTTTAATTAACAGCTCTATAGGAGAAGTGTGAACCTGAACCCACTGGCCCCGGAATCAAATCACTAAGCTCTTCCACTTTAAGGATGTGTGAGAGAATTACCGTTTGTTAAAAAGTAAAATGTTCTCAGTAAAATACAGTCAGAATTAAATGCAGGCAGAGCCCCACCTGTTTTGAGACCCACATTCTTTGCAAAAATAAATCAAATGTTATTTTGGCATTAATACGTGTCACATATAAGTTTGCAAACAATGTAAAAAATATATACTGTATATATATTATTTTGTCAAACATGGTCTCTTTTTTGCTTTCTTGAATGCAGGTGTCCAGCCTAGCTTAATGCTTTCTGTGGTGATGGGGCAGCCAGCGGAAAGCACGGAGCGTTGGGGTGGGTAATGTTTTCTAGTTGCGCCGTGATTGGCTCAGTGTTCTGTCACTCATGGGGACACTACGTCACTGCCAAATATAAGGGTAGAGCTAGAAAATTCAAGCCCCTTGGGTGCTGCCATAGAGTTACATTAGAAGTGTCCATCCAAGAAGGCTCAAGGTCATTGGCCACAGATAAAATGACTTCAAATCACATTATATCTACAGTAGCTTTGATTGGTTTGATGTCAACATTATACTTTCAAAATCTTAGCTAGCAGTCATCATCATTAATCAAGTCGACAATCTAGTGGCAAATCCTTTTTAACCCTTGTCATATGAAGAGAAATATTGAAGAGAAATTATAGATACAATGTTTCGGTGCTCATTGGCCATTGGACATAAACATTACACAACAACTTGGAAATCGCAAATTCAACAATGAGTGGTTTGGAAGGAATCAGTGGCTAACTGCAAGCATTCCAAAGCAATCACTAGCCTGCTATTTAGTGGAGTGGGTATGTGGTCCCAATTCTGGGTTTCAGGGTCTCTTTTTCAAGCTTAAAATGATAAACATTCAACATTGGCCATGCTGTCAATCCAGCATGATTTCTGCCACGCTCAAAACAACTGTTAACTCGGAATGTGGAAATATGACTTCAATGAGTTCAAGACAACTGGGAACTCGGGAATAAGTTTTGTACGGTCATCCAACTCGTAATTGTAAGTCGGGAACTCGTGCCTCTTTCCAGAGCTACGACCTGAAGATCACTGACGTCATCATGATTTGACCTTGTTTGTTTCTGAGTACCCAGTTGTCTTGAAAGCACCATAAATCCAAAGATTTCAAGACTTTGATGACAAAATTTGCCCACGAAGGACTGCCATGCCACCTTTGTGTTCAAGTGGGCACAGCACAACAAGGTGAGTCTAAAAATGTATTGTATGCTGTTGCATAAATGATGTAATATACCAGGAAGATATGTATACTGTAGCTAAGAAAGTAATAGTAAGTGTATGTTGTGTAGTAAGCTGTTAGTAGCCCATGTGCCTCACCCTAATAATGTGGTCTATTTTCCCTTTAATTTCGACTACTGTTCTGACTTGGTGGTGCACATGTAGCCTATAACCTGTTTTAGAGAAATGTGATCATTGAATATTGTAAGAGCTTTCATTGCCTGCTTATGCCCCCTTTATTTATCCTATAGTTCTGACTTGGTGTACAGGAAGAACACTTTAAGAACGGCCCATGTTCTGAATTCTGAACAAATTGTTATATTGACTACGTCCGTCCTAGCTCGCTCATTAATGTCTTAATCGAAATTACGGATTGCCTCTTGTCGTCCCCTTATGCCATAGTTTGTACATCTCAATTGTCAGAGAAACCACATTTGTTTAAGCAAGTCAGCCATATCAGCTATGTTTTTTTAAAGGCAGTAAATGAGGCTGAATTAACTGTTTGGTAAGGTGTTGGGACTGCTGTTGGGACTCTGCTGTAGGGACAGCTTTATGTAGGCCCTAACAGTCTGTGGGCACAGTTTGTCACCGTTATAGTGCAATGAATGTATTGTTTAGTAGTTTGTTGTGTAGTGGCTTTGCTGGCATGCATCCCAAACTTTTTTTTTGTTTGCCCCACAAGGATGTACATGCTAAAATCGCCACTGGCTATTGTACCATGCCATAATCCTCTGGTGGACTCTAACAGTTCCAAATCATAATGTCCTCATGTATGAAACAAAAATGACAAAAGCATACATCTAAGGATAGCATGAATAGACTCATTAGCTTTAAGTTTTCACTTGGGAGACTATCACTTTGATTACATTGTATACAGTGCCTTCAGAATGTATTCAGACCCCTTGACATTTTCCTCATTTTGTTACATTACAGCCTTATTCTAAAACGGATTAAATATTTGTTTCTCTTTCATCAATCTACACACAATACCCCATAATGACAAAGTGAAAACAGGCTTTTAGAATTTTTTGCTAATTTATGGAAAATAAAAAATTGAAATTCCTTATTTATATTCAGACACTTTGCTATGAGACTCGAAATTGAGCTCAGGTGCATCCTGTTTCTATTGATCATCCTTGAGATGTTTCTACAACTTGATTGGAGTCTAACTGTGGTAAATTCAATTCATTTGACATGAGTTGGAAAGGCACACTCCTGTCTATACAGTATAAGGTCCCAAAGCTGACAGTGCATGTCAGTGCAAAAACCAAGCCATGAGATTGAAGGAATTGTCAGTAGAGCTCCGAGATAGGATTGTGTCGAAGGCACAGATCTGCGAAAGGGTACAAAAAATGTCTGCAGCATTGAAGGTCCCCAAGAACACAGCCTGCATCATTCTTAAATGGAAGAAGTTTGGAACCACCAAGACTCTTCCTAGAGCTGGCCGACCAGCCAAACTGGGCAAATCGGAGGAGAAGGGCCTTGGTCAGGGAGGTGACCAAGAACCCTGATGGTCACTCTGAAAGAGTTCAAGAGTTTCTCTGTGGAGATGGGAGAACCTTCCAGAAGGACAACCATCTCTGCAGCACTCCACCAATCAGGCCTTTATGGTAGAGTGGCCAGACGGGGCCACTCCTCAGTAAAAGGCACATGACAGCCTGCTTGGAGTTTGCCAAAAGGCACCTAAAGTCTCTCAGATAATGAGAAACTAGATGAAATTATTTGGCCTGAATGCCAAGCATCACGTCTGGAGGAAACATGGCACCATCCCTGTGGTGAAGCATGGTGGAGGCAGCATCATGCTGTGGGGATGTTTTCAGTGGCAGGGTATGGGAGACTAGTCAGGATCTGCAGAGAAGAATGTGAGAAACTCCCCAAATACAGGTGTGCCAAACTTGTAGGGTCATGCCCGAGAAGACTCAAGGCTGTAATCACTGGCAAAGGTGCTTCAACAAAGTTCTGAGTAAAGGGTCTGAATACTTATGTAAATGTCATATTTAAGTTTGACATTTTTTATACATTTGCAAAAGAATGTGAAAAACCTGTTTTTGCTTTATCATTATGGGGTATTGTGTGTAGATTGATGAGGGAGGGAAAAAACTATTTAATCTATTTCAGCATAAGGCTGTAACGTAATAAAATGTGGATAAAGTCAAGGGGTCTGATACTTTCCGAATGCACTGTAAATAAAGCACAGCTCAAGAATGTGCATGCATTTGACATATGTACAGTATTTGACCCAGATCTGAAAAACACCCCTTCTCCCCCTCCCCCTTACAGCTAATCACGACCTTAAGTTTCCGGCTTATATTTCTGCCGTCTAGATGGATACACTGCTAGACAGTATGTCCTGTAGTTGTGTAGGCTCTCTCTCTCTCAATGCCCTCACCCTGCAGATGTGATGGCAGCTCATTATTATAAACTCTGTGTGAATATATCGGAATAATTGGGCCAGAAGGTTAGCAGTTACTTGTGCATTCATTGGTGGGGCCCTGGATAGATGTCTGCAGTCCGTACTCATCAATTGGGCATCAGGTCCTCCTCCGCTAAGCTAAATCCATTAGGCTGATCTGGAGAAATGGCCTTGAGGACAATTTCACACTGTCCACTGGGGGTTTTCATTATGCTAAGCTAGTAGCTACATCTGCTGTTGCATTGGTAACACAAATACTCTCTTCTTCTTTTTTGAGCTTATTGTCAGAAGAGAATACAGGTTGGTTCAGTTGTCTCATTACAAAGTATTGTCAAGCATAATGTGAATAGTTCAGAGATGCTTAGAGATGTTTACAAGACAGTGATTTACGAAATTTCGCTTGGTCTCAACTCAAGCGTATTTCTCCATGATTACGTATCCGACAATAGAATTAGGGAACCATTGTTTTTCCTCCCAAAGGTGCATAAGGAAGAGAGGGATGATTGAAAAAAATTGTACTCAGTAGAAGAGGCAGAAAATAAGAAAATAACTTCCACTGTTCGGTGTGGTACCTTTTAATTCAGAATGACAGAAACAAACCTAGGTTTCAGAAATGCTCATTGCAAATTACAACCCACAAGCCTTTTGACTCCCGAGTGGCGGAGCGGTCTAAGGCACTACAGTCATTGTCCGGGTTTGGCTGGTGTAAACTGTCATTGTAAATAAGAACTTGTTCTTAACTGACTTGCCTAGTTAAATAAAGATTCAATTAAAAAATATATAATAATAATTTCAAATGTGCTAAAATATCCAGGTGGCAGTTCAGTCCGTTACCAGCTGAGAGCAGGCATCCAATAGCAGCATAGAAACGCATAAATATAAAAGTTGAGTTACTCACATCATGTAAGTGTTTGCTTCAAATCAAGTCATATCAAATGTGACAGTGCTGTATGCATGGCTGCACTGGCAAGTGGTTTATTAGACCTTGTTTCTCAAACAGCCTATCCTGCTGACAACTGATGTAAGTATTTGTGAGAATCTATTGAACACAAGCGGAGTTCAGTCATGAGTAAAATATTCTGACTGTGGTAATTATGAAGGAATAGAGGGCACTAACTATTATTCTAAGGATGAGGTTCACAGTGAAGAATATTAACAAAGTAACTGTTTAACATTAGCAGAAGGAATAAATAAAACATCAATATTGCTATGTATGTGAGTGAGTGAGTGAGCAATGCAAATGTCAAAGTTGGCAGCACCTTTCTTTAGTAAGTACATCTGTACAGTATGTGTGTTTTAATCTATTGTGAGTGGTCTTGAAATGAACATTACTCCCACTCACTCACTCTCAGTCAATGTAAATAATGTCACAGATGAAACTGTCATATTTCAGTACCAAATCTGTGTCAGATCTGTTTCCTGTGTCTATGAGAAAGACACATTTTCAGAGCAATATATTAGATATCTACAAACTTTTGTTGCTGTTTTTTTTACAACAAACAAAAAACACACATAAACAACAACAATAAACGACTTAACATTTACATACATTTCCACAAACATTAATTACATCACTCACTCAGACCCACATGTTCCCACCGTATCCACACCCAATGTTGTTTCTAAAACCTGTAAGACTCTACCACATATGACTTCAAATTGTGTTATGTCTATTTAAATAATAAAGCATTTGATTCTTCTATTCTCTTAATGTTGGAGCATCATTTGACTTCAGGTATTTAAGTAATAGATATACAGTGCCTTCAGAAAGTATTCATACCCATTGACGTTGTCCACATGTTGCTGTGTTACAGCCTACATTTACAATTGATTCAAATGTAGATGTTGTGTCACTGGCCTACACAAAATACCCCATAATGTCAGGGTGGAATTATGTTTAAAAATAATAATAAATAAAAGCTGAAATGTCTTGGGTCAATAAGTATTCAACCCCGTTGTTCTGGCAAGTTTAAATAAGTTCAAGAGAAATAATGTGCTTAACAAGTCACATAATAAGTTGCATGGCCTCACTCTGTGTGCGATACTACCTCAACTCTGTACCCCACACATACTATTATCTGTAAGGTCCCTCAGTCGAGCAGTGAATTCCAAACAAAAATGTGGAATCAAGTCAAGCGGTATGAATACTTTCTAAGGGCACTATAAGCGATGAAAATAATATTGTTCAACCCATTGGGTATCTCACCGCACCCCCATATGCCATGTCTTAAAATACATAGATCGATTCAAAGTGAACTTACATTATAAAACTTATGACAGCTAGCTTTCTAACTCTGACCATAACTTTTGGACTTTATAGCACTCCCAGAAGGCATAAATAATTGAGTCATTGTTAGTTTTACACTTAAGACATGACTCTGCCGTTGTGCTGTTGTAACGATCGTCTGTGGTGGTAGAAGGATCGGACCAAAGCGCAGCGTGGTAAGTGTTCATGATGACGTTTAATTCAAACTCAGAACACTAAACAAAACAATAAACGATGAACAAACGAAACAGTACCGTGTGGCGACAAACACTGACACGGAAGACAAACACCCACAAACCAAAAGACAAAACAGGCTACCTAAATATGCTTCCCAATCAGAGACAATGACAAACACCTGCCTCTGATTGAGAACCATATCAGGCCAAACGACAAACCCAACATAGAAACACAAAACATAGATAACCCACCCAACTCACGCCCTGACCACACTAAAACAGAGAAAATACAACAGAACTATGGTCAGAACGTGACAGTACCCCCCCCCCCAAGGTGCGGACTCCGGCCGCAAAACCTGAACCTATAGGGGAGGGTCTGGGTGGGCATCTGTCCGTGGTGGCGGCTCTGGCGCTGGACGTGGACCCCACTCCACCATTGTCTTTGTCTTTTCGCTTTCTTAGCGTCCTTTGAGCGGCGACCCTCGCCGCCGACCTTGGCCTGGGAACCCTAATAAAGGCCCCACTGGACTGAGGAGCGCCTCTGGACTGAGGGGCGTCTCTGGACTGAGGAAACTCCTTCGGACTGAGGGGCAGCTCCGGATTGAGGGGCAGCTCAGGACTGAGGGGTAGCGCAGGACTGAGGGGTAGCTCATGACTGAGGGGTAGCTCACGACTGAGGGGTAGCTCATGACTGAGAGGTAGCTCATGACTGAGAGGTAGCTCATGACTGAGAGGTAGCTCAGGACTGAGGGGTAGCTCAGGACTGAAGGGCAGCTCCGGACTGAGGGGCAGCTCCGGACTGAGGGCAACTCCGGACTGAAGGACAGCTCCGGACTGAGGGGCAGCTCAGGACTGAGGGGTAGCTCAGGACTGAGGGGCAGCTCCGGACTGAAGGGCAGCTCTGGCAGCTCCTGACTGGCGGGCGGCTCTGGCGGCTCCTGACTGGCGGGCGGCTCTGGCGGCTCCTGACTGGCGGGCGGCTCTGGCGGCTCCTGACTGGCGGGCGGCTCTGGCGGCTCCTGACTGGCGGGCGGCTCTGGCGGCTCCTGACTGGCGGGCGGCTCTGGCGGCTCCTGACTGGCGGGCGGCTCTGGCGGCTCCTGACTGGCGGACGGCTCTGGCGGCTCCTGACTGATGGACGGCTCTGACGGCTCAGGACAGACGGGCGGCTCAGACGGCACTAGACAGACGGGCAGCTCAGGCGGCGCTGCAGACGGGCAGCTCAGGCGGCGCTGGACAGACGGGCAGCTCAGGCGGCGCTGGACAGACGGGCAGCTCAGGCGGCGCTGGACAGACGGGCAGCTCAGGCGGCGCTGGACAGACGGGCAGCTCTGGCCTGCTGAGGCGCACAGTAGGCCTGGTGCGTGGTGCCGGAACAGGTGGTACCGGGCAGGGAACACGCACCTCAGGGCGAGTGCGGGGAGCAGGAACAGGGCATACTGGACCCGGGAGACGCACAGTAGGCTTGGTGCGTGGTGCCGGAACTGGTGGTACCGGACTGGGGACACGCACCACAGGGCGAGTGCGGGGAGGAGGAAATGGGCGTACTGTACTCTGGAGACGCACAGGAAGCCTGGTGCGTGGTGTTGGCACTGGTGGTACTGGATAGACCGGACCGTGAAGGCGCACTGGAGCTCTTGAGCACCGAGCCTGCCCAACCTTACCTGGTTGAATGCTCCCCGTAGCCAGGCCAGTGCGGCGAGGTGGAATAGCCCGCACTGGGCTGTGCTGGCGAACCGGGGACACCATGCGTAAGGCTGGTGCCATGTACACCGGCCCGAGGAGACGCACTGGAGACCAGATGCGCTGAGCCGGCTTCATGGCACCTGGCTTGATGCCCACTCTAGCACGGCCGATACGAGGAGCAGGAATGTACCGCACCGGGCTATGCACACGCACCGGGGACACCGTGCGCTCCACCGAATAACACGGTGCCTGCCCGGTACGACGCTCTCCACGGTAAGCACGGGGAGTTGGCTCAGGTCTCCTACCTGGCTTAACACCACTCCCCGTGTGCCACCCCCCAATACATTTTTGGGGCTGCCTCTCGGGCTTCCAGCCGCTCTTCCATGCTAGCTCCTCATAATGCCACCTCTCTGCTTTTGCTGCCTCCAGCTCTGCTTTGGGGCGGCGATATTCCCCTGGCTCTGCCCAGGGTCCTTTGCCGTCCAACTCGTCCTCCCATGTCCATTCCTCCTTCTTGCGCTGCTCCTGCTGCCGCTGCCTGTTACCACGCTGCTTGGTCCTGTTTTGGTGGGTGTTTCTGTAACGATCGTCTGTGCCGTCAGAGCCGCCCGTCTTTTCTTTTTTCTTATGACCACGTCATTTACGGTTTTGTTGCCTTTAGCTTTCCATGTGAAACAATTTATTGGTGAATTCTGAAATGCTATCCAAGGATTGTTCCATAGGGGTGTGTTTTTAGGAAGTAATATTTGTTCTGGTAGAATCCGTTTCATTTTCTAGTGTTTTGAAATATGATGATGTTAATGTTCTTAGTTCCATCCATTGAAAACAAACATGTGAAAAAAGATTATGAGGATGAACATACCTATCTTCAATATGTACTCCTTGTTCCTCTTTAGTGCATTTAAAAATATGTCGCAAGTAAAAGCCTTTGGTTAAAACCACCCTCAGATTTTGGGCCATGTAAAACCTTCCTATTTATTCAGTGACTTTTTTGCCAATATGAAGTCTGTTATAGCCGAGTATACTGTATGTTTTTAAAGAATGTCTTCGGTGGGGTAATTGGTATTACCTGTTACGTTTGTGTCCTGTCTAATTATTTCTGCAAGTGGTTCAATTGCCAGTGCAAACAGGAGGGGGAGAGAGGACATCCCTGTCTTGTACCCCTAAATAAAGCAATTTCATCAGATAATGTAATGTTGTGTGTTTTTTTGCTTCAGGATATTTATGTAATATTTTTATGAAATGTATTATTTCAACTGGAAAGTTGAATGCTTCCAAAGTTTTGTTGTATTGTATTATACTAAAACATGTTATTGTATTTGTTTGTAAGTATCTATTTTTAACAAACCATGTTTGTTAAATATGTATCAAGTCTGGTAATACTTTTGCCATTCCGTTGCTAATGAGTTTTGTTAATATTTTAATGTCGCAATTTATTAAACTTATCGGTCTGAAATCTGCAGGGGACTCTCCAGATTTGCCTTGTTTGAATATAATGGAAAAAACTGTTTGATACATTGAACTCGGAAGCACTGAATTGAGTGACGTATTTTGTCATTTGAGTAAATAGGGGTGCTACTTAGTCCCAGAATTTTTTCTATTTTATTCTACGGGAAAGCCGTCCATCCCTGGTGCTTTTCTCCTCGCTATATTGTTTTATCAGTGTCTAATATTTATTTTGGGGTGATTTCCATTTTTTGTGATTATTTTTTATCTGCTGATAGTTGCTTCAGAAGAAGGCTTTTGGATCAGTCCAACTGTTATTTAATTCTGGTTTATATAGATTTTCATAGAAGCTTTTAAAATTGTTATTAATAGCGTTGTTGTTTCTAATTAAAGCACTTGTATCCTTATCTTTTAAAATTATAACTGGTTTGGCGTGTATTCATTTGATTAGGGCTGCGAGGTGTTTACCAGATTTATTTGCCATTAAGTAGTATGCTTTAATTGAGTTTAACCTGTAGTTGTTAGCTCTTTTCAAAAGTAAAATATCATATTCCTGTACAATCTAGTATTTATAACCATCAAACAAAACACTGAAAGGTCTGTCAGATAGAGCTGGTGATTGCTGAA
Organism: Salvelinus namaycush; assembly: GCF_016432855.1. NCBI lineage: Eukaryota > Metazoa > Chordata > Actinopteri > Salmoniformes > Salmonidae > Salvelinus > Salvelinus namaycush. The sequence continues at coordinate 17,797,494 of NC_052329.1, forward strand.
CAGCGGACCAATCATTTACACTTCCGACAATGGTCCAGTATATTTGAAGAGGCAGAATATGCATGGCGCCTAAGGGGCAAGTAGCTCTCATGCCATCCTCAATTTTGCTCTTGCCTTGCACACACACACACACACGATAGAACTACACCTCCCAAATACACATTCATCCACATTCATGATAGAACTGCACCTCCGAAAAACACATTCATACACATTCATGATAGAACAGCACCTCCCAAATACACATTCAGCCACATTCATGATAGAACTTCACCTCCCAAATACACATTCATCCACATTCATGATATAACTGCACCCCCCAAATACACATTCATCCACATTCATGATATAACTGCACCCCCCAAATACACATTCATCCACATTCATGATATAACTGCACCCCCCAAATACACATTCATCCACATTCATGATATAACTGCACCCCCCAAATACACATTCATCCACATTCATGGGCAGTAGTGGTTAGGCTTACTGTGACCATGCTTGACGTCCAACACAAACCCACATACTCTAACCACTCACCTGACCTCTGAACAACCCAGATGTACTGTAGTTACCCTCCTCTCCTCTGGGCTCCAGCTCACATGAGAAACACATGGCATTTACACTCAGGCAAGACTCTACACTTAGGCATTGATTTCTTACCAGTCGTTGGACACAATATCACCACCTCAGTAATACCTTTTCACTTTTGATTTGTCCACTAGAGATTTAGTATGACTTTGCAGCTAGCTGACTGTAGATAGCTAACTGTTGGTTGCCAGAAAGAGGGAAACTGGTCCTGCTAAGGCTATTCCACTGGTAATTAATAGGGGGAAAGAACACATTAAGAGCCATCAGTAATGCAAATTATGTTTACTCAAGAGCCATGAACAACTGGCTTTCATTTCTCTCCAGAGAGGTGATTTCTAGACCCTTCGTTATAAAGATGGCCGTATTAGTCAGCCATGACTATGTTTGTGTGTGTGTGTGTGTTCCCTCAATGCCAGTACACAACATCACTTACCATTATTGAAACAGGGTCATTAAAATGGAAGCCAAGTCACAGTTAGCAGTTACATGCTAGCATACAGCTCATTGTACCGACGCAAGTTGGCTGAGGCTAACCGCAGTGTAAGTTGGATGAAAGGGGTGGTTTGTGGGGTTATGTTGCATTTGGTAGGAGAGCCGTGTCAGATGCCATTGTGTGATTGATTATCCGCTACCAACTAATGAGATAAAAAGATAGCCAATCGATTCTGTCAGCGAGAAAACATGCCGGAGGGAAAGCAGTGGTGTGCTTTAGGTGTATTGACATGCTCATATTCCAAGGCCAATAAACAAGCTGTGCTTTGTTGGCTAAGTGCAGTGTCCTGCTCTATCACATTGTTGCTACACACACCACTGCAGTCAGGGTCACTAGTGACTCAAATATAACACAAGTGATGGGAACTGACATATTAGGCACTGACTGTTGATTAGTTGACTAACTGCAGCTAATAGAACACTGCTGATTTGACAGCGGCAGTGTGAATACTTCGCTGCTAAAGTCTCACTGTGTAGATGCTGTAGAAGGAGGAGTGCCTTGCCTCTGCTGATGGGTTCAGAAAAGAGACATAGAGATCATTTCTGCACCTTCCACTGTGGTGCGTTGAGTGACAAACCAAATTAGAGCCGCCGTGGTTATCCCCGGCCCAGTGGTTAATGAGAGTCAGACTGATGCGCCTGTGCTCTGCTTAACCAATTAGTGCTTCCATGGTTCAGCGGGATGGCTTCAAGAGGATAAGCAGGCCTGGACGCCAGCCTGTCTAAGCTTCTGACTCACTCTAGTGTTATCGTATGCAGAGAGAACAAGAGCTGAACAGAGGAGACTGAGGTCTCTCCCACTTTCTCTGCCTTACTTACCCCAAAGCAGTGGATATGATAAAGACAATTCACTAGTGCTGGTTGAGAACTGAACTTCAGCCTTCTTCTCCTGCTAGATATGTTTTAAAAGCTCAGTGATAAAAACATCCAGCTCCTCAGATTTAAGCAACCGAACCTAAAATTCTTGTATGGCTTATTTGGCATTTGCCAAAATTGGGGCCACCATAATCAATGATAAGGATTTTTGGACATCTTAGATAAGACAGATGGAAGCAAATAGCACCGAGACTGGGAGACATTTGGAAGGACATTCAAAGAGCCATCGTTTAATTGATTGCTTCATGATTGTGTCACTCAGACCTTTTATGTGCACCTAAGGACACAGAGGGTGAGTCATCAGTCATGAAGGACAGACAGAGAGAGAGAGAGAGAGAGAGAGAGAGAGAGAGAGAGAGAGAGAGAGAGAGAGAGAGAGAGAGAGAGAGAGAGAGAGAGAGAAATTAATTGGGGAAATAGCTTGGCTGTAAATGACACACTAGCTCCTGGATTAATATGGTATGTGCAGATATTCTTCTCCAAAGTCCAGTAACATATTTTATTTGTCTCCAATCGCATCAAATGTATGTGTTCCAACGTTAGATCATCAAATTGAGGATGTTGTCATTTATCCACATAATGAACAATTCACAGGAAGAGGCCTGTTTCTGTTTCCAGCCTACTTCCTGCATCATCCTGAGGCTCAACTTTTTACACAGACTATTTCAGCCTGTGTGTTTCGACTGTCACAACTAGGTCTGTTGCGATAACCGTATTACCGCCACACCGGCGGTCACGAGTCATGAAGGCAGTAAAATTCCACATTACCATTTAGTCACGGTAATTAGGCTTCTCCAAGCTCTGATGCTGGTCATTAGTAACCTACCAAACTTGCTAACTGCCTGGTACTTAGCACTCTATTGTCCCTCATCACTCTGACATCAAATGCAAATATTTTTGAAAATGTAATCAAACACTTCATGAGAGACCATGAGCGGGAGAAAACAGAGTGATGGCCGCTAATAAAAAGACGAGGATCCCATCAGCTTTCTATAGGCTAGGCCTAGTATATTTATTTCTCAACTTTCCTAATATTAAGCACATGGCTTATATTTAGAACAGGAGTATAGCCTACCTGGCTGGCATAAAAATAAACCATGGGGAAAGCATCCTCCATTCGCTATTTAAGTGCATAGATGACATGTATTGTTTCCTGTTCCCCTGTTTTTATGCAGGTGCATGATAATGGTCCATTCTAAATCAAAACAAGTTTCACACATATATTATTTAATATATGTAAAGACAAGATTAAATCAAGAATAGTCTGATGGGTGACAATATTAGCCTATCTCTTGTGAATTATATATTATCACTTGTGAATGATGTCCAGCATAAGAAACAATCTCATGTAGCCTAGCCCAAAGGCCTATATGTTTTAATAAGGTTTGTATCACAACTTAAGTGGCCAAATCATTTCTTAAAATTAAGCACATTAATCCGCTTTACAAGGGGTGTAGAGACTAACTGGCATGCATTAGCAGCGCGTGAGTTTCATGTTTGGGGAAGATAATTGTCACCATAAAAATGCACCTTTATAATAAAAGCATTACATGCATAATTGCATTTGCGGTCACTTTTGATAATGGTGTTTTCCGTTAATGGAACTTTCGGGCTTATAGCTTATTAACCATGTGCGCTTTGCTGCGCTTATAATGTGAAGAAATAGCCTAATAGTTTATCAACATTTTAAGCTAAACGTTCTGATCTGTTGCATCAGCCACATTGCATAAAAAAGGTGTTTTGATAGTAGTGGTTGTATTAATTTGGGCTCTATCACATCCCACAACTGTCCCAGACTATGTTTTGAATATTTATTTCTCACACAGAATAGAATAGGTTGACTTTTGTACTATGGGTGATAGTAGATTGACATAGGCTTGTGCTTTTGCTGTTCGTTAGGCATACTCATCTTGTTGGCTGACGAAAAGTAAATATGGACAGTTCTTCCAATATCTTCAATATTTACCTCGGAATTGGATAAGGACATGCACAGTTGCGTCCCCGTTGTGTCTGTCTTCACTTGTAACCTGTGAGAAAAACCCGATCGAGATGATGGAGCGCGCAGCACTCAGGGAGAAGGGCACAACGGCCACTAGCCACAAAAGATATGGATTTTTGTAGGGTGCATTATGTCCACATAAAGGGGATGCCGCCGTGAAATTATAGGCATTATCAAGTGCTTGTCAAATTATGAGATAATAATGAGATAATAATACCTGACAAAGGCAAACCTTTTATGCATCAATTAATTCCATGTGAAATTAGATGCTTTATGACCTGGTGTTTACAGCTACACCTGACAGTATTACATCCAATCATTTCATTTCCTTACACTTTGGCCCAATCAAATTCAAATTGGCAACTGCTAATCCCTCGTAAATATGCAACAGACAGAACCTCATCCAATTGATTCCCATTGGAGTCTGGTTTTATGCACTGCGGCTGAAACTGGAGTCTCTAACTGGACTCAGAAGGATATCATACTGGAAAATCCCTAGCTCATGGAACAACCTCTAAAGCATTCACATGTTCTTAGTACTCATCATTACTGTGGAGATTGGCGAGGTTAAAAAAACAAAGGTGGTGATAGAAAGGTATTGGTGCAAATGGAAAAGGAAAATAAATTGGTAGTGGATGAACATGGCCTGTTGCCCATCCACCAACCACAAGGATGTGTTCCAAAGGCTGGCTAATGTATTCATATTAAACACTAGCATGCTAGCAACCAGGGCTTTGTCAGATGGAACGGATGCTGTGCGCTATCTTGCTGATTACAGATGTGGAGGAAAACAAGCATTTCACTCCACACACAAAAGGGAGAGAAAGGGGAAGAAATCAATACAGTTCCAGCCAAGCCAGTATGGCAAATGAAGAGCATACAGGCTACAAAAATGGGTATGAATTTCTGAATGTGCAGCTCATGTTTTATTCCTAGGGTTTGAATATACTGTACTGCAGGAGGGTGATTGATGAGCTAAGGGGAGTGTAAGTGCATTTTCTGCACAGTATGGCTGCCATGCCAGTGTGTTTATTCAACAGTGGAGGGGGTGAGAAAAACTGCCCTTCATTGGGTTTACATTTGGTTGTGATGTAGCACCACTGAGTTGTTGACTTAATACAGAAATTATGTAATTTTTGGTAAAAGCATGTACTTTTAGTACACACTAAGTCATGAATCTGTCAGTTATACTGAGAGTATATAGTGCTTTCTTGGACAAATCATGTTGTATCAAATCTTCCTTGGCTCGCTAGTGGATGTCTTGGATGTTTTCATTGTTGATCCAAAACACAAGAATTCAAAGAAATCACTTTAACTATTTAACTCACAGTCTCCTTCAATTATAATTGTCTGCAAGCCTGGTGGTATCTCAAGTTGTTTGAGGCTGGCCAATGCTGCTACTGCTGCTGCATGGCTAGCAGCTATCTGGGGCCTTCTTAGGTGGAGACATAATAGAGAGAGAATGTAGACTGCTGTTTAAACTGTGACACTCGCTCTGAATGACAAACGGACTGCGTTGAACAAAGAGAAAAGGAACAACATTACAATATTTACAGCAGTGAGGGAGAGGGAGATGGAGCTTTTGTGAGTAGAACAAACTATGACACATTTCACACCATTCCTAATCTGTAAGGCATCCTGGCTGCATCTGGCTGGCTGTCTGGGAGGAGCGATGGTACGGGGGCAGCATGTGTATGTGGGGGCATACTACTGTTGCTTCACATGGGAGTGAGTCAGTCATGAGTGGCATTGCCTGTGAATGCAGACTGTGTGCAGATGAAGCATGACTAAGTCTGGGCAGAGAGAGCGATCTGTGTTTTTGGGGCCGAGTAGAGTCTTGGCCGTGGCATTGCATTGCCGTCTGGCCATAGATCTCTTCATCCCGTTTCCAGGGTGACAGTCTCTGGGTTGTTGTGTTGTTGTGAGGGAGTAGCAGCACAGGAAAATAGGGTTGGGAAACAATATGTAAGAGGCAAGCTGTGGCTACCGGGATGTAAAATGTCTCTAAAACAGGAGGTTGATTTAAAACATTGTTCTACCATCCAATTATGACTATATAGTACATGACTACAGATATGTGTATCTACGTATGTCAGGAGATGAGACAGTGTGAAATTGAAGGTCCATCACAGTATACACTATCACAAGATTGCTTGCATTGTTTCAGCATGGGATGGGAAACATGCATCTCAATATGCAAATCTGTGGAGGACAATTGGTTAAGCAGCCAGATGTCATTCGTTCTGCATCTCCTAGACCACCACAATGCTTTACATGGCAGTAGGTGGTTGTGTCAGCTGGACAGCCGGTGATTCAAAAACAGCTATAGCTAAATCAGGAAAAGGGATGCAAACCAGGGCTTGGCTCAATTCGAATAGAATGCAGTCAATTCATGAAGTGATTTGAATAAAAAATTCAGAAATATTAAGACTTTTGAAATAAATAGCTTCTACTTATCAATTTATGGAGAAGTCATTGAAAATAACTGCCAATATTTCTATTATTGAATTGTAATTTTAGTTTACATCCTGAATTGACTGTTGAACACTGTATTATTTCTACCAATCTGATACCGTACATTTGTCATTGTAAACATGTGATTTTTATTGTTAATCTTATAAATGCACAAAGTGCTCTTGATAAAACAGAACAGTGTGAGGCTTAGTCTCTCCGGCTTAACAGCGTCTATAAGTAATAGAACGTCAGTTTGGCATAGAAGAACTACGTCATTGCCTTCGTCACTACCTTATCCGATTGAATAAAATATAAAATAGTAACTAGGAAGATGGAGATCACAGAGATTATTTTTAATGGGTGCATTTCGCAAGTGGCTAGTTTGTATCAACTACCTTCACTAAAACTACTGCAAAGGTTTTGCCTGCAATCTTTGGTCTCGAATTGCAAGGTATTGGCATGTTTGCCTCATGATTTGTTGGGAGAGTTGTCTGTCTGAAGAGGACCCACCGTATATATATATATTGTTTTACCTTATCAAAGTTTCCAAAAGAGTCCGTCAAGCAAAAACCAGACCCTAGTCACTTGGCTAGGGTCGGGTTTTTAAGACTATGTGAGGCTTAATGGCAGAAGCACGTGTCAGCTGTACCAATCGGCTTCCTTCAGTCTGGATGTTGTCGGTGTTGCTTATAGCCCAGGTTAAAACACTTCTGTAGATCAGTTCAATCTCCAACACGGCAGTCTGATTTAAGAGTTCAATTCCAGCCACTCTACTGTCTTGAGTGAAGTCTGAAACTTTAATAATTGTAGAGAATGAAATGACAAAATATTTTTTTCCCAAGACGAATTTCATGCACAATTCTTTTGAAATGTATACCTTTCAGAGAGTGGTTCCACTTTCATAGCTATAAAACTCAACCACTGCATGTGTGTATGTATGAGTGTGTCACTCTCTCTCTTTGTAGTGCTGATTGAAAGTGCTATAGCCATCTGCTTGCTGTGAGGTAGTATTCGTAGACATGTCTCTACGCAATTCCATCCTCCCTTTGAGATTGGTCACAGGTGTAAGAGAGGCGTTGCTGGGTGGTTGGGGGAAAGGTGTTAAAAGAAGTCAGGATAACCTTTTCTCACACACAAAGGGTCATGTCACCTTTACACAATTACCACTAACAGTCAAGCTTTCATGGCCTGCCTGCACACGGTCTCTCCTGTGGTCCATAAAACATGAGCTGAATCCCAGAGCGTGGGAATGAGCAGAGTAATAGCATCCCCATCCCACCACATGCTGTCTGGCTTCTGATGGTTTTATCACTCTCATGTTGTGGCAAGCAAACATTATCCGCACTTACAGTATAAGCAGATTTGAGACCTAGCAGGATGGACATGAGTGTGTACTGTAACGTTGTAAATATCACCACCCACACAGGGACTTTGGGTGACTTTACTGCGTTCTGCTTCTTTGTTCGGGTTTAAAATGTGGTGTAATGAGAAATATTAGAGGTACTGCATCCTGCCAGAGTGAATGAGCTCAGGTTAAGCAGTTTAAAGCCATTTAAATAAAGAGGAAATAGTTGTCTACCTGTAAAGTTGGACTTGCGCAAAGCTTGTGTTCTGCGCTGAAATAGTGTTATCCAACCCCAGCATTTGACAATTAGCATGCAATAAGCTTGGCATGAGAAGTACTCTCATTTGAAATATTCTCATGCGAGAAAGGAGACAACGTTACATTAACTGTTTTTTAAATGAAGTTGCTCTTGTACCTTTGTAAGTGAGTGGCACAAGGATGGTGTTATTAGCAAAGGCTATGAAATGGATATTCAAATTTCCAAGAAATAATACATTATAAAAAAATTGCGAAATAAACACTTGCATTCAGTAAATATAGCCAACATTCATAATGCCAGTTTGTTTGGTACATTCATCCTGAAAAGGAGTCCCATGTTTAATTGCGTCATTGATCTTGTTAGGGAGGGGTTGTTTTTCTATTCAGAACAGATTACTCTTTAGAGTCTGTATACAGATGCATCAGGGTATTTCTTAGCCTTTACAAAGCCAACCAGCTTTCATCATTCATCAGCGTGGCTTAAATGGACGATGAGTCACACTGATGTCACTGATGACTCATTGCTTTAATTTGCCCATCCCAAGCTGATTGTTTATGTCACTCAGACTTTACAGGGTACTAAGCTGTCAAAATGTGTGTAGCCTCCTTATTTGAGGACCATGTATGTCATTCAGCCCTACAAGCGTGTTGTACATTAGTTGTTAATTATAAACTACAAGAAACATACAGTGACATGGCTGTGTGAGACATAAACAACAAAACCATAAACAGTGTAATTTCCCAGCCAACAGAAACTAAGACCAGACTGTTACTAGCCGGCTACCACTGTTACCACCTGGTGCTCTACCGTGCACCTTAGAGAGTGCTGCCCTGTGTACATAGAGTCACTTTAATAATGTTTAAATACTGTTTCACCCACTTTTAATATACAGTTGAAGTCGGAAGTTTACATACACTTAGGTTGGAGTCATTAAAACACGTGTTTCAACCACAAATTTCTCGTTAACAAACTATAGTTTTGTCAAGTCGGTTAGGACATCTACTTTGTGCATGACACAAGTAATTTTTCCAACAATTGTTTATAGACAGATTATTTCATTTATAATTCACTGTATCACATTTCCAGTGGGTCAGAAGATTACATACACTGAGTTGACTGTGCCTTTAAACAGATCGGAAAATTCCAGAAAATTATGTCATGGCTTTAGAAGCTTCTGGTTGACATAATTTGAGTCAATTGGAGGTGTACCTGTGGATGTATTTCAAGGTCTACCTTCAAACTCAGTGCTTCTTTGCTTGACATCATGGGAAAATCAAAAGAAATCAGCCCAGAAAAATTGTAGACCTCCACAAGTCTGGTTCATCCTTGGGAGCAATTTCCAAATGCCTGAAGGTACCACGTTCATCTGTACAAACAATAGTACGCAATCATAAACACCATGGGACAATTCAGCCGTCATACCGCTCAGGAAGGAGACACATTCTGTCTCCTAGAGATGAACGTACTTTGGTGCGAAAAGTGCAAATCAATCCCAGAACAACAGCAGAGGACCTTGTGAAGACGCTGGAGGAAACAGGTACAAAAGTATCTATATCCATAGTAAAACGAGTCCTATATCGACATAACCTGAAAGGCAGCTCAGCAAGGAAGAAGCCAATGCTCCAAAACCCTCCATAAAAAAGCCAGACTATGGTTTGCAACTGCAAATGGGGACAAAGATCGTACTTTTTGGAGAAATGTCCTCTGGTCTGATGAAACAAAAATAGAACTGTTTGGCCATAATGACCATCGTTATGTTTGGAGGAAAAAGGGGGAGGCTTGCAAGCTGAAGAACACCTTCCCAACCGTGAAGAACGGGGGTGGCAGCATCATGTTGTGGGGGTGCTTTGCTGCAGGAGGGTCTGGTGACCTTCACAAAATAGATGGCTTCATGAGGAGGTAAAATTATGTGGATATATTGAAGCAACATCTCAAGACATCAGTCAGAAAGTTAAAGCTTGGTCTCAAATGGGTCTTACAAATGGACAATGACCCCAAGCACACTTGCAAAGTTGTGGCAAAATGGCTTAAGGACAACAAAGTCAAGGTTTTGGAGTGGCCATCACAAAGCCGTGACCTCAATCCTATAGAAAACTTGTGGGCAGAACTGGAAAAGCGTGTGCGAGCAAGGAAGCCTACAGACCTGACTCAGTTACACCAGCTCTGTCAAGAGGAATGGGCCAAAATTCACCAGACTTATTGTGGAAAGCTGGTGGAAGGCTACCCAAAACATTTGACCGAAGTTAAACAATTTAAAGGCAATGCTACCATATACTAATTGAGTGTATGTAAACTTCTGACCCACTGGGAATGTGATGAAAGAAAAAAAAGCTGTAATAAATCATTCTCTCTACTATTATTCTGATATTTAATTTTCTTAAAATAAAGTGGTGATTCTAACTGACGTAAGAAAGGGAATTTTTACTAGGATTAAATGTCAGGAATTGAACAAACTGAGTTTAAATGTATTTGGCTAAGGTGTATGTAAACTTCCAACTTCAACTGTAAACTCAGCAAAAAAAGCAACATCACTTTTTCAGGACCCTGTCTTTCAAAGATAATTCGTAAAAATCCAAATAACTTTACAGATCTTAATTGTAAAGGGTTTAAACACTGTTTCCCATGCTTGTTCAATGAACCATAAACAATTAATGAACATGCACCTGTGGAACGGTCGTTAAGACACTAACAGCTTACAGACGGTAGGCAATTAAGGTCACAGTTATGAAAACTTAGGACACTAAAGAGGCCTTTCTACTGACTCTGAAAAACACAAAAAGAAAGATGCCCAGGGTCCCTGCTCATCTGTGTGAACGTGCCTTAGGCATGCTGCAAGGAGGCATGAGGACTGCAGATGTGGCAGGGCAATAAATTGCAATGTCCGTACTGTGAGATGCCTAAGACAGCATTATAGGGAGACAGTACAGACAACTGATCGTCCTCGCAGTGGCAGACCACATGTAACAACACCTGCACAGGATCGGTACATCCGAATATCACACCTGCGGGACAGGTACAGGATGGCAACAACAACTGCCCGAGTTACACCAGGAACGCACAATCCCTCCATCAGTGCTCAGACTGTCTGCAATAGGTTGAGAGAGGCTGGACTGAGGGCTTGAAAGGCAGGTCCTCACCAGACATCACCGGCAACAACGTCGCCTATGGTCACAAACCCACAGTCGCTGGACCAGACAGGACTGGCAAAAAGTGCTCTTCACTGACGAGTCGCGGTTTTGTCTCACCAGGGGTGATGGTCGGATTCGCGTTTATCATTGAATGGAATGAGCGTTACACCGAGGCCTGTACTCTGGAGCGGGATCGATTTGGAGGTGGAGGGTCCGTCATGGTCTGGGGCAGTGTCTCACAGCATCATCGGACTGAGCTTGTCGTCATTACAGGCAATCTCAACGCTATGCGTTACAGGGAAGAGATACTCCTCCCACACGTGGTACCCTTCCTGCAGGCTCATCTTGACATGACCCTCCAGCATGACAATGCCACCAGCCATACTGCTCGTTCTGTGCGTGATTTCCTGCAAGACAGGAATGTCAGTGTTCTGCCATGGCCAATGAAGAGCCCGGATCTCAATCCCATTGAGAACATCTGGGACCTGTTGGATCGGAGGGTGAGGGCTAGGGCCATTCCCCCCAGAAATGTCCAGGAACTTGCAGGTGCCTTGGTGGAAGAGTGGGGTAACATTTCACAGCAAGAACTGGGAAATCTGGTGCAGTCCATGAGGAGGAGACGCACTGCAGTACCACATGTCTGTGGAACTTGTTCAGTTTATGTCTCAGTTGTTGAATCTTGTTATGTTCATACAAATATTTACACATGTTAAGTTTGCTGAAAATAAACGCAGTTGACACTGAGAGGACATTTATGTACTTTTATATATACTTAATTCTAGTCATGACTCATCCTTTATAACTGCTGCTATACACACATGTTCTATTCATATACTGTCATTACTGTCTATACACACCATTATACAGTATATACACTGAGTGTACAAAACATTAGGAACACCTTCCAATATTGAGATTCACCCCCTTTTGCCCTCAGAACAGCCTCAAGTTGTGTACAAAATGTTAGGAACACCTGCTCTTTCCATGACATAGACTGACCAGGTGAATCCAGTTGAAAGCTATGATCTCTTATTGATGTTAATTGTTAAATCCATTACAATCCGTGTCAATGAAGGGGAGGAAACAGGTTAAATAATGATTTTTAATACTTGAGACAATTGAGACATGGATTGTGTATGTATGCCATTCAGAGGTTGAATGGGCAAGACAAAACATTTAAGTACCTTTGAAAGGGTTATGGTAGTAAGTGCCAGGCGCACCGGTTTGAGTGTGTCATGCTCAACAGTTTCCCATGTGTACAGTATCAAGAATGGTCCACCACCCAAAGGTATTGGATGCTTCTCAATCGACCACACCTGCCAATGTCACACTTCCTTATCTGCGTAAAAGGTGACAGTGCTAGAGCGATGTTTGTCAGGTCATGAGAAGTCTCGAAAATCGGTATTCTCATAAAATCGTCTGTAGCGCCTACAAGCTATGGAAAGATGAGACTCCAAGCACGATGGTGTTCTCCGTTTTGCTCTACGACCCCCACAATCATATTGGGACTTGTCTGAAGTCTGTACAGCCATCGGTACAGTCTGTCTGTAGCGTCCGAAGAGTTTGGGCTGCTGTCACGTTGGTATAAAGGGATCGGGAGACAGACGCAGGAATGCGTAATAGGGTTTTTTATTTACCCAAATTACAGCGTGCCATGTACAGGCATGGGACGAAGGCCAAACAAACTCTATACAAAACACAGGGTTGAGACCCAAACAAAAGAGCGAGGAGTATCTCGAATAAATACACAATCGCACAATGATTATCACACGGGACGAGACCCGTAATCATCTGCACAATACACGTGGCACAAAAGCCAAAACAACATAGCACAGGTACTCACACGACCAACGGACATTGGAACAATAATCGACAGAACAATGGGGAACAAAGGGCACACTTATACAATTACTAATCAACTGGGAATAGGGAGCAGGTGTGCATAATGACAGCTCCGGAGGGATCCATGACAGTTCTCCCCCCGACGCACTGCACTAGCAGCGCAACGACACCGGCTTCGAGGGCGATCACAGGAATACAGTGCAGGTCGACCAGGACCCGATGCAGCTGCCGAAGTTGTGTCGTCGTCGGACGGGCCAGTTGCAGCTGCCGAAGTTGCGGCGGCATCGGATCGACCACTTGGAGTGTCGTCCGACAGACCGCTTGTGGCAGCGTCGGATGGGCCAGTTGCAGCTGCTGAAGTTGCGTCGTCGGACGGACCAGTTGTGGCGACTTCGGACGGCCCAGTTGCAGCTGCCGAAGTTGCGGGGGCGCCGGACGGACCAGTCGCAGCGTTGTCGGACGGGCCAGTCACGCTGTCTCCCAAAATGGTCGATTATTCTGTCTCACTGGTATAAAGGGATTGGGAGACAGGCACAGAAATGTGTAATAGCGGTTTTTATTTACCCAAATTACAGCGTGCCATGTACAGGCACGGGGACGAAGACCAAACAAACTCTATACAAAACACAGGGTTGAGACCCAAACAAAAGAGCGAGGAGTACCTTGAATAAATACACAATCGAAACAAAAAATTATCACACGGGACAAGACCCATAATCATCTGCACAATACACGTGGCACGAAAGCCAAAACAACACAACACAGGTACTCACACGACCAATGGACATTGGAACAATAATCGACAGTACAATGGTGAACAAAGGGCACACATATAATTACTAATCAACTGGGAATAGGGACCAGGTTTGCGTAATGACAGTTCCGAAGGGATCCGTGACAGCTACACACTAATATGAACACTCTGTGGAAAGGTGAGACTCTCACGAGCACGTACATGTTGGGTGTTTTGCTCTAGATCGCCCACAGATCTCACAAGACTCGTCTGAAGGTCCCCCAGTACCAGTTGAAAAAATGAATGGAAGTCTATATGGAGACTGTTTAGTGCCAACAAATAAGGTGTTAAATATATGTAAAATGTTTCCTGATTCCTTTCTTATATCATATCAAAAATCGAATCAAATGTTATTTGTCACATGCGCCGAATACAACAGGTGTCGACCTTACCATGAAATGCTTACTTACAACCCCTTAACCAACAATGCAAAATAAAAACGAAAAAAAGCAACACAATAAAATAACAATAACAGGGCTGTAGATAGGGGGTACCAAGTCAATGTGCGGGGGTACAGGTTACTCAAGGTAAATTGAGGTAATATGTACATGTAGGTAGGGGTATAAAATAAAATAAAATAAAATACAATTTTATTGGTCACATACACATGGTTAGCAGATGTTATTTCTAGTGTAGCGAAATGCTTATGCTTCTAGATCCGACAGTGCAGCAGTATCTAACAGTATCTAGTATCTAACAATGCCACAACAAAACCTAATATCTAACAAATTCGACAACAAAACCTAATACACACAATCTAGTAAACAAATGGGATAATAATATATAACTATAAAATATATGGATGAGCAGTGACAGAGCGGCTAAGATGCAATAGATAGTAAAGAATAGATAGTGAAGGATACAGTATATACATATGAGATGAGTAATGTGAGATATGTAAACATTCTTAAAGTGGCATCATTAAAGTGACCAGTGTTCCATTTATTAAAGTGGCCAATGATATCAAGTCTGTTGGTAGGCAGCCGCCTCTCTGTGCTAGTGGTGGCTGTTTAACAATCTGATGGCCTTGATAGAAGCTGTTTTTCAATCTCTCTGTCCCAGCTTTGATGCACCTGTACTGACCTCGCCTTCTGGATGGAAGCGGGGTGAATAGGCAGTGGCTCGGGTGGTTATTGTCCTTGATCTTTTTTGCCTTCCTGTGACATCGGGTGTTGTAGGTGTCCTGGAGGGCAGTTAGTTTGCCCCCGGTGATGCGTTGTGCAGAGCGCACCACCCTCTGGAGAGCCCTGCGGTTGTGGGCGATGCAGTTGCCGTACCAGCCGGTGATACAGCCCGACAGGATGCTCTCAATTGTGCACCTGTAAAAGTTAGTGAGGGTTTTCGGGGACAAGACACATTTTTTCAGCCTCCTGAGGTTGAAGAGGAGCTGCTGCGCCTTCTTCACCACACTGTCTGTGTGCGTGGACTATTTCAGTTTGTCGGTGATATGTACTGTACACCGAGGAACTTAAAACTTTCCACCTTCTCCACTGCTGTCCCATTGATGTGGATAGGGGGGTGCTCCCTTTGCTGTTTCCTGAAGTCCACGATCATCTCTTTTGTTTTGCTGACATTGAGTGAGAGGTTATTTTCCTGACACCACACTCCTAGGGTCCTCACCTCCTCCCTGTAGGCTGTCTAGTCATTGTTGGTAATCAAGCCTACCACTGTAGTGTCGTCTGCAAGCTTGATGATTGAGTTGGAGGCGTGCATGGCCACGCAGACTTGGGTGAACAGGGAGTACAGGAGGGGAATGAGAACGCACCCTTGTGGGGCCCCAGTGTTGAGGGTCAGAGGAGTGGAGATGTTCACTACCTGGGGGTGGCCCATCAGGAAGTCCAGGACCCAGTTGCACAGGGCGGGGTGAAGACCCAGTGTCTCAAGCTTAATGATGAGTTTGGAGGGTACTATGGTGTTGAATGCTGAGCTGTAGTCAATGAACAGCATTCTTACATAGGTATTCCTCTTGTCCAGATGGGATAGGGCAGTGTGCAGTGTGATGGCGGTTGCATCGTCTGTGGACCTATTGGGGCGGTAAGCAAATTGGAGTGGGTCTAGTGTGACAGGTAGGGTGGAGGTGATATGATCATTGACTAGTCTCTCAAAGCACTTCATGTTGACAGTAGTGAGTGCTACGGGGCGATAGTAATTTAGTTCAGTTACCTTAGCTTTCTTGGGTATTTTAATTTATTATTATTTTTTTTTTTTACCTTTATTTAACCAGGTAGGCTAGTTGAGAACAAGCTTTCATTTGCAACTGCGACCTGGCCAAGATAAAGCATAGCAGTGTGAACAGACAACAACACAGAGTTACACATGGAGTAAACAATAAACAAGTCAATAACATGGTAGAAAAAAAAGAGAATCTATATACAATGTGTGCAAAAGGCATGAGGAGGTAGGCAATAAATCGAATAATTACAATTTAGCAGATTAACACTGGAGTGATAAATCATCAGATGATCATGTGCAAGTAGAGATACTGGTGTGCAAAAGAGCAGAAAAGTAAATAAATAAAAGCAGTATGGGAGGTGAGGTAGGTAAATTGGGTGGGCTATATACCGATGGACTATGTACAGCTGCAGCGATCGGTTAGCTGCTCGGATAGCAGATGTTTAAAGTTGTTGAGGGAGATAAAAGTCTCCAACTTCAGAGATTTTTGCAATTCGTTCCAGTCGCAGGCAGCAGAGAACTGGAAGGAAAGGCGTCCAAATGAGGTTTTGGCTTTAGGGATGATCAGTGAGATACACCTGCTGGAGCGCGTGCTACGGGTGGGTGTAGCCATCGTGACCAGTGAACTGAGATAAGGCGGCACTTTACCTAGCATAGCCTTGTAGATGACCTGGAACCAGTGGGTCTGACGACGAACATGTAGCGAGGGCCAGCCGACTAGGGCATACAGGTCGCAGTGGTGGGTCGTATAAGGTGCTTTAGTAACAAAACGGATGGCACTGTGATAAACTGCATCCAGTTTGCTGAGTAGAGTATTGGAAGCTATTTTGTAGATGACATCGCCAAAGTCGAGGATCGGTAGGATAGTCAGTTTTACTAGGGTAAGTTTGGCGGCGTGAGTGAAGGAGGCTTTGTTGCGAAATAGAAAGCCGACTCTAGATTTGATTTTGGATTGGAGATGTTTGATATGAGTCTGGAAGGAGAGTTTGCAGTCTAGCCAGACACCTAGGTACTTATAGATGTCCACATATTCTAGGTCGGAACCGTCCAGGGTGGTGATGCTAGTCAGGCGTGCGGGTGCAGGCAGCGAACGGTTGAAAAGCATGCATTTGGTTTTACTAGCGTTTAAGAGCAGTTGGAGGCCACGGAAGGAGTGTTGTATGGCATTGAAGCTCGTTTGGAGGTTAGATAGCACAATGTCCAAGGAAGAGCCAGAAGTATACAGAATGGTGTCGTCTGCGTAGAGGTGGATCAGAGAATCGCCCACAGCAAGAGCAACATCATTGATATATACAGAGAAAAGAGTCGGCCCGAGAATTGAACCCTGAGGTACCCCCATAGAGACTGCCAGAGGACCGGACAGCATGCCCTCCGATTTGACACACTGAGCTCTGTCTGCAAAGTAGTTGGTGAACCAGGCAAGGCAGTCATTAGAAAAACCGAGGCTACTGAGTCTGCCGATAAGAATATGGTGATTGACAGAGTCGAAAGCCTTGGCCAGGTCGATGAAGACGGCTGCACAGTACTGTCTTTTATCGATGGCGGTTATGATATCGTTTAGTACCTTGAGCGTGGCTGAGGTGCACCCGTGACCGGCTCGGAAACCGGATTGCACAGCGGAGAAGGTACGGTGGGATTCGAGATGGTCAGTGATCTGTTTGTTGACTTGGCTTTCGAAGACCTTAGATAGGCAGGGCAGGATGGATATAGGTCTGTAACAGTTTGGGTCCAGGGTGTCTCCCCCTTTGAAGAGGGGGATGACCGCGGCAGCTTTCCAATCCTTGGGGATCTCAGATGATACGAAGGAGAGGTTGAACAGGCTGGTAATAGGGGGTGCGACAATGGCGGCGGACAGTTTCAGAAATAGGGGGTCCAGATTGTCAAGCCCAGCTGATTTGTATGGGTTCAGGTTTTGCAGCTCTTTCAGAACATCTGCTATCTGGATTTGGGTAAAGGAGAAGCTGGGGAGGCTTGGGCGAGTAGCAGCAGGGGGGGCGGGGCTGTTGGCTAAGGTTGGAGTCGCCAGGAGGAAGGCATGGCCAGCCGTTGAGAAATGCTTGTTGAAGTTTTCGATTATCACGGATTTATCGGTGGTGACCGTGTTACCTAGCCTCAGTGCAGTGGGCAGCTGGGAGGAGGTGCTCTTGTTCTCCATGGACTTTACAGTATCCCAGAACTTTTTGGAGTTAGAGCTACAGGATGCAAATTTCTGCTTGAAAAAGCTGGCCTTTGCTTTCCTGACTGACTGCGTGTATTGGTTCCTGACTTCCCTGAACAGTTGCATATCGCGGGGGCTCTTCGATGCTATTGCAGTTCGCCACAGGATGTTTTTGTGCTGGTCGAGGGCAGTCATGGTCTGGAGTGAACCAAGGGCTATATCTGTTCTTAGTTCTGCATTTTTTGAACGGAGCATGCTTGTCTAATATGGTGAGGAAGTAACTTTTAAAGAATGACCAGGCATCCTCAACTGACGGGATGAGGTCAATATCCTTCCAGGGTACCCGGGCCAGGTCGATTAGAAAGGCCTGCTCGCAGAAGTGTTTTAGGGAGCGTTTGACAGTGATGAGGGGTGGTCGTTTGACCGCGGACCCGTAGCGGATACAGGCAATGAGGCAGTGATCGCTGAGATCTTGATTGAAGACAGCAGAGGTGTATTTGGAGGGCAAGTTGGTCAGGATAATGTCTATTAGGGTGCCCATGTTTACGGATTTAGGGTTGTACCTGGTGGGTTCCTTGATGATTTGTGTGAGATTGAGGGCATCTAGCTTAGATTGTAGGACTGCCGGGGTGTTAAGCATATCCCAGTTTAGGTCACCTAACAGAACAAACTCTGAAGCTAGATGGGGAGCGATCAATTCACAGATGGTGTCCAGGGCACAGCTGGGAGCTGAGGGGGGTCGGTAGCAGGCGGCAACAGTGAGAGACTTATTTCTGGAGAGATAAATTTTTTAAATTAGAAGTTCGAACTGTTTGGGCATAAACCTGGAAAGTATGACAGAACTTTGCAGGCTATCTCTGCAGTAGATTGCAACTCCTCCCCCTTTGGCAGTTCTATCTTGACGGAAAGTGTTATAGTTGGGTATTGAAATCTCAGAATTTTTGGTGGCCTTCCTAAGCCAGGATTCAGACACGGCAAGGACATCAGGGTTGGCAGAGTGTGCTAAAGCGGTGAGTAAGACAAACTTAGGGAGGAGGCTTCTGATGTTGACATGCATGAGGCCAAGGCTTTTTCGATCACAGAAGTCAACAAATGAGGGTGCCTGGGGACATGCAGGGCCTGGGTTTACCTCCACATCACCCGAGGAACAGAGGAGTAGTAGGATGAGGGTGCGGCTAAAGGCTATCAAAACTGGTCGCCTAGAGCGTTGGGGACAAGGAATAAAAGGAGCAGATTTATGGGCGTGGTAGAATAGATTCTGGGTATAATGTGCAGACAGGGGTATGGTGGGGCACGGGTACAGCGGAGGCAAGCCCAGGCACTGGGTGATGATAAGAGAGGTTGTATCTCTGGACATGCTGGTCTCAATGGGTGAGGTCACCGCATGTGTGGGAGATGGGACAAAGGAGGTATCAGAGGTACGGAGAGTGGAACTACGGGGTCCATTGCAAACCAAAACAATGATAACTAGCCTGAACAACAGTATACAAGGCATATTGATATTTGAGAGAGACATACAGTAAGGCATAAAGTGATTGCAGGTCTTGATTGGGAGAGCTAGCTAAAACAACAGGTGAGATAACAGCAGCTAGTCAGCTAACACAGCAACAGCAGGTAAAAATGGCGACAACTAGGCAGAGAGGGTCGGATTAACTACACACAGAGCCTGAGTTAAAACACAGAGCCGACAAATAAAACACAAATAAACAGAATGGAGTACCGTGAATTAATGGACAGTCCGGCAGGCATCAGCTATGTAGCTAAGTGATCATAGTGTCCAGGGGGCAGCCGTAGATGGAGCAGGGAAGCCGCCACTGCGCTAGCACGCGGCGTTTAAAGTTAGTAGCCCGGGGGGTGGTCTGCTCAGACGGAGGGGGTCTGCTCAGACGGAGGCCGGTTGAGGGCACAGCGGATGGGGTATTCGTCTGCAGACCAGACGTGGTCGTGTCGACAGAGAATCCAAGCCGGATGGCGATGGCGAAAGAGGTATTGTAGAATTGTGTTTGCTAACTGGTGCTAGCTTCGTGGCAGTGGTGCTAGCTGCAAGCTAGCTGTGAGGATCAGAAGTAGTGGCTCAGGGATTACGGCAGGAATGCGGCGTTGTTGTGGAGAGACAGTCCGATGCTGGTAAATTGGAGAGTAATATCCAGGCTAATAACAGGGCTGGTGTCTGTGCAGAAGGTAAAAGCTGCTAGCAGCGGCTAAAAATGACTAAATAGCTTGTAGCTGATTAGCTGGTTAGCTACTGGGGGTTCTTGAATGTGTTCCAAAGTTAAAAAATAATAGCGATTCCGTATCACATTGGGTGAGGTAGGTTACCGGAAGGTATAATCGAGATAAAAATCGAAAAGAGATAGAAAAAAAAAATATATATATATACAAGAAATACGAAAAATACAAATGTACACGAGAGGATGAAACAAAACACGTCTACACTGCTACGCCATCTTGGAGGTGACTATGCGTAGAAAAAAAGGGGTCAATGTAAATAGTCCGGGTAGCCATTTGATTAACTGTTTATCAGTCTAATGGTTTGGGGGTAGAAGCTGTTAAGGACCACAATGGACTAAGACTTGGCGCTCCGGTACTGCTTGCCATGCGGTAGCTGAGAGAACAGACTATAACTAGGGTGGCTGGAGAATTTGACCATTTTTAGGGTCTTCCTCTGACACCGCCTGGTATAGAGATCCTGGATGGCAGGAAGCTTGGCCCCAGTGATGTACTGTGCCATACGCACTACCCTCTGTAGAGCCTTGCGGTAGGATGCCGAGCAATAGCCATAGCAAGCGGTGATGCAACCAGTCAGGGTGCTCTCGATGGTGCAGCTGTAGAACGTTTTTAGGATCAGAGGACCCATGCTAAATCTGTTCAGTCTCCTGAGATGGAAAAAGGCATTGTCGTGCCCTCTTCACTACTGTCTTGGTGTGTTTGGACCATGATAGTATGGTAATGATGTAGATCCCAAGGAACTTGAAGTTCTCAACCCGCTCCACTACAGCGCCGTCAGTGTGAATGGTGGAGTGCTCGGCACTCCTTTTCCTGTAGTCTATGATCAACTCTTTTGTCTTGCTCACGTTGAGGGAGAGGTGGTTGTCCTGGTACCATACTGCCAGGTGTCTGACCTGTAGGCTGTCTCATTGTTGTCAGGACAGCCTAAACTGATGGTGTTGGAGACGTGCGTGGCCATGCAGTCGTGGGTGAACTCGGAGAACTGGAGGGGACTAAGCAAACACCTCTGAGGGGCCCCCATGTTGAGGATCAGCGCAGCAGATGTGTTGTTGCCTACCCTTACCACCTGGGGGCGGTCCGTCAGGAAGTGCAGGATCCATTTGCAGAAGGAGGTGTTTCGTCCCAGGGTCCTTAGCTTAGTGATGACCTTTGAGGGCACTATGGTGTTGAATGCTGAGCTGTAGTCAACGAACAGCATTCTCACATAGGTGTTCCTTTTTGTCCAGGTGGGAAATGGCAATGTGGAGGACAATGGTGATTTCGTCATCTGTGGATCTGTTGGGGAGGTATGTGAGTTGTAGTGGGTCAAGGTTTCCTGCGATAATGGTGTTGTGAACCTTGACCAGCCTTTCAAAGTACTTCATGTTTTATATATTTTTGATACTTCAAGGGGTCATAATATTCAAAATCAAATAGCAAAATGATCCTTGGTATGACCTTCTTAAAATAATTCCATGTAGCTTAGTATAAGTTGGTTGTTGATCATTGCTAGATAGCCATTTTCAAGTCTTGCCATAGATTTTCAAGCCGATTTAAGTCAACTGTAACTAGACCACTAAGGAACATTCAATGTCGTCTTGGTAAGCAACTCCGGTCTGTATTTGGCTATGTGTTTTAGGGTATTGTCCTGCTGAAAGGTGAATTTGTCTCCCAGTGTCTGTTGGAAAGCAGACTGAACCAGATTTTCCTCTAGGATTTTGCCTGTGCTTAGCTCTATTCCGTTAATTTTTTTCACAAAAACTTCCCTAGTCCTTGCCGATGACAAGCATATCCATAACATGATGCAGCCACCACCATTCTTGAAAATATGGTACTCAGAGTGGTATGTGTTGTGTTGGATTTGCCCCAAACATAACATGTTTTATTCAGGACAAAAAGTTAATTTCTTTGCCACGTTTTTTGCAGTTTTACTTTAGTGCCTTGTTGCAAACAGGAGACATGTTTGGAATATTTGTATTCTGTAAAGGCGTCCTTCTTTTCACTCTGTCATGTATGTTGGTATTGTGGAGTAACTACCATTTAGTTGATCCACCTCAGTTTTCTCCTATCACAGTCGTTAATAAACTCTGTAGCTGTTTTAAAGTCACCATTGGCCTTAATGGTGAAATCCCTGAGCGGTTTCCTTCCTCTACGGCAACTGATTTAGGAAGGGCGCCTGTATCTTTGAAGTGACTGGGTGTATTGATACACCATCCAAAAGTGTAAAATAAATAACTGCACCGTGCTCAAAGGGATATTCAATGTCTACCAATAGGTGCCTTCCTTTGCAAACCATAGGAAAACCTCTCTCGTCTTTGTGGTTGAATCTGTGCTTGAAATTCACTGCTCGACATTTCGCTGCACCTGCGATAACATCTGCAAATCTGTGTACACGACCAATAAACTGATTTTATTTGACAAACGTGTCAACAGATCCAGGATAATCCATGAATAAACCCTGACAATACAAAAGAACAGGGTGTAGAAACAAAGATTAAAGTTTTTTTTCTAACACAGAGTTACACATGGAATAAACAAAACATACAGTCAATAATACAGTAGAAAAATAAGTCTATATACAATGTGAGCAAATGAGGTGAGATAACGGAGGTAAAGGCAAAAAAGGCCATGATGGCGAGGTAAATACAGTATAGCAAGTAAAACACTGGAATGGTAGATTTGCAGTGGAAGAATGTGCAAAGTAGAAATAGAAATATTGGGGTGCAAAGGAGCAAAATAAATAAATACAGTAGGGGAAGAGGTAGTTGTTTGGGCTAAATTATAGATGGGCTATGTACAGGTGCAGTAATCTGTGAGCTGCTCTGACAGCTGGTGCTTAAAGCTAGTGAGGGAGATAAGTGTTTCCAGCTTCAGAGATTTTTGCAGTTCGTTCCAGTCATTGGCAGCAGAGAACTGGAAGGAAAGACGACCAAAGGAGGAATTAACTTTTTTGGGTGACCAGTGAGATATACCTGCTGGAGCGCATGCTAAGAGTGGGTGCTGCTATGGTGACCAGTGAGCTGAGATAAGGCGGAGCTTTACCTAGCAGAGACTTGTAGATAACCTGTAGCCAGTGGGTTTGGCGACGAGTATGAAGCGAGGGCCAACCAACGAGAGCGTACAGGTCACAATGGTGGGTAGTGTATGGGGCTTTGGTGACAAAACAGATGGCACTGTGATAGACTGCATCCAGTTTGTTGAGTAGTGTTGGAGGCTATTTTATAGATGACATCACCGAAGTCGAGGATCGGTAGGATGGTCAGTTTTACGAGGGTATGTTTGGCAGCATGAGTGAAGGATGCTTTGTTGCGATATAGGAAGCCGATTCTAGATGCTTAATGTGAGTCTGGAAGGAGAGTTTACAGTCTAACCAGACACCTAGGTATTTGTAGTTCATAGAGGTTTGTGTGTGTGTGTTTTAAATAGCAGAAATTATTCCAAAAATAACCATCACCATGCAGTTGAACCTAAACACAAAGCTAACTTAAGCAACCTCTCAACGATGAGAAAAGCAGCACATGATGTCTGTGTCCTATAAAACATGAGATCTTCCTGTCAAGCAAGCCCACCACTACAGCTCTTCATCCCCAGGGTACCAGCCTAGATCTTCACCCAGCCTTGCCTGGCCGTACGTAGCCATAATCATGATCCTGAACTACAACTCTGCTCTTTTTCTGCCTTAAGGCCCAAGGTAATTCCACAGATACAATCTGTCAGCTGTAAAGCTTCAGCTTGGCTACTGGTTCACAGAGGATCATACTGTCACGCCCTGACCATAGAGAGCTTTTTATTCTCTATGTTGGTTGGGTCGGGGTGTGACTAGGGTGGGTCATCTAGGTAATTATGTTTCTATGTTGGCCTGGTATGGTTCCCAATCAGAGGCAGCTGTTTGTTGTTGTCTCTGATTGGGGATCATATTTAGGCAGCCATTTCCCCTTTGTGCTTTGTGGGATCTTGACTATGTATAGTTGCCTGTGAGCACTATTGCAGCTTCATGTTTCGTTTTGCTATTTATTGTTTTGTTTTGCTGTGAGTTTCACCTAGAAATAAAAAGATGTGGAACCCAGATCACGCTGCGCTTTGGTCCAGTTATTATGACGATAGTGACACATACACAGGACAGCATTATGTAATTGAAATGACCTTGTGTTTAGGGTGGACTCTGACCAGCGTTCAGCTGTCAGGATGAGTAGAGAGGAGAGAGAGGATACATGTACTTTCTATCACATCTAACGGAACTGCTAGAAAGGGCTGAAGAAATAGGAGAGAGGAGGGTTTATGGTACTAATGGTCAGCTGTGATGAGGATGGAGAGGCTGTCTAATGCACCTCATGTGTCTTGGCTTCTCTACGAGATAGACCTTCCTCTGCAGGCCTGTAAAGGGTGGTTCAATGTCAAGACTGAGAGACAGACAGAACCTATTCCACTGTCTCATTTGGGAGATGGATGGAGATGGTATCTTAGTCTCGATTGAGGGGGAAAGGAAAGCGATTGATCGGTTTAAAGTGTAGCTAAAGTGAGGATGCATCGACTCCCTGGGAGTTCGGTATTTAGAATGTAAAAAAAAAACAAGAGCCCTCCATTTTAATCCTTTATTTCACAAGTTTGCAGGATTCTGGGGAAGAATAACAAGCTGGAGCAAATTAATGACACTTTTCATTACTTTTTTTCTATGGGATTTCCATGCTTTGTGTAGATTATTAAGGATGAATCCAAATCATATTTACAGCTTGTGCAGTAATTCCCTGAAGGTGAGACACATGCACAATTTGAGCTGAGACTGCTTTGTCTAGCTCTAGCACAAAGCAGAGTTTACACATTTGCCTCCCATGAGGACACAGTATTCTGCTGATGCTGCATTAGGCTTGCTCAAATGGCTCTACAGTACAGACAGTGTTCTCCATCTTTCAACATGCCTGTGTCTACCACCATCCAGGGAGGGCTTACATGAGAGAGCAGGTGGTCTGTCCTCATGGTGTCTCCTGAGACTCAGAGACAGAGTCTGCTGTCCCTGATGCCATTGTGAGGTTCAGTACTGTACACCTATCAGCCCTGATGGATCACAGAGTAAGTAGGGAGGCCCCTGTTACATTAATCAAAGCCAGATATCCTTTTCAGGCCTGGTGGCATCAGTGAAAAATGATGACCAAGCCCAGCTGGAGGATGGAGGGTAGCGAAGGGGAAAATCCTAGTTTGGCTGAAACGGGCAAACCTTAACACTTGAACCCCACACGCTGCCCCCAGTCCCATATTGCTCACAGTTCATAAAACGTCCGATATTACCTCTGAACCTTTGTCTCGGGCAATGAAATGCATGACAAATTGCTCTCTGTGCTTTTAGCAGAGTTCAATAAGGCCCAAATTGCCACTTAAATGCCTCGTGGTGAGAGTGAGGCAGATGCGGCTGAAGTAGGCTGTGGAGACTCGAGTCGACGCAAATCATGTTCCACATTGCAAACCGCAAGGAGGAAGGGAGCAGAGAGAACTGATTCCATTCTAAGCTCCATATAAAGTGGTTTAAATAGATTTAATAAATGATATTGTTGGAAGTGTGCTGAAATGTGAATAGATGTTCCCAGAGGGGATAAAAAGACACAGACCAGAATCATCTACATCATTTATATTGGTAAGAAATGATAGAAATAATCTGAGCCTGCTTTTAGAACAAAAGTTTGACCTCAATTTTCACCTTCAAGCGTTTGTAAAGAGTTCATAATGTATCGACTCAAAAAGGTATATAGGTGATTACGTGTGTATATACTTCATCAGAAAAATCTACAGTATTGAACCACCAAGGGCCTTTTTCAAAAACTTTGTATAAACCTCTATTCTTACCTCTAGCAGACAGAATGAAAATCATTAAGCCTAGTAAACAGGATTGAGTCCATTCTCAATGCTTATGTAACTACCTTAGGAAGGAGCCAGGAAATAAGAAAGAACCTGCTATCATGCATGGCCTCCCTCTCTCCCTTCAGCCACATACAAAGGCCCATGGCCTGGAGACTGAAGTGTAGCACCATCACCAACACACAGTGTAACCAGGACACAGCCTGAATGCACCACATCCCTGGAGCTCTTTCCATCACATTACCAGTGAACAGTGTGAGTGCACGCAGGCTCTTTGTATCGCCAGCTGAAAGAGAGGCTCTTTCCCACTCAAAGCTTAGCCTGCCTGCCCATGTCTCTCCTGAAGCTCCCTAAAACACTTTGCAGCTAAATCTGTTGCCCTGTTAAAACATACCTTTTCCCATCTCTTTGGGTTTCCAGCTGGATTTACCCCTATGTTATTTTTCATCTTACACTAAAGATAAGAAAATAAACCTTTTATGTGCAACTGTTGATGAAGAGGGCTTAGAATAACCTTATTTAAGCCTCAACAAAAATGTGACTGGGCAGATGGCTGAATTCAAACATGACAGGGCCCTTTGCCTCTTTCTTTGTAGTATGGTGAAAGTGACGTCCTCAGTTGTACTGTGGTTGTGTACTGTATTTTCCTTCTCACTCCTGGTGTTAGGTATTCCTCCCCATCCCTTCCCTTGGTGACATTCCCTTGGTGCTATTTGACAGCTTATTTGCTCCCCTTCTAAACATCTAAATCCATTATACTTCCCCTTCTAATAAATCCCCCCAGTTTATCTGTTAACTCATGGTAGGAAGGAAGGAGTTATATGGATGACTGGGGTAAGTGCTCCCAGTGAAAGATTCTCTCGATTCTATTCTCAGTTTTAAAAGGCCAAGGAAGTGTGAAACTTCAATATTTCTGACTGCAACAGCAATCCTGGGCCGGGCCAAATGAGTACTTCACACATGAAGAGACCCCCCCCCCCCCCCCCCCCTCCACACACACACACACACACACACACACACACACACACACACACACACACACACACCATGTTAGCTTAATTATTAATCTCTGACTTTCATTCGGTAGCTTAAACCGCCCATGCCAAAATTAAACGGAATCGGTAAAATTGTTTAACTTCCCAGACTAATACTTATCGCACTAGTGAGTTTCTCTGTTTGATTTAGCTCTGCGTTTTTTTTTAGTCTGATTTGCAAATCTTGTTTGGTTGGATGTTTGCATATGTTATAGATTTTTCCTGATTGCTCAGGGTAGTGAGGATAAAATAAATAATCACAGTGGATTTATTGCCTATAATGCAAGTTCAGCTTTGTTTAGAGAGAAAGCTCACTCATACTTTTAATTCCATTTTGTGGCACGCACTCATGGCAAAGCAATCAGATTATGGATATTAAAGGATTTGACAACTTCAGATCAGTATAATGCTTAAATTGCTTTGACGACATGTCAGACTTTGACATATCAATGCAAATAATTCATGTATCACAGTATCGTTTATGAAGAGCATCTTTTTCCCAAGTGCACTACTGTCTGACAAAGAAACTTTCCCAACAGCAAATGTCTTCATGTCCTCTCACCGCCTCTCAGCAAACAAACAACAGTAATAAATAATGAATAAATAAACACATTGAAATCAGGTGACGAAACACATTCTAAATCAAGTAGACAAACACATTGTAAATCAAGCAGACGAAGACATTTGAAAATCAAGCAGACAAACACATTCAAATCAAGGAAACAAACACATTCTAAATCAAGCAGACAAACACATTCTAAATCAAGCAGACAAACACATTCTAAATCAAGCAAAGAAACACATTCTGTATCAAGGAGACAAACATTCTAAATCAAGCAGAAAAACAAATTTGAAAACAGCAGAGAGATACAGCACACATTTATACGGAACTGTGCCTTGCATGGCAATGCTCCCGCACCTCTCTCTACCCTTGAAGCAGGGAGCTTGGCGGGGATAAGTGTGCCTTGCAGTGAGGTGTTGCGGTATCACATTAGGAGGTGTGCACTGCTTACCTGCAGATAAATACCTCAGCCGAGGTGAGGGGAACCTTGCACACAACAGCCACTGTTGTGAGCACAGGGAGGTTAATGGGGCACACAATGGTGGGCAGTGTGTGTGTGTGTGCTGCAATCCCTAGGTGAGCTGATAAAGAAGCGTGCTGGAGGCAGCCGTGTCCTCATGTCAGTGTGCGCCAGTGGCAGGAAGGGCATCCATTATCTAACAGCGTGTGGAGAGTGCTAGCCCACATATCTACCGACATCCCATCACTCATTCCAAGAAGTCACTTTTTTTTGGCCTTGAGCGAATGTAACACATGGTTGAGTGTCAACAGGGAGCTCCAGTGAACATGTCGTCTTCCTGTGACAGGGGCCACCCCCAATACATACAAACAGCGTGAATCACCTGCACTCTCTATATCCTATTAGATACACACACAGGTGAGCATGTACAGTATATTTCACATACTTATTCCTGTGAAATGTTGTGCAGTTTACCTAGGTCAATGGATTCGGTCAGAAAATCATGTTGTGGTCCCACATCAATGATTAGTAGGCTAGGCAGTGGGTGGCAGGTAGCCAAGCGGTTAGAGCGTTGGGTCAGTAACCTAAAGGTTGCTCGTTTGAATCCCCGAGCCAAGAAGATGAAATAATCTGTTGATGTTCGCTTCGGCAAGGCACTTAACACTAATTAGCCATGGCCTACAGTATCTCAGGGGGAGTTGGAATATGTGAAGAACACATTTCCATGAAAAACGACAAATATAAGCACCCACCAAATTATTATAACATTATAGTCTTTGTAACATCTGCAGTCCATTGCTTTATTAAAACAATTGAAACTTTCTCAGCAATAGCATTTTTTCTCCATTCAGCAATTAGCCACCATTCTCCCTTAGTGTGTCAGTAACGTGATCTGCTACGTGAGCACTTCTCTCCTTCATTAGGGTGTCTCTCTTTCTCTCTCTCTGTCTCTCTCTCGCTCCCTTTTCTCTTTCGCTCTCTCTCTCACACACACAAACTGATGGCAATTAGACTGTGGTTCTGCTCAAAGGCAGAAAAGATCAACCTGCTAGTCTTCTCAGAGGGAGGCTTCTCTTGAACAGCTAAACTAAAACATCAGTGCTCTGCTGTAACGAGGATAGAGAGAGACTCATTTCCTAAGGCTCTCCAGGGAGCTGGCACAGGGATGTTCATTTAGAGCCCAAAACGGGAGCTTTTCTACTGGGCCTGATCACTTTGAGGCTGGGTGTCCATGGCACGAGTGCCGAGTCCCAGGCCCTGACAATAACACCCATGTTAATGCTATAGGAAGGGCCTGGAAGGTTGGACTAGAGACGAGGCAGGAGACTGATTAGGATAAATGGACTGTTGAGAGGCTCCAAGAGATAAACAGAAGAGACAGACCAGGAGACAGACATGGGAGAAATAGACCCTGATGGACAGATGGAGGACAAGGTCCTAAAGGAATCTGGGTGAAATAAATGATCAGTTATCATCTACAAGTTCAATTAATAGACTGTCGATTCAGCTATTGGTTGAATATTTATCCTCACACCGAGTTCTCTAATCCAGGTATTCCCAAACTGGGGTACGCGCAATGCCGTCAGGGGTACGCCAAATAAAAATATGATTCACTTTTTTTCTTTTTACAATTAAACAATTATTTTTCTTTTTCTTTTTTACATTTAGTTTTTCTTTTTCTTCACATTTATATTTTCCAACGGGGCTATACATTTCGGTGAGTTTTTTCTCTCTCGCATGAGTAGCCTCGTTTCACTGCCAAAAATAAAATTAAACCATCTAGTGTTCAGCGATATAACAACACAATGTCAAATACAGGTAGCCTAGTCAAATAATTAACATCTAATCACATTAACCATTACTCTCTCGCGGGAGGCTCTTGGTGCCAAGGGAATGACTGACAGCTTGAAAGACGTTTTGGACACTACAGTGAAAATTATTAACTTTGTTATAGCAAGGCCCCTGAACTCTCGTGTATTTTCTGCACTATGCAATGATATGGGCAGCGACCATGTAACGCTTTTACAACATACAAAAGTGCACTGGTTATCAAGGGGCAAAGTATTGACACGTTTTTAAAAATTAAGAGACGAGCTTAAAGTTTTCTTTACTGACCATAATTTTCACTTGTCTGACTGCTTGCAAGATGACGAGTTTCTCACACAACTGGCCTATCTGGGTAATGTTTTTTCTCGCCTGAATGATCTGAATCTTGGATTACAGGGCTCTCTGCAACTATATTCAATGTGCGGGATAAAATTGAGGCTAAGTTGGAGCTCTTCTCTGTCTGCATTAACAAGGACAACACACAGGTCTTTCCATCATTATATGATTTTTTTGTGAGCAAATGAACTCAAGCTTACGGACAATGTCAAATGTGATATAGCAAAGCACCTGAGTGAGTTGGGTGCGCAATTACGCAGGTACTTTCCCCAAATGGATGACACAAACAACTGGATTTGTTATCTCTTTCATGCCCTGCCTCCAGTCCACTTACCGATATCTGAACAAGAGAGCCTCATCGAAATTGCAACAAGCGGTTCTGTGAAAATTTTATCAGAAGCCACTGCCAGATTTCTGGATTGGGCTGCGCTCAGAGTATCCTGCCTTGGCAAATCGCACTGTTAAGACACTGGGGCCCTTTGCAACCACGTACCTATGTGAGAGTGGAGTCTTGGCCCTCAATGGCATGAAAACTAAATACAGGCACAGACTGTGTGTCAAAATGATTTAAGACTGAGACTCTCTCCAATACAACCCAACATTGCAGAGTTATGTGCATCCTTTCAAGCACACCCTTCTCATTAACCTGTGGTGAGTTATTCACCATTTTTGATGAACAAATAAGGTTGTATATGTAAGATGGTTAAATAAAGAGCAAAAGTTTTGATTATTATTATATTGTTTTTTGTGCCCTGGTCCTGTAAGAGCTCTCTGTCACTTCCCACGAGCCAGGTTGTGACAAAAACTCACACTCGTTCTTATGTTTAACAAATGTATCGTACAATGATGGCAAAAAAAGAAAATAATAAATTTGAGAGTATGCTGACCCTGGTGCTAGAGGGGGTACGCAGCTGGAGGTTGAATGTTTGAAGGGGTACGGGACTATAAAAAGTTTGGGAACCACTGCTCTAATCTATCAAACCCAATGGTTCCCCCATCTCTTTTCTGCCGACAGTGAATTTCCTCAGTCAATGATTTTGTTTTTTTCCTTCCTGTGTATCCGCAGTATCAAATCAAGATTAAATGTGTGGGCAACTCCCACTTCGCTGTGACTTTAGTTTCTACGCCCACTGCAGTCATGCCAAGCAAGTACTGTTCCGGGCCGGCACACTAGCAGTCTGTGGGGGGATGACGGGGACAAAGTAGTGATCAGGTCCCCAGGAGAACGTGAAGTACTGTGCCTACAAGAATAGCGCTGACTGACCTATTCATAGAAGGCTCTCAGTCAGCACTGCTGATGGAAGACCGACAAACAGGCAAACAGACAGACAAGGGAGAATGCCTTGTCATTCATCTCTGACCTGATTGGACCTGTCAGGAGAGAGCTGAGCAGTGAGAACATTGCAGTATGTCCACTCGTACAGTACACTCGTTTCCCCATCCCAACTTCAAAAGAGGACGCTGTGTCTGTTTCATTGTAAATCAAATGGACATTGTTTTTAACATGCGTCTGAAAGAAGAGTATTACTATATCCTAAAATACCCTGATGTTAGTAGCTGTCACGTTACTCATCCTTACATAAAGCCTCTCTGTTATATTTAAAACTGGTGTAGGAGTCTTTTTAGTAATATTTTTAAAGCAGCACAGCTTGTAAACTACTGCCGAGAGGGAACCGCTAACCACGTCTTCATCCCAACGCTGGCAGGATGTTCACGGTATGCTAGACCACTGATCCAACAAGGACGCACAGACAGTGTTCTTTATAAGGTCTCTCATCTCAGGGAGATTACTTAAGCCTCTGTTTTACGGCAAGTGCAGCTCCTCTCATTTCCCCAAGCCCTTCTAATTATCTAGAGTCAAGGTGTGAACCGTGTGATTGCACTCTGTAGCAGAAGGTATATTACCTTTTAAGGTGTCCAGTGGGGTACCTCCGGGAGAGGTAGCATATAATTTCAACTCACATTGAATTCAATTGTTGGAGCGTGTAAAGGGATTTTCTCATTGTTGTGGTTGACTGCGTCTGGAGCCGCAGACGTGCCCAGATTGCCGTTGGTTCACAGCTGTGGAATGAAACGTGTAATATGATACGTGATTAGAGGTCACGTTGCTGTGGGATGTGTTCACTGGCATAATGTAATGTGCTAGCTATAGTAGACTGTACTCACTAACCACGTTATGCACGTTAGAGAAATCATCAGGGAATCATTTACAAGCCTGCACATCGTTAATCCACACCATCTCAGAAATACTTTCCCCAATGTGATTCTATAAATATCATAAAACATTAAAAAGGAGCTCCTAGAAGAAAGTCAAACATCCAATTGAATAAAGGCAGGCCAGGGCAATACATTGCAATGCCCATACTGTGAGACGCCTAAGACAGCGCTACAGGGAGACAGGACGGACAGCTGATCGTCCTCGCAGTGGCAGACCATGTGTAACAACATCTGCACAGGATCGGTACATCCGAACATCACACCTGCGGGACAGGTACAGGATGGCAACAACAACTGCCTGAGTTACACCAGGAGCGCACAATCCCTCCATCAGTGCTCAGACTGTCCGCAATAGGCTGAGAGAGGCTGGACAGAGGGCTTGTAGGCCTGTTGTAAGGCAGGTCCTCACCAAACATCACCGGCAACAACGTCGCCTATGGGCACAAACCCACAGTCGCTGGACCAGACAGGACTGGCAAAAAGTGTTCTTCACTGATGAGTCGCGGTTTTGTCTCACCAGGGGTGATGGTCGGATTCATGTTTATAATTGAAGGAATGAGCGTTACACCGAGACCTGTTGTCACGTTCCTGACCTGTTTTCTTTTGTCTTGTATTTATTTAGTTGGTCAGGGCGTGAGTTGGGTGGGTTTGTCTATGTGTGATTTTCTATGTTGGGATGTTTGTGTTCGGCCGGGTATGATTCTCAATCAGAGGCAGCTGTCAATCGTTGTCCCTGATTGAGAATCATACTTAGGCAGCCGGGGTTTCACGTGTGTGTTGTGGGTGTTTGTTCCTGTGTCAGTGTTTGTGCCACACAGGACTGTTTCGGTTTTGTCACGTTTGTTGGTTGTTTTGTATTTTGAAGTGTTTTGTTGACTTTCATTAAATAATGAACACTAACCACTCTGCGTTTTGGTCCTCTCCTTCTGTCAGCGAGGACAGCCGTTACACCTGTACTCTGGAGTGGGATCGATTTGGAGGTGGAGGGTCCGTCATGGTCTGGGGTGGTGTCTCACAGCATCATCGGACTGAGCTTGTTGTCATTGCAGGCAATCTCAACGCTGTGAGTTACAGAGAAGACATCCCCCTCCCTCATGTGGTACCCTTCCTGCAGGCTCATCCTGACATGACCCTCCAGCATGACAATGCCACCATCCATACCGCTCGTTCTGTGCGTGATTTCCTGCAAGACAGGAATGTCAGTTTTGTGCCATGGCAAGCGAAGACCACGGATCTCAATCCCATTGAGCATGTCTGGGACCTGTTGGATCGGAGGGTGAGGGCTAGGGCCAATCCCCCCAGAAATGTCTGGGAACTTGCAGGTGCCTTGGTGGAAGAGTAGGGTAATCTCACAGCAAGAACTGGCAAATCTGGTGCAGTCCATGAGGAGGAGATGTACTTCAGTACTTAATGCAGCTGGTGGCCACACCAGATACTGACTATTAATTTTGATTTTGACCCCCCCTTTGTTCAGGGACACATTATTCCATTTCTGTTAGTCACATGTCTGTGGAACTTGTTCAGTTTATGTCTTAGTTGTTGAATCTTGTTATGTTCATACAAATATTTACACATGTTAAGTTTGCTGAAAATAAACGCTGTTGACAGTTAGAGGACATTTATTTTTTTGCTGAGTTTATAAAAGAAGTGTACTTTAAGACAATGAAGTCAACCCAAATCATAATCCATGTCAAACAGAGACATAACTGGTCTTCTGTTGCTTCAGTCTGAGTGTGGTTTTGGCCAATGGCCATGTATTTTGCATGATGGTACAGTCGACCACAAAGTCGCTCAACAAATAATAAAACATAATTGTTCAGGAGAGTCCTGCTACCTCAAATGATAATCAAATGTAGTACTGTGAAGGACTAATTAGGGACGATAAAGTGATAAATATGTCAAGGTGAGCTCTCAATTTCACAATGCCATTTCCCCTTGTTCCCAAAGGTCTATTATTGAAGCCAATAATGGTACCCTCATAAACATTCCGAACAGGCAGGGGACTAAAATCGAATCCCAGAGCATGTCATCACCTTCTAAGTCCCTCTGAAAGTGGCTGGTGACGATGCTGCTGAAGGCTCTTGCTATTCTGGCTGCATAGCGCCTTGGGACAAACATGCAGAGGGAAAACAGCCAAGTAACCAGAAGAGCTGTAACCTACTCACCAAGGGTGAAAATGAGCCGTCCTCCCATTTTGCCAAGATTAATTGAACCCCTTGCAGCTACAGAATGAACCTGAAAGGTTGAGTGACAGCTGTAGCAGATGAATGGGATAGACTGAAAGGTCGGGCTCTGGCTCTGCAGTGCACTGCCAGTCTGCTACTGTAAAGGAAATGACCATACAGTCCTTCCCTCCTTGGAGGAACCACTTTATTTTACTTCACTTTGGGATTGAGAGGGCTATTACTTTAATGGCACTGAAAACATTGACGACAGTCTTTGGTTTTATAGAGAAATGAAATCTGCCGCACCAATGGATGAAATAATTAAGGGTCATTGTGCCGTTGTGCAAACTTAACGCACATACTTGAGGCTGTTGCTGTTTATGTATTTAGCAGATATTGTGTTGGGAATTTTGTATAATATTCAAGAGTAGTTGACCTTCTTCCTAAAGCAAGCACTGCATACAGCACATCCAGGGGCTATTATTAATTTACACACTAAGGAGGATCTGCAGTAGGATCCTGTCTACTGTACCACTCTACTGGTCTGCCTTGGGCTTGGATTTCTATGCGCAGATCAGCATATCTTTTTACAGAAGAGGAGACGAGGAATGGAAGAGGTGGGTGTGTGTGTGTGTGCATGTGTGTGTGTGTGGGGTGAGGGGTTGCTGTAATGCCACAACCTTCTCCTGTCCTCTGTCTTTGGCAGAACCTGAGCCCTCTCTGAGGAGGACTGGGTGAGAGAGGAGAGCAGGGGATGGGAGTTGGTTAGAGCCATGGCCTGACTACTTGCCAACCTCCTGAAGAGAGCGTGTTTGGTGTTGCTAATACCAGGCTCTGCCTGCCTGCCTCCCTACCTGCCTCTCTCCCTCCCTGCCTGCCTCACTGCTTGTCTACCTCTCTCCCTGCCTGCCATTGCTGTGCCCACAGCTGGGGAGGTTTAATAGCAGCCTGGGACTTTGAGGAGATTTTGGCATGGTCAGCGGCAGATAAATTGATTCATTTTCACATATTAGTGGTCATAGGGCTGGACCCAACAACATTGACAAGTGCTGATAAAGTGGAGGAAATATCATCAGACAAACCAAGTCCACTGTCTACTGTCCTTTGAGCATGAGTACGGGCATCAACATGAATGTGCATGAGGGGCATGCATTGGACTTTTAATATTCACCTCATCGTTCCTCCAATTCTTAATTCTCCATGAAATGATTTTGTATTCTATACAGATGCTGTATTGTGCTGTATAGGAGTAACACAGCCCAAGGCATGATAGGGAAACTGGACTTACATGTTCAGTACATGTTGTTTTTCTTTTACATAGTGGCCATAAATGACGAATGTGCTCGTCCTCTGAATGGGTCTGCCCTCAATCAGATCCTCACTGTTCTAATTCTCCACGGTGCATAAGGTGAGATCATCTGTACCTGTAAGCAATCACCGGCCATCTCAAAACCAAATGCCATTACATGAGGTGCCAGGGAAAAAGACTCCACAGAGATTAGAGGCATTGTCCTTTTGTATTTTCACACATGAAAACAGTGCTGTTGCCTTCTGCCTTTCCTATCCCCCACAAGCTAACATGGGGGGTCCGGTGATGATGAAGACAATCAGTTAGACGGTAAATGGTCATTGTGGTTAAACCTCTGGCTGAGAAGCATTCCCAATGACAGCGTAAAGATGACAGCGAGAGTTAACATATCACCATGGCAACCATGTCTGGTCTGGTCGGGGAGCTCACTACAGATTTCTTATTTTCTTCAGTAAATCATAAACAAAGCAAAGAATGCACAGGAGGCCGTTCACCACAGCCTTAATGAAGAAAGGAAACACAGCATGATCACTCTTTAAAATGTCATGTAGAGCAGAAAAAAAATATCTTCATTGGGAGATGGTGTACAAACAATCTTGCTTCATACACTTAACATTCTTAAAATTTCATCAGGATTATGACATTACGCTATAAACCATAGACATTTCAAGTGAGGCGCTAATGTGATTCAAGTCATATAATTTACAAGTAATAATTAAAAGCATCTTTAAATGACAGTAGTGGAGATAATTAGAACCAGCTTCCATCCAACTCAATTATTACTGTAATTATGATTTCATTTAATTGGATGGGTCCGTCTGTAGCTCAGGCCTTGAGCAGAGGCGACCCTCAACTTGGATGATTGTCCACAGAGAGCTGTCAGATAGAGGACGAGCTGCCTGGTGCCTACCCTCAGCTATCCTATGGATCGATCAAGCCACTACCTCCCTCCCTACCACAGAAACCCAAGTCCACAGCACCTCCAATTACAGATGTAGGATCTTAATTTCAGCCAGTTTGATATAGCAGGAAAAGGTATCCTGCAACAGGATGATCAGATTAAGATCCTACATCTGTACGTCCCTCCCAACCACAGAAACCCAAGCCCACAGCACCTCCAATTACCATTGATGATCTAATGAAACCTTTTCGTTTTGCGAACGCAAGAACTTTGCAAAGACTAATGCTGAACTTGGCCCTTTGTGCATTATTAATATTGACCACTTATGAGAGAATAAAGAAGCATTTACTCAGCATGGGCACGCCTGAATTAATAATAGAGCCGGTGCTCAAAGGCGTGATTAATTATCTTTCATTACAAACCCACCCAAATTCACTTGAATGACAGATGTCTTCAGCATGGGCCACCCCTATCATTATCTCAGGCATCACTTTACCCCTGCATCAGAGATTCAATAGACGTCAGCCTTTGTTATTCATCACCGTTGCATTTTCCACTCACTGAATAAACTCCTACAATATACATTCTGGTCCACAGGGTCTCTCCTATGAAAGCCGATGACATTAAGTGTGTCCGTATGCCTTAGAAGGCTTGTGTGACTGTTCCATACAGAGCGAGGTTCGATCCGCATGAGCAGCTTTGAGAAGGGCAGGATTATCTGTGTGCCATTCTGGACAGGGACTTAGAAAATCCTCCAAAAACCTCCAGAGACCATGCCCATCAAAGGTTGAAAGTGGTTACCATGGTGATGGTGAGAGGAAGTAACTGTTTGAGACAGACCTGTGTGCAAGATCACACAGTGTTCCGTCCCAGAGTTCTGTGCGGTTGGTGTTCATTTTGCCCAGGGCCAGAAAGCTTTGTCCTCTAGACCGCTCCCTGCAGCAACATCAGGTAGTCTGAATTAAAATGGAGTGGACCCCATGGGCTAATACCAGCTACACTTCCAGACTGTTTGAAGTCATGGATTTTTTCTACATAATTACAGCTTTTGTCGCAAAGCAAAAACAAGCCCACAGATCCCTGTGGATCACAATGGTCTTGCAGAAGAAACATATTTAGAATGTTCTATCATATAGGGCTACATCTATTGAGTCTCATTCTTTTTCTGTCATCTGAGTTGGCCACTGATATCATCAATGTTTGGAATTTGGCCTATAAAAAAAAGTCACGGGTCATCATGGGTGTCGGGGTTGACTGGGAGAGAGCTGGGGGAGAGGGGGTAGAGGGGTTATAGAGCGATAGGGTGTTGATTCATCCATACCATGGTGGGTCTGTGCAGTTCATTTGTCTCTGTCAGCAGGGAGACTGCAGGGACAGAGAGAGTGGTCAGAGTGGTCAGCTGAGGTGAACAGGACCATAGTGGGAGTACCACCACATGGTTGTCACTGTTCACCAAGTTTTGAATAAGCTTAGGAAAGCCATAAAGATGACCATCTTGACTTCATTCAGCGTCTTTGTTAATTCACTGAGTGCTGTGTTATCAATGTTTTATTTTTGAGTATCAGAATTTGAATGGGAAATAGTATACATCAGTGAGTAGTAACAGTGTATGTTGTTCTCCTGCCATTGGAGGACCTTGAGTCAAGCTACTTGTTTGGGAATTAGCTAGCTAGATAAAAACAAATCATATTTTGGTCATGGTTGAGATCAATTGTGTTAGTATATGTAATCTTATCTTATTGGATTTAGATCAGGGTTATAACAACAGCATGTCATTGCACGGCCTCTGTTGTTTATCTTGTCAATAAGCTGTAATTGTGTTGGTTTTCAGCCACCCTTATTTTTCACATGTGGCATCATTCAGCCGTCCTCTGTGGCAGTGACTGCCTCCGGACAAACACAACAGAAATAATACTGTGGCTGGCGCAAAATACAGAGCAGCTCTCATTAATAATGAAAAGGGATGGGTAGCATCCCTTGCGTGTGAAGAAATTGCTGAGAATCGGGCAGAAGTGCAGCTGGCGTGTTAGTCTTGTTTTTCAGAAATGGACATCTTCAATGTTGCTCCCCAGGGGCGACACTCAGAGGAAGAGCTATTTATAGATAATAGTCTGAATAACTTGTCAGATTTCTATTTGGATGGCTTTTTCTGTGGGTTTGTCCTGTACAAGTCTTGTCGGGATTCTGTTTTCCTGTCCTTGGTGAAACAAACCAATAAATGATTTATCCAAGAATAAATTCATGGAAGTTGGTTGACAATCAGCACTTCCACTTCAAAATGTCATGCCAATATCCATTTGGGTCCTGAATAACTGTACATGGGCATTGTTTTCTAGCCACACCCACATGACAAACTATGTAAATAGTCTTCATTGCATGCATGTCTGTGAACTAAAATGTATCTCTACATCATTTGAGGAAAACATCCACCCAATGGCAGCTATGTCGTTCCCAACCCCTGCCCACTGAAGCGCCATCATACCACCCCTTCAATAAGACCCATTGTTTTATAATGAGAAGGGCCATTCTAATACTCCCTGCTCTCCCTTCATGTTTCTGTAGGTGCCTGCCCTTACGACGTGACAGTGTACATGGTCTGGATACCACCAGCCGTCCTGCAAGCCCTGCTACACTCCAAAGCCAAAGTTCCACTCTTCTTCATCACCAGCCACAGCGCCCATCTCTCCAAGTTTGTCCAATTAAGGGATGTATGAGGACTTAAGAGGCCAGGGTTACTAGCAGGCCACACTAGAAAAAAACTGACGAGATCCTTGCTGGCTGCAGACGGGCAGAACACTGTTGATTGTGAGTATCTTCATTGCTCTATGTTGACATGAATCTTCATTTCTCACCAGAGGTAAAGCTGCCATTCTGGCCACAGGCATTGGTCATTTTCCAAAGGAGCAAAAGTACTGTATGTAGGGAATGCACTGTCTCTAGCCAAAACCGAGCACAACTATTTCCTTCAACACAGAGTTTCCTATAAAAAAGGCAATGAATTGTATATCAGGCGGCAGCCATTACGGGGCCAGAGGCCTGCCAATAGGTGTGCCGTTTCTTACCCCAACATAAACTACTGTATGTGTATCACACACTGAGCAGAAACTGTCAGGCTCGTGCCGCCCTGTGTCGTGTTGCCCTCTGTTTTGTTTCATAGCAGATTAACAAACGCACTGCTGAATTATTTATTAGCATTTTCAGCTACATTTAAAAGTGATGACACAATCATGTCTACATCAGGGGACATGATAAGTGGGATGATGTAGGTTAAAACAGGGCTACCTCTGGCCCCTCCTCTCTGTGCACTATTCCATTTTTACAGGGGATGGAGGGATTAGGAAAACGACAGGGGCGAAATGATCTGACAGATCCACTTATTTCAACCATCTGTGAGCCCCCGACCCTGATACCGTATTATTAGAGCCAGATACCTCTGAGTTGAATAGGTAGATGTCGGCTTGAGAGGGGAGAGGAGAAGGAGGTCTGGGAGGAAGAAGGAAGGTGTAGGTGAATGTGATGGAAAAGCAGGAAAAATAAACTTCAGAGGTGGAAGGAGGGAGAGAGGAGTGAGCAAGCTGGCGGAGGGAAACACCTGTGGGTGCTGCCTGTTGTCTATTGTGCTTCTCGACTTAAAAGACTTGGGCCAGATGAATGCATTCCTCATTCTCCCTCTGCCTTGCCTGATACAAACAAACAATGCTGAAATAAGTCTGGTCAGCACGCTGTCTACAAAATGTACATAAAATAATTTTACCGCAGTACCCTGGGAGACAACTACTATTCCTGTTAGGTGAGATCTTCATTGTTAGAAACATAGGGTACAACGGGATATCGGATGTATTGTTCCTCATGGTGCAATCAATGCTTTTTAGTTTTTTCATTGTTGTCTTGTCTCCTGTATTATTACACACACAAAACCTATGTGACTTCCTGTTGAGTGTTGTTTGGCTCTGGATTATATCATTGTGAATTCTAAAGTAATTACACTGTAACGAAAAAGCGCAGTAGTGTTTTAATATCTTTACAACAGTAGGTACATTCCGTTCTCGGCAAAGAACATATTGTCTGTGTTGTGAAATAATGTGCTATAAATGACATTCTCATTCCCCAAATAGGTGGGAGTTCAATTAGTTCAGACCAACCAATCAGGTAGTGTCCCGTCATAGATTTACAGACCGTGATTGACTGCTGTGAGGGCTAGCTTAGCTCTGCCAATCTGTGGGCCCAGTGAAATGAGATGCTGAAATAATCATTACTGCTACTGACAGATTCAAATGAAAAAGAGAGATAGAGAGAGAGAGAGAGAGAGAGAGAGAGAGAGAGAGAGAGAGAGAGAGAGAGAGAGAGAGAGAGAGAGAGAGAGAGAGAGAGAGAGAGAGAGAGAGAGAGAGAGAGCTGTCACACACATTGAGTCCTAGAGCACCGGGAGACCGGGGTTGGGCTGAATTAAACTGAGAGGATGTCCTTTCCAGCTCTGCGGAGGACCACAGAGACACATCCGCCCCCACTGTGTCAGAGCAGATAGATAGAGAGAGAGAGTAGGAGAGTGAGGGGTGCAGCTTCCTGGCAGCCCAGCCTGCAACCCTTCAGCATCCCTGCTTATTAATTAACAGCAGAAATACAGCTGCCCCGCAGACCCCTGAACCCTACAATCTCTGCTTCTGTCCCGCTCTGACCAAATCATGTCGGGGTAAATCCTGTTAAATAAATAATCATGGTTTAAAGAAGGACAACAAAATAATTGAGTATCGTGACATTACTCGAAGGGTATTACCTCCACAATGACAAGAATACAGATGGCTAGCATAGTCATTTCTCACCACTCATATGTTGGTAGCTGGTTTTGGGGATTTTTGAGGGCTACCCCTTTATAATGCTGCTTCTAAAGTCTCAAATATTACAGCATGATATCCCCTCAACACAAATACTGTCATATTTAGATTTTTCCTTAGGTTAGGCCACATCCACCCCAGCAGAATTGCTGTCAGATACAACAGCATTTCTCATTCTGCTGGAGTGTACAGAGTTTCTCCCTAGGCCTGGATGATAAACACCCCAGAGACAGAGGTTTTTGTAGAATAAGAAATTGGAACATCAATTATTGAGTGAGAACTCAGCCCCCAAAAGCTTTCATTGTATTTCTCTCTGTGATCGGGAAAAATACACGTCCATGAACTTTTCCACAACCGCATCTTTAATGTTAACAAACACTTTATAGCCTCAAAACATGGTAAAAACAATCATTTTGATCTCATGGATGGTCAGTCCTTGCATCTATAGCCAAGTCTATGAATTTGAGAGTTATTACATTTCTCCAGGCTGATCCCTCAGCTTTTTACAGAGGCGGGGTGACCGATTTAAGGACTCTGGCTTTAATAGCAGGAAAACATGCAAAAATACATATCAAATATATGAGAATTAATGTACTTTAATCATATTAATTAAGAGGGTTTTGCCACCTACACTATAGTCAATACACTATGGTTATTTTCTCGAGCATTACATCAAGTTCAGGAGATGGAGACTAAAGCTCCAAACAAACATCTGAACTAGTCATTTTTAAGCCATGAAAACACTTTATATTGCTATTTCTTATGGCAAGAGTGGCACATGGTCTGTCACACATTGCAAATTGATTTGGACGAGAAATGGAAACGCATGGATTGGTTGACACTTTCTTTGGCATTTCTATCAAAAGTGATGTACTGTCTGTTTATAATGACCCACCCATTCTTTGACCGCACATAACATCCAGCAAACTTTGTTTCTGTAAGGGAGTGCGTAACTGATGGCAAGGAAGTCAGGCGCAGGAGAGCAAAACTGGGTAATCAACGGAGCAGTTTTATTCATAAAACCACTGGAAACCAGAACAACAAACAAATGGGTACAAAACCCGTCGCGAACCAGAGAAAACGTGCACATGCACTTACAATAAACAATTCCGCACAAAGATATGGGGGGAACAGAGGGTTAAATACACAACATGTAATGAGAGAATTGAGACCAGGTGTATGGGAAGACAAGACAAAACAAAAGGAAAATGAAAAATGGATCGATGATGGCTAGAAGACCGGTGACGCCGACCGCCGAGCGCCGCCCGAACAAGGAGAGGAACCGACTTCGGCGGAAGTCGTGACAATTTCCAGTAGTTTGAAGGCTGAATTGTGCACTCATGCCATTTTGTAATATACAGTAAATTTCCTTACAATACATTAGCAAATTTATGCATTTCAACATATGCACTTTTTATTATTAATGGCCAAACAACAATTATTACAGTATTATTTAGAACCTGGAGAATTCTTTAGAGTGCTGCCGCTCAGGTCTTGGGAGAGATCCTTTTTATGTGGGGATAGTATTCATACCCCTTGACTTATTCCATATTTTTTTGTGTTACAGCCTGAATTCATTATTTCTTTCTCACCCATCTACACACAATACCCCAAAAACATTTTTTTAGAAATTCGATTTTTTTTTAGAACATTTATTGAAAATGTAATGCTGAAATATCTCATTTACATAACTATTCACACCCCTGAGTCAGTAC
The DNA here is from genome assembly GCF_016432855.1 of Salvelinus namaycush. Classification (NCBI taxonomy): domain Eukaryota; kingdom Metazoa; phylum Chordata; class Actinopteri; order Salmoniformes; family Salmonidae; genus Salvelinus; species Salvelinus namaycush. The sequence goes on from NC_052329.1 coordinate 17,841,019, forward strand.
ATGTTAGACTCAGCTGGGAGTCTTACTGGGTAAGTCTCTAAGAGCTTTTGTCACGTTCCTGACCTGTTTTCTGTTGTTTTGTATGTGTTTAGTTGGTCAGGGCGTGAGTGGGGGTGGGTAGTCTATGTTATGTGTTTTCTATGTTGGGTTAATGTGTTGCCTGGTATGGTTCTCAATTAGAGGCAGGTGTTTGACGTTTCCTCTGATTGAGAACCATATTAAGGTAGGTTGTTCTCACTGTTTGTTTGTGGGTGATTGTTCCTGTGTCTGTGTATTCCACATGGGACTGTTTCGTTTGTTCGTTCGTTTTAGGTAGTCTGTTCCTGTTCGTGCGTTCTTCGTCTATATGTAAGTTCGTTTGTTTCAGGTCTGTTGCCTTCGTTTATTGTTTTGTAGTTTGTTCTAGTGTTCTTTAGTGTTGCGTCTTTCATTTAATAAATCAGTATGTATTCATCACCCGCTGCGCCTTGGTCCGTTCATTCACCACAAGACGAACGTTACAGCTTTGCACACCTGGATTGTACAATATTTGCACATTATTATTTTTTAAAGTATTGAAGCTCTGTCAAGTTGTTTGTTGATCATTGCTAAACAGCCATTTTCAAGTCTTGCCATAGACTTTCAAGTCGATTTAGTCAAAACTGTAACTAGGCCACTAAGGAACATTCAATGTCGTCTTGGTACGCAACTCCAGTGTACTGTATATTTGGCCTTGTGTTTTAGGTTATTGTCCTGCTGAAAGGTGAATTTGTCTCCCAGTGTCTGTTGAATTGCAGACTGAACCAGATTTTCTTCTAAGATTTTGCCTGTGCTTAGCTCTATTCCGATTATTTTGATTCTAAAAAAACTCCCTATTCCTTGACGATGACAAGCATACCCATAACATGATGCAGCCAACACCATGCTTTAAAATATGTAGAGTGGTACTCAGTGATGTGTTGGATTTGCTCCAAACATAACACTTTGTATTCAGGACATAAGGTTAATTTCGTTGCCACATTTCTTGCAGTTTTACTTTAGTGCCTTAATTCAAACAGGATGCCTATTCTGTACAGGCTTCCTTCTTTTCACTCTGTCATTTAGGTTATTGTGGACTAACATCCTCAGTTTTCTCTTATCACAGCCATTAAACTCTGTAACTGTTTTAAAGTCACCATTGGCCTCATCGTGAAATCCCTGAGCGGTTTCTTTCCTCTCCGGCAACTGAGTTAGGATAGACGCCTGTATCTTTGTAGGGACTAGGTGTATTAATACATTATCCACAGTATAATTAATAACTTATTTTTTACCCATCTACCAATAGGTGCCCTTCTTTGAGAGGTATTGAAAAATCTCAATTTAATTCATTTTAAATTCAGGCTGTCACACAACAAAATGTGAAAAAGTCAAGGGGTGTGAATACTTTCTGAAGGCACTGTACCATAATGTCACATACAGTATGTACATGGTCATGGCATGTTATGGATTTAGCTATGCAAATAACACGTATTTGAGCGCGGCTCTGTTGCGACCTGCAGTGTGTGTGACGTTTGGTGTGGCGTTATCTTATGTTTTTAATTTGTACACTTAGTGGCGTTATTTTATGTTTTTAATTTGTACACTTAGTTTACAAACATTCTGCCAACCATGGATTTCCAGTGGTGGGGTGTTGGACTGATCTTGTTGATCGTGTACATACCCGCTATGAACGGACTAAATAATGAAAACGCTGCTGGCAGCGGAATCCAATACAGCAGGGAGTTTTTACTACAATGCAACTCAAATACGAACGCGATGGATATCCCAATGGCCCATCTAATACCTGATTGTCTGCGAGTGGATTACAAACCCAAATGCAAACGTGGAAAACGCGGGGGAATCAGACAACGACTTAAAAAAATTAAGAACAAACTTCCCTTACCCACCACCTTGCTGATTAATGCCCAGTCACTGAGGGGGAAAGCGGATGAGTTGTCAGCGAATCTGCGCTTCCAACACGAATATCGGGAGGCCTGTTTGCTGGCAATTACTGAGACTTGGCTGGATGACAGAGTCCCGGACAGAGAAGTGGAGCCGGCCGGCTTCGCCCTGGTCAGAGCGGACCGCGATCTGACAGTCACAGGGAAACTTCACGGCGGGGGCGTCTGCCTGCTTGTCAGGGACCAGTGGTGTAAATCGATCCTGGTAAGAGAGCGACTCTGTACCCCTGACATTGAACTGCTTTCTGTGTCACTGCGACCTTACTATCTGCCCCGTGAGTTCCCCCAATTGTTTGTTACCGTTGTGTACATTCAACCAAAAGCTAATATAACAAAGGCATCAGAGATTATTTATAATCTGTCACAGAAACTGGAATCCATCTCCCCCGACGCACCCAAATTTATTTTAGGGGATTTTAACAACTGTACCTTGCGCAAAGTCTTGCGCACATACCATCAGTATGTGAAATGTCACACTAGGAAAAATAGGACTCTTGATTTGTGCTATGGGACAATACCAAAGGCGTTCTCTGCCACCACCAGACCTCCTCTGGGGACATCAGACCACAATGTGGTCTACCTCAGGCCAACTTACTGTCGCCTCCTGGAGAGGGAGAAACCCACAGTTAAAACTGTCCAGATCTGGAATGACAACAGTATCACTTGTCTCCAGGGGTGTTTTGACTGTACAATGTGGGAGGTATTTGAGGACAGCAGCTCTGATCTGGATGAACTCACAGAGGTTATTTCAGACTATGTAAACTTCTGTGTTGAGTCAGTTGTGCCTACTAAGACCTGTAAAATCTTCCCTAACAACAAGCCTTGGGTATCAAAACATCTAAAATCACTACTTGATAGGAAGAAGGCAGTTTATGCTGGGGGTGATAGACAGGCTTTAAGAGATGTACAACGTGAGATAAAAAGACAGATACTGGTGGACAAGGAGGCATACAAGCAAAGGGTGGAGAGGACCCTCTCCTCAGGAAACGCAAGGGTGGCCTGGCAAGGGATTAAATCCATGGCTAGCGCCCCCCATATAGGCAGGGGAAAAACCAGTGCTGACCTTGGGGGATATGAGGGCCAGAACATGGCTAATGAACTGAATGTTTTCTTCTCAAGATTTGAATCAGACAACTTCGTGTCGGAGGTAAAACAAATGGAAGCATCATTACAAATGTTTGAGAGAGTTGTTGTTCAACAGTCTGATGTTCTAAAGTTGTTCAGGGGATGTAACACATACAAAAGCCCAGGCCCAGACAAAATAAGTGGGCATGTGTTAAAGCACTGTGCTGAACAACTGGCTGGTGTTTTTACAGACATTTTCCAATCCTCACTCAACCAGCAACACGTTCCAGTATTGTGGAAAAAAATCAATAATTATACCAATTCCTAAAGTATCGAATCCCTCTGTGCTGAATGACTATCGCCCTTTCGCTTTGACGTCCTTAGTTATGAAATGCCTTGAGAAAATTGTGAAAAGTCATATTCTCAGTGTCACCCAGAAGCTCCTCGACCCATTTCAGTTTGCCTATCAGACCAGCAGAGGAGTTGATGATGCCATTCTTACCCTCCTTAACATGGTCTATAGACATCTAGAAGGTGCCAAATCCCATGTCAGGGTTCTGTTTGTTGACTTTTCTTCTGCCTTCAACACAATCCAGCCCTACATTCTGGCACAGAGACTCATTCGGGACTTTTCCTTAGATGGGGGGCTGGTTTTGTGGCTGTTGGACTTCCTGAGCCAACGCTCACAGCGAGTCAAAATAGGTCCCCATGTGTCGGATATACGCAATACCAACACAGGCTCTCCTCAGGGATGTGTTTTGTCCCCACTTCTGTACATCTTGTACACTAATAGTTGTACTAGTTCCCATACTGACAGACACCTCGTTAAGTTCGCTGATGACACTGCCTTGATCAGCCTGTTGCATGATGACGAGGAACATCATGGCCCGGTCCTAGATGACTTTGTAGAGTGGTGTGAGGAATCACACTTGGTCCTCAATACTAACAAGACCAAGGAGATGTGCATAGACTTCAGGAAGCGTACAACACCTACCTCTGTAACATCTATCAGAGGCCAGAATATAGAAATTGTAGAGGAATATAAATATCTGGGTGTCTTTTTGGACAGTAAGCTTCAGTGGAGTAAATGTACAGACCAGACCTACAAAAAGAGCCAACAGAGACTGTACTTTCTAAAAAAGTTGGGTTCTTTTAATATAGACTGTACTATATTGACTCTGTTTTACAAATCCTTTATTGAGAGTATTTTAACTTTTTGTATTGTTTGTTGGTTTGGCAATGCCACTGTCAGTCAGAGAAACATGCTGAGAAGGATTATTACCACAGCAAGTAAGGTACTTGGAGTCAAACAGACAGGCCTGGATGAGATCTTTAAGGTCAGGGCCCTCCGTAAGACTCACAAAATCATTTTAGACCCAAGTCACCCCCTGTACCTGGACTTTGAATTACTCCCCTCTGGGCGCAGGTATAGGGCACCCCTCAGCAGGAAAAATAGAACGAGACAATCATTTGTGCCAGGTGTGATATCCCTCTTAAATAGCTCGGGCAAATGTTCCCATTGACCTTAAGGCCAGCAGGCTAGTCTTTGTTTTAAATGTTTTAAATGTTTTATTTTTAATTTATTTCTTATTTCTTACTATTATTATTTTTTTTATTGGTGCGTGACTGTTATTGAAAGTTGTATTGTCAATCTTGTTTTGTATTTAACGCCACTTTAAATGTGTACATGACACTGCAACAAAATTTCCCCATGGGGACAATAAAGTAAGTAAGTAAGTAAGTAAGTATGCAAAGTAATTATGCTCAAACTAATGTGTCTGAATATGCATACTCCTCCATAAACAACAGTATAAATCAAGATTAACCAAATAAGGCGTGAGCATGTTCAGTCTACTTTATGTGAGGCGGTGCTGCATGGATTTACCCCAAAACGAGTTGGCTGGCAGTATGCTACACTACCTGCACACTGTGAGCCCTGGAAGATGAGATAACTAGCCCTCTGCTGAGGCGCTGTGCTGTGAGGCGCTGCCTGTGAGATCTCAAGGACCTGCTGCATGAAGCGACTTAATCACACGGTAGCAGATCACAGCCTCACAGCCCACCATCACACCTCAGGGCCAGTCAGAAGGGGGAGGGATGGAGACAGTCAGCCACATCTGAAACACAAACTCCCAGATTTTCTGCATCTCCGTAGGGGCCGACCGGGGGAGATGGATGCCCAACTTTTCGGCAGCAGTGCAGTGCGCCCTGCGGCAATACAGCAGTAACAATCCCCGCTAAGGCAATCTCATTTCAGCTGCTAAATTTTCTGTCTCAACATATGGCCACTATGATACAGTTTATGCTGTTTGAAAACAAGGGATTGGCTCTCGGGCCCCAAGTGATTACTAAACTTATATAACACTGTAGGGTTGGAAACCAATTGCCACATATCATTCGTTGCTTTTTTCCCAATTCAAATGGAATGTTACAGGTGTACTGTGACTGTAATGTATTGTATCTGTTGGAATAAAAAACAAACTGTGACATTAATGAGTCAGAGTTAGGATGAAGAATATGGAATGTAAAGTTAGACTAAGGTACACTACATACACATAGGCCTATACACTTACAAGGAACGGAAACCAATTGAGGCAGAGAGGAACAGCATGCGATCAATTTCGAGCCGCAGAGATTTTCCTCATAACGCAGGGATCTGTGTATTGTTGAGCCTGGAGAAACCTTGAATCTCCTCTAGCCCTGAGATGTGTAAAATCAATATGTGCCCTTCAGTTTGAGCCCTGTGAATTGGAGAAGGAATTACAATCTATCCTTGAGCAGCAGCAGACCCTTTTCATTCCCAGAGTAAAGGTCTTTACCACAATGAGGCAGCCTGTGATAGAATAGAAGCCATTCCCCTGCCTAATGTGTGCATTCTACTATTGCATTCCCTATCAGACAAGGTTGAGCTGTGCAATAGAACATATCCACAGCTGTAATCTTTAAACAGTGCATACTGTCAGTGGCCACATAATGCCCTTAAACATACAGCATTATTACATTATTGTAACTGTATGAACGATTTGCACTGACTTGTTTGCAATGGGTTTAGTTCAATCAATACCACAGCACGAATCATTATTCTAGTCTAACAGGTTAGGGCCATGGGGTCAACCATATACTCAGAGTAGATGCATTCATTCATCAAGCTAAAAGAGGCAACTTTATTCCGACGGGTCACGCAAGCTTGCCAGTATCATTTGTGTCAATCCAGGAACAGATTCTGACCAGGATTAACAGGAAATTGACAGTGGAACATTTTCAGTGAATATAACTCTTATTATACTCACCACCCACCCACTCAGAGAGATATGTGCAGTATGTGCATAGACATAACATATACAGTTGAAGACGGAAGACGGATTCCAACTTAGGTTGGAATCATTAAAACTCGTTTTTCAAACACTCCACAAATTTCTTGTTAACAAACTATAGTTTTGGCAAGTCGGTTAGGACATCTACTTATCTATCTAGTAATTTTTCCAACAATTGTTTACAGACAGATTATTTAAATTGTAATTGTAACGGGTTTCGTCCTCTTCGTCTGGGGAGGAGTAGCAAGGATCAGACCAATACACAGCGTGGTAAGTGTCCATAATGATATATTTAATAAATCAAACAGAACACTGAACGAAATAACAAAAATACAACCCGAAACAGTCCCGTATGGTGAAAAACATTAACACAGGATACAACCACCCACAAAACACAAAGGAAAAACAGGCTAACTAAATAGGGCTCCCAATCAGAGACAACGACTGACACCTGCCTCTGATTGGGAACCATACTAGGCCAAACACAGAAATAGACAACCTAGACATAAAACATAGAATGCCCACCCACATCACACCCTGACCAAACAAAACATAGAAACATACAAAGCAATCTATGGTCAGGGCGTGACAATAATTCACTGTATCACAATTCCAGTGGGTCAGAAGTTTACATACACTAAGTGGACTGTGCCATTAAACAGCTTGGAAAATGACAGAAAATTATGTCATGACATTAGAAGCTTCTGATAGGCTAATTGACATCGTTTGAGTCAATTGTCGGTGTACCTGTGGATGTATTTCAAGGCCTACCTTCAAACTCAGTGCCTCTTTGCTTGACATCATGGGAAAATCAAAAGAAATCTGCCAAGACCTCAGAAAAAAAATTGTAGACCTCCACAAGTCTGGTTCATCCTTGGGAGCAATTTCCAAACACCTGAAGATACCACGTTCATCTGTATAAACAATAGTACGCAAGTATAAACACCATGGGACCACGCAGCCGTCATACCGCTCAGGAAGGAGACACATTCTATCTCCTAGAGATGAATGTACTTTGGTGCGAAAAGTGTAAATGAATCCCAGAACAACAGCAAAGGACCTTGTGAACATGCTGGAGGAAACAAGTACAAAAGTATCTATATTCACAGTAAAACGAGTCCTATATCGACATAACCTGAAAGGCCGCTCAGCAAGAAGAAGCAACTGCTCCAAAACCGCCATAAAAAAAGGCAGACTACTGTTTGCAACTGCACATGGGAACAAAGATCGTACTTTTTGGAGAAATGTCCTCTGGTCTGATGAAACAAAAATAGAACTGTTTGGCCATAATGACCATCGTTATGTTTGGAGGAAAAAGGGGGACGCTTGCAAGCCGAAGAACACCATCCCAACCGTGAAGCACGGGGGTGGCAGCATCATGTTGAGGGGGTGCTTTGCTGTAGGAGGGACTGGTGCACTTCACAAAATAGATGGCCTCACGAGGAAAGAAAATTATGTGGATATATGGAAGCAACATCTCAAGACATCAGTCAGAAAGTTAAAGCTTGGTCGCAAATGGGTCTTCCAAATGGACAATGACCCCAAGCATACTTTCAAAGTTGTGGCAAAATGGTTTAAGGATAACAAAGTCAAGGAATTGGAGTGGCCATCGCAAAGCCCTGACCTCAATCCTATAGAAAATTTGTGAGCAGAACTGAAAAAGCATGTGCGAGCAAGGAGGTCTACAAACCTTACTCAGTTACACCAGCTCTACACCAGCTCTGTCAGCTCCAACTTATTGTGGGAAGCTTGTGGAAGGCTACCCGAAACGTTTGACCCAAGTTAAACAATTTAAAGGCAATGCTACCAAATACTAATTGAGTATTTGTAAACTTCTGACCTACTGGGAATGCGATGAAACAAATAAAAGCTGAAATAAATCATTCACTCTACTATTATTCTGACATTTCACATTCTTAAAATAAAGTGGTGATCCTAACTGACCTAAGACAGGGAATTTTTACTAGGATTAAATGTCAGGAATTGTGAAAACCGAGTTTAAATGTATTTGGCTAAGGTGTATGTAAACTTCCGACTTCAACTGTAGATGGCATCTGATGAAGAAAACGTGTGACTGCATAATAATCACAATGATCACACGTTGCCACTGTGGCATTGGTCATATTTCAATGTAACATAGGATTAATTTCTCAAACACAGCATACATCAAGTCAGAATCCAAATCAGAGGATTTGTGTGACTTTTGTGTGACAAACCATGCAGGGTAGGGGGGAAAAAAGCCTTTGAATTGCCCAATCAGGAGGCCTAATCGGAGGAAAGAGTCCCAGGTCTGCGGATAAAGGATTGTGTGATTGAATGCAGTGCTGACGGCACCTGATTACTGTCGCCGTGCTAGCATCCATAACCCCCAATAACGTAATTAAAGGGAAATATTCAACCTCCTTCCCTTGGAATTTACGGCTGGACGTTTTAATTGGATCCATTTCCTCTGGTAATACTGCATCCCCTGGGGTCCTCATTAGTGCTACTGGGTCCCTTGGGTGCACCATGGTTTAGACTCCCGTCCAAACAGACTACAGCCTCCCAACTCCCACAGGACAGATATAACTTCTGTAATGGACAGTGTGAAGGAAGGAACAATTGTCCCGCTGTCTTGATTGTGTGATCCTATCACTATGCTCTAGCTGGCAAGGCTCTTGAAGGGATAGGGGTTGGAGACAGAGGGTTCATGGAAACAAAGGGTTTTATTATGGAATCATCTCAGATATTTCAGAGCCACCTGGTCCAGAAGGGGATTGTTGGCATGGTTGCACTGTCTGGCAGTGCCACTGGAGAGGTACAGTATATTATGGAATGGTGTATTCTTCTTTGTTATCAATAGCCTACCAGTTAGTTTAGCTCTATTCCTTCTACTGTATGTATCTGACGATCCTAGTCTCATTTACAGACATTCAAATTAGATAGCTATCTCGAGATGTGATGATGGATGTCGATAATAGATTATCCTGACTAGATTATTAGCCTCTGAGTGTTGGAATAGCCAGAATAGGGCATGTGATCAAAGTCAACGATGAGTCTCTCTGCAAAGTCATCTTCCAGCCGAGCCAATGACAGTATACTGTTCTGTAGCATCAGCAGATGCAGAAATGCTGTGTCAACAATGATCTGCGAGTGTCATTTTTCTGTTCCCTCCAGCGCTTTGGAATGTGACTCTGTATATTGGATTGCACCACTGATGTGCAAGGACAGCAGAGGTAAAAGGGCTGACAAAAATATGCCAACCAGTCGGTAATTTGAGATGGTAAAAACTGTGGAGTATGGAGAGATGAGCATTGAAATGTCAGAGGCCCCTCATTAAGAAGTGAACTTAAACTTAAGATGAGTCATTTTCAGTTAGGCCTCTGGATGAACTAAACAAATAGGACTACTTAATTAATAGGTATGTCCAGTGTGACACTTATTTGGTATTTCACCAAGGAGTTTAAAATGTCATGTCTTCTCAAAATGTTTAAATCCCAGTCTGTGCAGAGTACACTTTGAAGGTTCTGAGCAAATGCTTCAACTCTACATTCTCTATCTTTAGACAGGTTAGCTGACAACGTCCCTACAACGATGCACACACTTCAATGGGCCAGAAGGCCATGTGTTGTTATGATTCTGGATGGCCAGATAGCTAGCAACAATAACAAGAAGCTGCCATGTGGGGAATCGTAGGTGGCTCGTTTCAACAATTTTTATCTTGTTCTTGATACCATGTCTTGTTTTGAGGTGTTTTGACTGATGTCACGTCTATGCTAATATTGCTAAATTCGATAGCCTGCTAGTTAACAACTACAACAATGTATTTGAGAGACAACAAGTGCTCATTGTGTAAATGTATTTATGTTTTCATTGAATATTGGAGACAAAATATAGTTTATAAAACCCTGTCAGTTTTGTTCCATAGTTGGCATGCGTCAATTTTCTTGCTAAACAACCAACCCGTTTATTAATTGCTGAAACTGTGTCAGTTACATATGATGAATTGGCTGCAGTAGGTTTACCTGAAATACATCCTTCAAAACTTTAAATATATATAAAAATAAACATCTCTCTTTATCCTGCAGTGCTATACGGAGAGGTTAGGCATTTCTTTATATAAAAATGGTTTATATAGAGGTCACTCAAATCAAATCAAATCAAAGTGTATTTGTTACGTGCGCCGAATACAGTGAAATGCTTACTTACAGGCTCTAACCAATGGTGCGGGGAAAAAAAGGTGTGTGTGTGTGTGTGTGTAGGTAAGTAAAGAAATAAAACAACAGTACAAAGACATTTGAAAAAAGAGTAGCAAGGCTATATACAGACACCTGTTAGTCAGGCTTATTGAGGTAGTATGTACATGTAGGTATCGTTAAAGTGACTATGCATATATTTGGATGAACAGAGAGTAGCAGAAGCGTAAAAAGAGGGGTTGGGGTTACCTGTTCAGGAGTCTTATGGCTTGGGGGTAAAAATTGTTGAGAGGCCTTTATTGTCCTAGACTTGGCACTCCGGTATCGCTTGCCATGCGGTAGTAGAGAGAACAGTCTATGACTGGGGTGGCTGGGGTCTTTGAAAATGTTTAGGGCCTTCCTCTGACACCGCCTGGTGTAGAGGTCCTGGATGGCAGGCAGCTTTGCCCCAGTGATGTACTGGGCCGTACGCACTACCCTCTAAAGTGCCTTGCAGTCGGAGGCCGAGCAATTGCCGTTCCAGGCAGTGATACAGCCGGTCAGGATGCTCTCAATGTTGCAGCTGTAGACATTTTTGAGGATCTCAGGACCCATGCCAAATCTTTTTAGTTTCCTGAGGGGGAATAGGCTTTGTCGTGCCCTTTTCACGACTGTCTTGGTGTGTTCGGACCAATCTAGTTTGTTGTTGATGTGGACACCAAGGAATTTGAAGCTCTCAACCTGCTCCACTACAGCCCCGTCGATGAGAATGGGGACGTGCTTGGTCCTCCTTTTCCTGTAGTCCACAATCATCTCCTTAGTCTTGGTTACGTTGAGGGATAGGGTGTTATTCTGGCACCACCCGGCCAGGTCTCTGACCTCCTCCCTATAGGCTGTCTCATCGTTGTCGGTGATCAGGCCTACCACTGTTGTGTCTTCAGCAAACTTAATGATGGTGTTGGAGTCGTGCCTGGCCATGCAGTCGTGGGTGAACAGGGAGTACAGGAGGGGACTGAGCACGCACCCCTGGGGAGCTCCAGTGTTGAAGATCAGCGTGGCAGATGTGTTGCTACCTACCCTCACCACCTACCCTCACCACCTGGGGGCGGCCTGTCAGGAAGTCCAGGATCCAGTTGCTCAGTATGGTCAAGTGACATTCATGACATTTCGCAGGGCTCCCTTGCAAAAGAGACCTTGGTCTCAATGGGACTCCCTGCTTAAATGAAGGTTAAATAAATAAATAAGATGGTTTATTTTGTGTATAATAACATGTCATTTTTCTTTACTAAACAAAATACAGGGTGGCCTTGTTGCACATATAGAAAGCTTTAGCTGTAATGTTCAGTATTAAGTAGCTTGATAGGCCATGCCCATGCCCCACATCATTCTGCTTTTAGTACTCTGAGTTGAATGAGATAGATTAATTTATACTAGCTTTTCATTTAGACTCAAATCAGCAGCTAGACGTGCAAACATAACACACAACTCCAAATCCAGAGTAGCCAATCAAGTGCGTGTATGAAGGCCAACATGTATTCCTGCGGGCTGCATTACCAAACTGAATCACTCTCATATAGTAAGCAAAAGTGTGCAGGAAACAACTAAACGCTAGCTCTGTGTCTAATTACCAAAGCTATTAAATAAAACTACATAACAAAATTGTTTACTTCAGGGGTCTGCCTTTTAGTGACAGGTTAAAAGCGAATCAAAGCATGTCATGCCAACAGTCTCATGAATTATGCAACTAAGAAAAGAACTGGGATGTACAGAAATGGTGCCCATGTAGACTGGTAAATGATGTGTATGGTAACACACTAATGCAAGTCTACATTGAAATCAATGTCCAGTTAAAGCTTATCCCCCTTATAATGGTCATCATCGATATCGTTGATATTCAGATTCATAATGTTGTCAAGGCATTTACAATAGCTGCTTAGTGCTATTTGATGTTCATGTTAGACTACCTTATACGGGTTGTTTTACAGTACCGTAATTGCTGGACTATTAAGCGCACCTGAATATAAGCCGTACCCACTGAATTTTTTACAAATATGTATTTTGTACATAAATAAACCGCACATGTCTATAAGCCGCAAGTGCCTACCGGTACATTGAAACAAATGAACTTTACACAGCCTTTAAACGAAACACGGCTTGTAACAAAAATAAATAGGCTTTTAAACGATACACGGCTTGTAACAAAAATAAAAAATAAATAGCAGTAAACAGTAGCCTACCAAGAAAGTCAAACTTCATTGCGGTGGCGATTGTTTTGGCTTTCAGTCGGATCTGCACAGTTCCAACGTCTTATCATCGACTCATTAAGGCCAAGCTCCCGTGCAGCAGCTCTATTTCCTTTTCCAACAGCCAGATCGATCGCCTTCAACTTGAAAGCTGCATCATATGCATTTCTCCGTGTCTTTGCCATGATGAGGGTGACAAAATGACTACCGTAATCAGAATGATGGCAAGTTTGAGCGCGCTCGATTTACGTCACATTATGTGACGGTGCTCAGTTTTTTGGCGGCATGAATCTTGTGGGAAAAAAAAAAAAACATAAATTAGCCGCGTCATTGTATAAACCGCGAGGTTCATAGCGTGGGAAAAAAGTAGCGGCTTATAGTCCGGAAATTACGGTAATTCAATAAATACCATCAATGTGAGTGTTGCTATTCAACAAAGGTTGCTATTAACAACACAGCCACAGCCACAGCCACAGCTCATGGTTTCAGTCTGTTCTGGTATTATTCTCTCTCCTTATCATTCCTTTACCAATTATTTTCCAAGCCCAACACAAATCATGTGCTGGCTTCCTCAGCCTTGGATTATTTCCCTCTGGTTTAATTAGTGATGATCAGATTCATAATGATATATTTTTCCACTCCACACAGGCATATACAGTAATTGGGGACTTTGGCTCTTGAGAAGGCTTTATGTGAAGAATCCATCGTCTCTCCCCCATCAGGGGAACAGGCTACCACCAGGGCATGCTGTGGCATCTGAGAGGAGAGGACGGTGGGGAGTGTTGGCCTAAACTCCCACTCAATATACTAACTTTAATTAACTCATGAATCTATCTAGGAGGCTCCTGGTGCTAACTCTTGGTCTATGTTTATGAGTGGGCCTGATCTATGGCTAGATTAATCATACTTCTCTGTTCCACACTGAACACTGGGACCTTACTATATTTACTTCTAAATGGTGCATGATTATGGCAATGAACTGATTGTACAATCTACCGTTTTTCACCAAAAGGTCAGATTCTGACACCCATTACATTTCTAAATGTGCTGTGATAGCATTCAGTACAATGCTGATGGCTCATGAACCGTTTATATGAGATTCATCTCACATTTTGTAGATGTCATGGAACAAATTATTGCTAAACAAACTATTCAGTGTGTCCAGTCCCTGTGGTGTAGAATAGCCATGCATCAGCAGCATACAGCTCCACACAGTGAAATAAGAGCTTTAAAATACAATACTATTACTTTAGGACTGAGAACCAGCATTTAAAAAACTAGGCAGTATACAGTGTAACTGATGGTGTATTACTGTATCACACAAATAAAATTAAATAATTGCACAATGACAAATAAAGTAAGAATGGATGAAGTGAATACAGTGTTAGGTGAATAAAGCCTATGGATATTTTTGTGAAAAGATTCAGCTTGGTTGTACGTCACTGTTCACTCTTTACGCTGAATTGTGGTGCTCTGTGGGACAACGATGGCAAGCAGTCTCCCTCATAAAGCTTTGCTTTATCTTGGCCAGGTTGCAGTTGTAAATGAGAACTTGTTCTCAACTGGCCTACCTGGTTAAATAAAGGTGAAATAAAACCAAAAATATAATGAAAATGTTATTTATGTCCTAGATCTCCTACAAGAGACATAAGTCTTGACCTTTTACTTGTTTTCCTAATCATATTAGTTTACCGCAAAACATTGGTCACTATGAGACATGTCATGACATGACCTGATCTTTACCCTTTGCCCGAGGTTTCAGTTTCAGTCCCCATGGTTCTAGGGAATGTCTGCGTGCTTCCTACCCAAGGTGTGAGTGCCTAATCTGAGGTTCTGCCGAAAGAAGTTGACTTGCCTTGCTGAGCTGTTGCACATAAATTCAAGAGGAAAGTGGTAGACAGGCTGAGGTTATCAACAGAGAATAACCTGCCTTGGAATGGGCGCCTAAATCTTTCATCACTGCTGAGGCAGCCGACTCTGGACAGGACCCCAGCCATCAATCAAGGACAACCCGCAGCTGAAAATGGCTTACTTAACTTTTCCAGAAAATTAAACAGCCATTCTCATCTACATCAAATGGGAAAGTGTACTCCCCGCCACTCTTTTGGACTGATTAAGTTATTAAGCAGCATTAAAGTGGACAGAGTGCCAGCCTTGTGTTAAGCAAAGCAAGGAGTGTAAATCTACACAGGCTGCCTTAACAGTACGTGGAAAGGAGACGGTCTTGAGTGCCCACTCCCATTAGGCACATTGATGGATTATCTTTGATTACATGTCAACTTGCTCACTTCCGTGCAGCATAAGCCTACAATAGGGAAAGTATCATTCTTATAATAAACCATGAGAGAACATTGCAAAATAGAGAATTTTCTGTAAAATGTATATTTTGATGGGGAGAAGAATTTAGTCACTTTGCTCTGAATTTCACATTACCAAGACATCAGTGCAACATCTGCCCAGACTTGGTTGGCACTTGGTTGACTATACACAAAGCCCTGTTTGCCTGTCACTCTCTGTGAATCATAGCCATTGGACCAGTATGTGGTGGCATTATACTCTGCTCCAAGGATACTCTATAGGCCCAAGTTGTTTTCTCCTATTCTCCTGTATGGTCTCTCTCCCTCTGGAGATGGAGAAGGCTATAATTATAATGGACGCATCTGAGATGTATGTACAGTAAACAGAATGTAAATAGAATTCGGTGTGCTTCAGTTTCTTATATTTACTGAAGCTCATTATGTTACAGTAGTTCAATTTCTTTGTATGGAGTACCTAGAAGTTATAACACAAACCCTCAGGCTAGTACTGTATGTGCGCCCACACACACACACACACACACACACACACACACACACACACACACACACACACACACACACACACACACACACACACACACACACACACAC
Source organism: Salvelinus namaycush (assembly GCF_016432855.1). Taxonomy (NCBI): domain Eukaryota; kingdom Metazoa; phylum Chordata; class Actinopteri; order Salmoniformes; family Salmonidae; genus Salvelinus; species Salvelinus namaycush. The sequence goes on from NC_052329.1 coordinate 17,856,662, forward strand.
ACACACAGGACAAAAACAATGCTCGTTCTTTCATTATGGAACCTATTATTTACAAAAATGTTATCAATTTTTTCATACAGTATCTGGCCCATCTTGGTTTTCAATACCTGTATTCATTCTGTCTGCTTCTCTGAATCCAATACAAGCACAATAAAGAACACAATGAAAAGTAGAGATTGTAGAAACCACTCAGCCAGGCTGTCTATTCTCAGTCATTTCTAAAGCAATTAAGGCAGTGTGAATCAATACCTCACAAATCCAGAATGAAAAATTAATGACACCTCCAGGCAAAGGTATTTTTTGTTCTGTGACAGGAACATCGATAATGACCGATCGCAGCCCCTCTCTTAGAAAGTCCCCAAGACGTCACTGAAAACTGTTCCAAGGCCTGGCCAGTTGGTAGGACACCAATAAATTAATAAGTAAGAGTGAATGATTTGACAGACAAGTACAAAATATCTCCTCTGTGGCTCTCCAACTGAATAGAGAGTACATCAAAATGATGCCCTGGTGAAATGGCTAGGAAAAGATGGTGTTATTATTGGTATCCCAGACATATGAGCAGATGGGAGCCACCGGTATCTCAAACGTCAGAGGCAGGCTCGATTACGAACATGGAATGTTGCCCCTTTAGTAAGCCTCCAATAGGCAACATAAATCAACAGTAACCCTCCAATAGGCAACAGGAGTCAACAGTAACCCTCCAATAGGCAACAGGAGTCTACAGTAACCCTCCAATAGGCAACAGGAGACTCTTCCATAAAGCTTTCATCTACCCTGTCCTTGCAGATTCGTAAGAATGAGTCATTGAGGGAGGGGAGGGAAGGGTGCTGATTCCATTTTGGATACAAATCAAAACAAGTTTATTGGTCTCACACACAGTTTAGCAGATGTTATAGTGGGTGCAGTGAAATGCTTATGTTACTAGCTCCTACCAACGCAGTAAAATGTCAAACAGGTACACAATAATCACAAAAAACTGAAAGAACAACACGAAATCAAGAAATATCAGAACAAATCTAATTAACAACCCAAATAGCACTGTAACAGGGGAGGCAGGTAGCCTAGTGGTTAGAGAGTTGGGACAGTAACCGAAAGCTTGCTGGATCGAATCCCAGAGCTAACAAGGTAAAAATCTGTAGTTCTGTCCCTGAATAAGGCAATTAACCCACTGTTTCCCAGTAGGCTGTCATAGTAAATAAGAATTTGTTCTTAACTGACTTGAATAGTTAAATAAAGATAAAATGAAAACAGTAATCCAAATGCAATCTATATGTATATGCACTGAATGAATTTACAGAAGAAATACTAGGAATAATATGTAAAGAAGTAGATTTAGAGTGAGCCTTGACAAAAATTCAGTAAATAAATATGTGGTGTGTCTAAACAGTGTAACTAAAATGCAATGAACAGAAGTAGAAATATTAGAATGAGCTACACTACCGGTCAAAAGTTTTAGAACACCTACTCATTCAAGAGTTTTTCTTTATTTTTACTATTTACTACATTGTAGAATAATAGTGAAGACATCAAAACTATGAGATAACACATATGGAATCATGTAGTAACCAAAAAAGTGTTAAACAGATCAAAATATATTTGATATTTGATATTATTCAAATAGCCACCCTTTGCGTTGATGACAGCTTTGCACACTCTTGGAATTCTCTCAACCAGCTTCCTGAGGTAGTCACCTGGAATGCTTTTCAATGAACAGGTGTGCCTTGTTGAAAGTTAATTTGTGGAATTTCTTTCCTTCTTAATGCATTGTGTTGTGACAAGGTGTGTGTGTGTGTGGGGGGGGGGGTATACAGAAGTTAGCTCTATTTGGTAAAATACCAAGTCCATATTATGGCAAGAACAGCTCAAATAAGCAAAGAGAAATGACAGTCCATCATTACTTTAAGACTTGAAGGTCAGTCAATACGGATAATTTCAAGAACTTTGAAAGTTTCTTCAAGTGCAGACGCAAAACTCATCAAGTGCTATGATGAAACTGTCTCTCATGAGATCCGCCACAGGAAAGGAAGACCCAGAGTTACCTCTGCTGCAGAGGATAAGTTCATTAGAGTTACCAGCCTCAGAAATTGCAGCCCAAATAAATCCTTCACAGAGTTCAAGTAAGAAAATACATCTCAACACCAACTGTTCAGAGGAGACTGTGTGAATCATGGTCATGGTCGAATTGCTGCAAAGAAAACACTACTAAAGGACACCAATAATAAAAAGAGACTTGCTTCGGCCAAGAAACACGAGGGATGGACATTAGACTTGTGGAAATGTGTCTTTTGGTCTGGAGTCCAAATTGCCGATTTTTGGTTCCATCCGCTGTGTCTTTGTGAGACGCGATGTGGGTGAACGGATGATCTCCGCAGGTGTATTTCCCACCGTAAAGCATGGAGGAGGAGGTGTTATGGTGTTATGGTGCTTTGCCAGTGACACTGTCTGTGATTTATTTACAGTTAACCAGCATGGCTACCACAGCATTCTGCAGCGATATGCCATCCCATCTGGTTTGGGCTTAGTGGGGCTATCATTTGTTTTTCAACAGGACAATGACCCAATACACCTCCAGGCTGTGTAAGGGCTATTTTACCAAGAAGGAGAGTGATGGAGTGCTGCATCAGATGACCTGGCCTCCACAATCCCCCGACCTCAACCAAACTGAGATGGTTTGGGATGAGTCGGACCGCAGTGTGAAGGAAAAGCAGCCAACAAGTGCTCAGCATATGTGGGAACTCATTCAAGACTGTTGGAAAAGCATTCCAGGTGAAGCAGGTTGAGAGAATGACAAGAGTGTGCAAAGCTGTCATCAAGGCAAAGGGTGACTATTTCAATAATCTCAAATATAAAATGTATTTTGATTTGTTTAACACTTTTTTGGTTACTACATGATTCCATATGCGTTATTTCATAGTTTTGATGTCTTCACTATTATTCTACAACGTAGAAAATAGTAAAAATAAAGAAAAACCCTTGAATTAATAGGTGTTCTAAAACTTTTGACCGGTAGTGTATGTTGAGAATACGGTATAAAAATACACAGTACAAAACCCCAGAGCAAAATTGATAGAATTGCAGGAAATTTGCTTCTGGACCTAAATCCTGAATATAAATAATATACATGTACAGTACGTGAATGATATGTAGAGACAGTATGAACAGTATGTGAATAGAAAAGGTGTACAGCAGTAGTTGTATAGGATGAGCCATGACTAGAATACAGAATATACATATAAAGTGGGTAAAACAGTATGTAAACATGATTAAATTGACTAGTGTTCAATGACTCTATGTTGGGCAGCAGTCTCTAAGGTGCAGGGTAGAGTACTGGGTGGTAGTCGGCTAGTGACAGTGTCTGAGTTTCAGGGCAGGTTGATAGGTGGAGGCCGGCTAGTGGTGACTGTTTAAAAGTCTGATGTATAATAATAACAGTCTTGTGGTATATTGTGACATACTGTACATTCTCATATAGACCAGAGACATGGAAAAGGGATGAGAGAAGATAACGATGTGTCAGACTTGTGTAGAGTTTAAATTATGTAACCTCAATGTGAATAGCTGTATCCTATCATAAATTGGAATTTTACTACCCTCAAATGGTACATTCGCACCTCACCTCCCTTATTCTCACCCCCTGTAGGTACAAAATATGGAAATATGTGTTTTGTGGTGTGCTCCTCTCCCATTTCCTGTTGTTGCAGTCATCAGGGGTGGGGTCAAAGGCTATGTAGTTCAGTACCTCCCAATCAGTGCAGCTGTTCTCTACAGTACTGTGCATTACTAACATGTAGCTACTTAACCAGCAGCAGGTACTCCCTCTATTCCTCCCTTCACGCCTGGTTAGAAGTTGTTGATGTGAAACGCTGTCGAGCGCCACTGTCAGACATTGATTTTAGCAGTCTCCAGATCAAACACACATTTGTATTCCTTAATTTTCACATTTGTTAAGCAGTGCCATTTCTACTGTTCACCATAGTGGGGGGAGAGAAAAACACCAGCACCTTCTGCCCAGTTCTACTATCTAGTCTGCCTGGTATTAAGCTGGGACTACTACCTAGTGTCCCTGGTATTGAGCTGTGACTACTACCTAGTCTACCAACTATTGAGCTGGGACTACTTCCTAGTCTACCTGACATTGAGCTGGGACTACTACCTAGTCTACCTGGTATTGAGCTGGGACTACTACCTAGTCTACCTGGTATTGAGCTGTGACTACTACCTAGTCTACCAACTATTGAGCTGGGACTACTTCCTAGTCTACCTGTCATTGAGCTGGGACTACTACCTAGTCTACCTGGTATTGAGCTGGGACTACTACCTAGTCTACCTGGTATTGAGCTGGGACTACTAACTAAATAAAATGTATTTATATAGCCCTTCTTACATCAGCTGATATCTCAAAGTGCCGTACAGAAACCCAGCCTAAAACCCCAAAACAGCAAGCAATGCAGGTGTAGAAGCACGGTGGCTAGGAAAAACTCCCTAGAAAGGCCAAAACCTAGGAAGAAACCTAGAGAGGAACCTACCTAGTCTACCTGGTATTGAGCTGGGACTACTACCTAGTCTACCTGGTATTGTGCTGGGACTACAATCTAGTCTACCTGGTATTGAGTAGGGGCTACCATCTAGTCTACCTGGTATTGAGCTGGGACTACTACCTAGTCTACCTGGTATTGAGCTCAGACATTGGGCATTGAGAGACATACAGAGATTAGACTTCAGCGTCTTCAGCTTTCTTATGTCAGCAGATGTGAATTTGGGAATATTTGGACTTTGTTTTTCTAATGATTTCTTGATGATTAAGACCATAGCATGTTTATCCTTTTCAATCAATATTTATAACATAACACTGTAGAGAGAAGCTGAAGGCTGTCAGGATGCATCTGTTATCTAGTTCTCTCTGAGAAAGGAAAGACAGACTGAAATGTTGACAGATTGTTGTGCTGTACAATGTCCAGGTTGTTTGTCTTATTCTGATCCATCACAATGTGTTGAGCTGAGGAAAGGGAACGTTTTCTTGCAGCACTCCCATTGAGAAACATGTAACCTACATCACTGTGCTTTGTGAGCATGGATGCAGTGATGATAGAAGCAAGCACGGATATTTTTGTCAATACAGTGAAGTATTCTCCATCTGTTCCACTTCCACTCAGTCCATTCAAAATAGTGTTCCTGATTGTCATGCTTTCATCTGCTTGGTCTGAATTCTCAGAAAACATTCTGTAAATTGGACGAGCTTGGTCGTTGTGAGGAGAGATTGTTTAGAAATCTTGTGCATTTCAAGCAAATACACTCCCTACCGAATTACCAGGTCAGAGGCAATTTGCATTTATACTATGCCTCAATAAAAGACTGGGCCCCTGTTGTTCGCTCTGAAGAAGATAAAATAAACATCTTTGCAGTTCATTTGATCTTCCATCACAAGGTGTCTAAAATTATACACCCAGTCGGTCTGCAGCCGACCAATATCTGAGCTGCAGCATACACAGACATCCTGGCTCACTGTGGCATTCATTCATTCCCATGCTTTTGGACGAGATAGGATGCTAATTGTTTCATAACATCACCATTCTCCATCCACAGCACCAGAATCTTGGCAAGAGAAGTGGCTGTATGCTCTTCTCCCAGTATCCATATCTTAGGGAGAAATGAAAACAACATGTCACTGCCACAGATTCCTTCTGTAAACAGGACCCACTGGGCACAGACGTCCGTTCAACGTCTAGTTTTGATTCACATTTGGTTGAGTTGTCAACTAACCTGAATTCACTGTGAAATCAACAAAAATTGTTACCTCTCATTGGATTTAGGTTCAAAGTTAGGTGAAAAAAATAGAAATGCCTTGACGTTGATGGCTTTTTGCAAATCCCATAAGTTTTCCACGTTGATTCAACATCATCACATAGATCAGGGATCCTCAACTAGATTCAGTCACTGGCCGATTAATTTCTTGAGTGGATGGTTGGGGGTCAGTAACATGATCACACAAATCATTTGCAGACTGCAAATTGACCGCAAGAAGCCCAAGCAGATATAATATTGGACTAAAACATAATTCTTTCAAACCTTGCTTATATTTGTATACGATCACATATCTCTCTATTATGCTTGGGAATACTTGGAAACAGATTTCCAAAATGTAAATCACATGGAGTTGATTTCCTGGTGTTTTGACAGGTGTTTATGTCCAACAATTAAAATGGAACTTTTTTCTATGGAAACTTGGAGGAAGAGTGGGAGGTTAAAACCTGGGCCCGGGCCTTCTAGTTGGGGAGCCCTGACGTGGAAACAATGATGATTCAACCAGTTTTTTCCCAGTGGGGAATGACGTTAGCCCTAATTGGAGTTCTGTACTGTAGTCCTCCGCTGCTCCTGCTCTTGAATGGTAGTTCTGTGATGGTTGAGACAGGGACATTACATTGTGGATGCACATGCAGTTGAGGTAGATTGCTAGGCAACCTTTTCCGATACTTGAGTACAGTTATTGACTCCTAGAGTTGACACAAGAATGAAGCTCACTGAGTTGATGTTGTCATCTTTGGAGTGCTGGTAAACATGGGGCTGTGTTTCTGGAAGGGTTTGGTCTGAATGGCATCCTAATGTGACTGATGTCATGTCTTCCTATAATGTGACTGACTGATGATATAATGCGGTGACTAAGCCCTGACCGGTTGTTTTCCATCCAGGTCTCCGGGTGGTGTTTCCTGGGTGTGTGAGGAGGAGGCATGGCTGGTTGAGATGTCGTGGACGATCACACCACTCTGCTAGACGTGCTGCTGCTGCGCTGTGTGGGCCTGGCTCCTCCAGCTGCACCATTGATGGTGCCGTGATGCAGTTCTAACCGTGGGTGAGGAATCATAGTCATTTACCATACTCATCAACATGTTTAGCACAATACATTCAGCCATTGTAATATGGCCATAGATCAGCTTATGATAGGCTTTAATGAGTGCATGATACCATAGTAGTCTCACAGCACGGATGCCTTCCACAGCACAAACACATTGATCCATCAGTCGAATCACTGATATTCCAAAGCAATGAAATGTGCATATTCAAAATGGGCAAAATGATTTGTTCCACATAGTGCCTGTCTGTATACAGTTCTAGAAACTCAGGCAGCACAACAATGGCAATTTCCTCTGAGGACTTCCCTCTGCCTGCTCTCCACTGAGGCAGAAAAAAACTGCTTAAAACTCTTCTTGACCCATTTCTTTATCAGTGGAAGGCTTTTATGGGGCTTATGTTTATGTGTCAGATGCATTCACACTTTGGAAATTAAGCCTTCTGCCTGACAGCATGTGTATAAATGGAGTATTTATACGCCGGGAAGATAAACAGAATTGACGTGGTATTATATCGCTGTGCTAAAAGACTGTCACCTTCCTCAGGGTAGAAAAAGTCAGTGGCTCTCTCAGCCAACCCACCACATCTTGTCATTTTGAAATAAAATTCAGAGTGGATAATTTAGCTAGAGGCCTTTGTTGCTGACATGTTTGTCGCTCCTCCTCTCTCCTGGCAGGTAATGACGAGACATAAAACCAATCCTGGAGATGCCGAAGAGAAGAGACATTCTTGCCATCGTGTTGATAGTGTTACCGTGGACTCTGCTCATCACCGTTTGGCACCAAAGCGCAATCGCTCCGCTGCTCGCCATCCGCAAGGGTACATCCTCCACTTTCTCATAGGTCCTCTGTTGAATGGTGTAGAAATATTCAATAGCTAATTCATCCAATCCAATCAGGTCACATGCCCAGTTACAGAACATCATGGTACAGTACATACAGTACAACACATGCCTTCCACAGAGTCTGTTACAGATCCCTATGTGGTGGTGTGCATTATCAGACTGTAACATAGGTCATTTGTCAGTTAAGGCTATCAAAAACGCACTTCTTGGTAAGTGTCCTTTGATTCACACAGCCCCATCTGCAGCTTGTGCTTGGTGCTATGGTCTTCAGCAGTCATTCAGCTTATCTATTTAGCAGTTAAACTGTAGCAGACTTTTCAAATCAAAAGGAGACTAAATTAATTTCTAATGCCCTTTAATCAGCATCTGAAATAATAATCACTGTTCCCTAATAGCTTCCAGGCAGGCTTTATTGAATCTCCTGAGTCAATATGTGCGGCTTCCACATACTGTACACAAGCCTGAGATGTTACCACACTCTCACATTATGAACCCCCCCCCCATAAATGTGACCCTAAGTGACCATAATAAACCAACAGTGTGAGTACAGTACTCTGTCTGGTGAACAGAACCATATTCAAAAGTTCCAATGCAGCTGTTTTTATCTCAATATCAAATCATTTCTGGGTAACAATGAAGTACCTTACTATTACTTTTTTAAATTAAAAAGGTCAAAAAGAAACAACAATAGCAATATCTCAAGCAAGAATTTTACTAGGACTGTGGGAGTGGTCTGAGTGAGAAGCCTAATTGGATGAAACTAATGGGAGGGATATGTAACCTGAAGCTAGCCGTTTTTGGCAGAGAGGTTTGAAACTGTTTGTTATTGGTCTATTAACTTATACCGCCGGGTGATGTCGCCAGGTAGGCCAAAAATTCTGGTCTTTTCAAACAGCTCTTACACTAAAACAGCATTAGCATAATTTTCACAATGTCACAGTATTATACCAACCTCAGTGTGGCAATATATATATATATATAAAACGCAGAAACATTTTATTTTTGACAGCACTGGGCCTTTAAGGTGACAGTAAATCAATAGCGTTCTTTGTCTCTTTCCATTTGCCATCAAGGTAATATAGGCAGGTTTCCACAAATCATCTGCAGCCTTCTCTTTGTTTGGTCTTAAAAGGAGCAGGGGGTTGCCAGATTGCTTTCTGTCAGCCACCGCAGAACATCTGGCCATCAGCAGATTGTGTTAATCTGCTGTGTGACGCAGAAATACAATTTTTATGTCTGAAAGAGGATCCTCCGCTCTAACTGAGCACCGATAAAGATTGCCATTAGCTATGGAACAATGTGGGGAGAAATGAACTATGTTAATGATCCAATAATGATATTCTATCCAACATAGAGGGCTATAGGGGCCGCATAATCATAGCTCCACTCCTGGAATAGACCCTGTCCCTGCCACGGCTGTTCCAGCTGAATGAGTAGGGGCAGCCAGGGGAGCCGCTGCCCTAACCATACTGTAGCCATGATGTCCGCTCACCTCACGCTGCCTGCTTTCGCTTTTTGCAGCCTGTCACCACCTAGTAAAAGAGATCTTTATCATACCAGAGAGGCTTGCAGTCCATCGACACCGACTCGCAGGTACTTGCCTCTTGCATTGTGTCACCTGAGATTATACAGCGGGCGACCCCGCTCCCGGGGCGTGCTAATGCCTTACATGTCTTCCTGTTCCCCTGCAGATGACGGAGCCGACAGAGGGCGGAGGGAGGCGGGCCAGGCCAGCGACTCTAAGGAGTACTGCTCCTCTGATAAGGACATAGTGGAGGTGGTGAGGACGGAGTACGTGTACACGCGGCCGCCGCCATGGTCCGACGGGCTGCCCACCATCCACATAATCACCCCCACCTACAGCCGCCCAGTCCAGAAGGCAGAGCTGACGCGGCTGGCCAACACCTTCCTCCACGTGGCCAACCTGCACTGGATCCTGGTGGAGGACTCTCAGAGGAGGACCCCGCTCGTTACACGCATGCTCAAGGAAACGGGTCTCAACTACACCCACCTGAACGTGGAGACTCCCAGGAACTATAAGCTGCGTGCGGACACGCGGGATCCCAGGATACCCCGGGGCACCATGCAGAGGAACCTGGCACTGCGCTGGCTCAGAGAGACCTTCAACTCCAACAGCAGCCAGGCGGGCATTGTCTACTTCGCTGATGACGACAACACCTATAGCCTGGAGCTGTTTGAGGAGGTCAGTACAGGCCTGGGGCGCACTGGCATCTCATGGCCACATATGGTCCACTAGATTCACTTTAGTGTCACTGAATATAATGGTAGTGGGGAGTTTACGGCACATAACGTACATATTTCTGTTGTATTATTTATTTTAACATGAATGGTGGCTACTCCTACTCCTAGTACAGTAGTAATATATTGTGGTTATTACCTGAAATATTTTGATTCCCATTGCCAACAACAGTGGTCCGAGGATAAGTTTGAACTTAGTAATCAGTGATTCAGGCCATCCATTTTGACTCAAGACAGATTGGCTTGAATGGATGCTGTTAGGCCATGAGGCATTAGCCTTAGGTCTTGTTAGTGTGAAGGGGGCAGGTTGTAAATGGTGCGATCCGTATCGATGGGTCCGTTATTACCTTTCCCTGGAAATCAGGCAGAGTGCTCTCCCTCTCCCTAGAATCCTTCCATCACTTACACCCAGCACCAGCGCTCTTTATAGGGGAGAGTAACAACCTATAGGGCTGAGCTTGAGCTAGCTGCCTCTGGGCTGACCGATAGAGAGAGTCAGTGAGAAACCACTCCGACCCAACTGACAGAGCAGTAAATATCAGACCATTCTCATCGACCTGCTAACAGGTGTAAGTCATGGAGGGGATGGCTATAACAGCTACATGTAAAGAGGTTGAAAGTAGACATCCATCTAAGAGATTGCAGTTGGATATGCCATGTTGTTGTGATCTGGACTTGAATTAACCTGAATGGAAAGATGCCAGCTTGTTCAGCTTGACCTGACATTTGAAATATGAAAACTGGTACAAATTAAATCATTCATACACTCATATAAAATAGATGCTATCCAGAACCTAAAAGGGTTCTTCTGCTGTCCCCATAGGAGAACCCTTTGAAGAACCCTTTTTGGTTCCAGAAAGAACCCTTTTGATTCCAGGTAGAACCTTGTTGGGTTACACATAGAGCCCTTTCCCCAGAGGGTTTTCCATGGAACCCAAAATAGTTCTGCCTGGAACCAAAAAGTGTTCTACGTTGAACCAAAAAGGGTTATCTTATGCTGACAGCTGAAGAACCCTTTTGGAACCCTTTTTTCTAAGAGTGTAATGTCATGAACTCTTGCCCAGAGTTGTCAGTAATACGATAATACGACAGGTTACAAAAACAACGGCTGAATCAAATACCTACAGAAAGGAACTGTAATGGCCAACCTAACCTTCTGTTGTTGCTCCATTACATCACATTAAGCAGATTCTCTCACCCAGAGCAGAAGCAAAATTGTGTTTCTCTACACCCCGTTTTAAGTCCAGACCAAACCATGGGAAACATTCCATGTCGAGAGACATGGGTAGAGACTCTGCTGTAAATTGTTAAAAGTAAAATATTGTATATATACACAAAAGTATGTGGACACCCCTTCAAATTAGTGGATTTGGCTATTTCAGCCACACCCGTTGCTGACAGGTGCATAAAATTGAGCACACCGTCATGCAATCTCCATAGACAAACATTGGGAGTGGAATGGCCTTACTGAAGAGCTCAGTGACATTAAACGTGGCACCGTTATGGGATGCCACCTTTCCAACAAGTCAGCGTGTCAAATTTCTGCCCTGCTAGAGCTGCCCGATCAACTGTAATTGCTGTTATTGTGAAGTGGAAATGTCTAGGAGCAACAACGGCTCAGCCACGAAGTGGTAGGCCACACAAGCTCACAGAATGGGACCACTGAGTGCTGAAGCGCGTAGAGCGAAAAATCGTCTGTCCTCGGTTGCAACACTCACTACCAAGTTCCAAACTGCCTCTGGAAGCAACATCAGCACAATAACTGTTCGTCTGGAGCTTCATGAAATGGTTTTCCATGGCCGAGCAGCCGCACACAAGCCTAAGATCACCATGCGCGATGCCAAGAACACAGGCTGGAGTGGTGTAAAGCTCGCCGCCATTGGACTCTGGAGCAGTGGAAACTCATTCTCTGGAGTGATGAATCATGATCCACCATCTGGCAGTCCGACAGACAAATCTGGGTTTAGTGGGTGCCAGGAGAACGCTACCTGCCCCAATGTATAGTGCCAACGGTAAAGTTTGGTGGAGGAGGAATAATGGTCTGGGGCTGTTTTTCACAGAGCCCTGACCTCAACCCCATCGAACACCTTTGGGATGAATTGGAAAGCAGACTGCGAGCCAGGCCTAATCGCCCAACATCAGTGCCCGACCTCACTAATGCTCTTGTGGCTGAATGGAAGCAAGTCCCCACAGCAATGTTCCAACATCTATTGGAAAGCCTTCCCAGAAGAGTGGAGGCTGTAATATCAGCAAAGGGGGGACCAACTCCATAATAATGCCCATGATTTTGGAATGAGATGTTCGATGAGCAGGTGTCCACATACTTTTGGTCATGTAGTGTAGCTCATGAAATATGCATCTGCCATAGTTAAACTTCGTCACTGTAAAGGGGTGCATTAATTATTAAGCTTTCATAAAAATGCTTATGTTGCCTTTCCAAAGCCACAAGGAGTATTTACAGGCAGCGTCTGCCTCTCTATTTTTATCATATCTATCCTTCTCTATTCTCCTTCAGCATCCACATTCAACATTGTGAACCAGATCACTTAGAATAGAATATCACCTGAATTGAATACTTTTTAAAATGATAAAATAAGTATTTGATATAAAAGGTCAATAGAATGATATTGCTTCTGGTTTAGGTATCATGTGGTGTACTGATGAAAATGGGCCACAGTTTAGGAGTTGAACTAACCATTTTCTTCTGTGTTCTCTATGGACTAAGCCACCAATTCCATGTATTAAGGACAGATAATCAACCTATAGCAGTATAATCACACGATAGCAGTATCAGCCTGTTCTGATGACAACTCACTTTAGAGCCTCTGTGAACCAGTACAGATCCCCATCTCCTCTGCTTCAGATTGATTAATACACCTGGAGAGTTTGGGATTTTAGAGAGAGAGAGTTTGGGATTTTAGAGAGAGAGAGTTTGGGATTTTAGAGAGAGAGAGTTTGGGATTTTAGAGAGAGAGAGTTTGGGATTTTAGAGAGAGAGTGAGAGAGAGAGTGAGAGTGAGAGTGAGAGTGAGAGAGAGAGAGAGAGAGAGAGAGAGAGAGAGAGAGAGAGAGAGAGAGAGAGAGAGAGAGAGAGAGAGCTTAGCACAAACACTTCAAGTCCACGAAAATTGGGCAGCATTTTCACTTGCTCAGCTCTAAACAGAGGAGAGACGGGGTACTGTTTTAGCAATGATTCCCGTCAGTGGCAGCATTGGAAACATTCATTTTCACATTGTAGCATGGAGGGAGAGGGGCAACCCCCTTGACGATGCTTGAGCCACTTCCATTCCAGAACCAAACCATTGAGGAAAACAGCTATTTCACTCGTAGGAAAGACGCATGATCTAAGCTTGTGATAAAGGTCAGTTTTCTTATGTACAAAAATCACGTGACCCTTGGGAGAGGGTGATGTCATCCCTAACACCCTATCATACAAAATGTTATTTGTGTGGCTAGCCTGGAAAAGTCCTGGTCTCGGTGGCCCAGATGTGTTTCCAAACTGCACTCATAAACCCGGGCCTCCTCCATCCTGTTCTCACACACATGTCTCCTCTCTGATCCCCTCGGCTGGTGGGTTATCATCAGATACGGCTAGAATACTGGGACACACACAGAGCGAGCCCCGTTTCCAGAGTGTTGTCCCACTCAGCACACACACACACACACTCATCTCCTCTCCCTGCTAAACACCTCATTTAAAAAGCACTTCCACAACAGTACACCAGCACCTTTATTATTGCTTCTGCATTGAGTAAATTACTCAACAGTTCAGCCCTCCTCATTAGAACACTTCCTTTCATGATTTGGGCGGCTCTCTTTCGCTGCTAGTGGTGCAGAAATACAGTCGACAAAGAGCGGGCGGCCGGGAGATCGTTTGATACTGGAAGATTAAAGGACAAACCTGAGCCTCTGAGGAACGGAAGAGGCTCGGCACCTTTCAAGCATCTCCTCAACCAACCTGCTCTTCTTCTCCCAATCCACTCTGTATAATGGCCCTGGTCCTCAAACCCACTTAGCTCTGTCCACGTTTACTCTTCTTAGGCTGGGTCCAGCACGGTGGCCCTGTAAGGCTTCTGTGATACATGCAACATACACACCATAGCTCTCAGATTTTCTGGCTCGATTTGTATCATTGTTTGGAATTAAAACTATTGTTTCCTGTAATTGTATGTATCTTGCCTTGTTGGCACATCTCATATAGACACTGATACACTGATCCTGTTCATTAAAAATACAAACAGTGCAAAGATGCTTAACTCTCTCTGTCCTCTCTTCTTCTCTATCCAGATGAGGTCAACAAGGAAGGTATCTGTATGGCCTGTGGCCTTTGTTGGTGGTCTGCGCTACGAGTCGCCCAAGGTCAACGCAGCAGGCAAGGTGTACGGCTGGAAGACTGTATTTGACCCTCACCGGCCCTTTGCCATCGACATGGCGGGCTTCGCCATCAACCTGCGCCTCATCCTCTTCAAGCCCCAGGCCTACTTCAAGCTGCGGGGAGTGAAGGGAGGCTACCAGGAGAGCAGCCTGCTCCGGGAGCTGGTCACACTCAACGACCTGGAGCCCAAAGCATCTAATTGCACTAAGGTAGATAGAGCAAAATAGATGCTTTATTTTTGCATGTTATACTCTGTCATTTTACACCAGAAAATAATAATTTTACCTGTTGGTATTTTATATAATGTCAGGCAAATGTGAAATCCATACTCTGATGATCCTCTGGTGGATCCAACTTTAGTGCAGAGGCAGTGGCAAGTTCACTCTCTTCAAAACAACTTCATATATAACCAGGTGCTAAAAATGTCAGCGGATCGATTAGGTAACTGGCAGGCTCCCCTCACATAGTGGGTGTGATTGTAAACGGCTTCAGGGCACTGTGTGGTGTTTCATGCCCACTTCATCTCCGGCCTTGCTGTTCCCTGCCTGGCCCTGGCCCTAGCCCCAGCCGCTAAGCCTCTCCCTGGGCAGAGAGGAGTCACCCAGGGGCCTTAGCCCACCACCACTCACACTCACATTATGGGATATTCAGCCTGATTATATTCAGGACTCCTGGAGGGGAGTAGATGAAAAGAGCAGGGGGGGGGGGGGGCATCCTAGCATGCATTCAGCCCAGATGAGCACAGGGCGAGGGATGGGGGATGAGTCGTGCTCCGGCAACTCTCCTCCTTATAATCTACCTCTTCAGACGCAAGTGTGACTATTAACCTCATCTACACCTGGGTAAAGTGGGAGTTGGCTCCTGGTGGAGGCAGCTCAAACACGCCTCATGCATAATTCATTACTGAGGTGGAGGAGATGAAAGGTAGGGCTGCTCAGAGACTGAGGGGAAGAAAATTAGCTCTATACGTTGTTTCATTTCCACCATCACTCTCCTGGATGTGAGTCCGGTCTCCAGAGCCAAATCATCCCACTCCAAAAGCTTGATTGGGGCTATAGTTCCCGGTATGTGACGCACCCAAAATAACCGAGCTGCATCACTTACAAAGAGCAAAAAAGAAGAGCAAGTTTTTATTTTTCCACTACAGGAGCACTCTCTATTCACTATCATATAATGTTGAGCAAGGTCGAGCTGACACGCCAGAGTACATTCTTATAGATAGGTTTCCTATTGTACCATCTGTACTGCTCTTGTTGCTATATCTAGGAGTAGATGCTCAGAAGAACATCACCACCGCCCATGCAGAGAGGAGAGGAGAGAGGAGGAGTGGATGGGTGTGTGTTCGATCCTGAGAGTGCTGCCTGATGCTGATTCTACTCTCTGATATTTCTCTACAGATTCTCGTTTGGCACACTAGGACGGAAAAACCTGTCCTTGTAAATGAGGGAAAGAAAGGATTTACAGACCCCAATGTGGAGATTTGACGTTGTCTCCTCGGGCGATGGTAAAGAGAAATTATTAAATTATTCACATCTCAGACTTATTTTACTAATTTATATACAAATATTTGTATGACCTTTGGCGAACAGGGAAATGGTATACCAATGATAAGCACATTTTGGGATATTGTTTAAATGATCCATTGCTTTTACAGACACCCACATTTTGGGATATTGTTTAAATGATCCATTGCTTTTACAGACACCCACATTTTGGGATATTGTTTAAATGATCCATTGCTTTTACAGACACCCACATTTTGGGATATTGTTTAAATGATCCATTGCTTTTACAGACACCCACATTTTGGGATATTGTTTAAATGATCCATTGCTTTTACAGACACCCACATTTTGGGATATTGTTTAAATGATCCATTGCTTTTACAGACACCCACATTTTGGGATATTGTTTAAATGATCCATTGCTTTTACAGACACCCACATTTTGGGATATTGTTTAAATGATCCATTGCTTTTACAGACACCCACATTTTGGGATATTGTTTAAATGATCCATTGCTTTTACAGACACCCACATTTTGGGATATTGTTTAAATGATCCATTGCTTTTACAGACACCCACATTTTGGGATATTGTTTAAATGATCCATTGTTTTTACAGACACCCACATTTTGGGATATTGTTTAAATGATCCATTGCTTTTACAGACACCCACATTTTGGGGCTAAAAGAGTTATTACAACTATATTGATCTGTACTGCAAATTGACTTCATTATGAATGTGTGCAATTTCTCAGTGAGTCCCTGCTCTCTGTTCCAGGTGGTTGTCTAATATGGACCCTGAGAAGAAAAAGAGGCCATCTCCCAGTGCAAACAGTGTTCATGTCTTAATCATTTCAGAAAAGACTGCCTCGGGGGCCAAATCCTAATCCCCTTGACTGAAACTAAACACTTTTAATATTGGGATTACAAATGCATCATATTAAAGCACAGATTAGTACAAGATGGCAATATTTATCAGGTTAAATGTTGCCAGCAGCACCAACATGAAGCAGACGGTGAGAGCTGAGCGATTAAGGATCAATGGGAGATCAATGCTCTCTGAACCTGCATGGCACCATACTGCGTCTGTAGTGTCCTAACACGAGACAGCACAACACAAACATTGCAGGGAGGGAGGGAGTTAGGCAGCCAATGAGATGAAGCGTTACTGGCCTGAACAGGCTAATGAGATATCCATTGTCTTTCCCTCTATAGACATGGATCTTCAGGGCAGGGCATGAGATCCTGAGATCTTAGTAGGGTCTGTAAGAGACCTTTAATAGACATGTACTGCAATGGCCTCCACGTCTTCAGACAGAACAATCATGGAGAATCCGAACAAGTCATCTCTCAGAAGATCAATTCTACTTTCAGCAAACACTGAAAGTTCAAAAAGGGAAGGAATGTCCTTTTTGTATAACTAAAACTATGTCTGCTTTTATTTAATTTGCTAGTTTTTTGTGTTTACATGCATTTTCTTGCTAGTTCAAAACTACTGACTGACTCTTGCCTCCATTTTGAAAGCTAAAGCTGGGGAACCATCAATTTTCAGTGTCATTCTCAGACATGTAATTCAGTGTGCACTGAAGCTATTCACTTGAAATAACTGACATCAAGATGGGCTCCTAACTCTTGGGAGACACAATATTACAGGTCAAAGTCCTAAAACTTAACTTAGCACTTAAAAGCACTAGTGACTGTGTTCCTAAGTGGAAACACGTGTACATACTAATTTAACACAGGAACAATTAGAGGACTCATAGTAAGGTCCTCTCAGATAAAATGTAACAACTGAATTTATATAAATGTAAAATAAAAACTAAGAATTGACTTAGGCATTGCAAAAGAACACCTCAATGTATGACAACTGGCATAGCACATGTTCACTCCTGTTTTTCAATCACATGCCATGGACAGTATAACAGCACATTACCACGTTAGGTTTAACCCAACTTTGTGCATATGTTACAGTATTATCATTACCCAATGATGAGCAGTTTGGCAGATGGCCATATAGTATGCTGGTTTATATAACCACAGTAGCTAACTAGTAGAGTAGGACAACAGAAAGCAATTGAAGTTATCTAAGCTAAAGGCACTGACAGTCGAGATATACAGTAAAATGTGCAAAAGCATCTACGTTCACAGTGTGTATTGCCTACATAAGTTAGATATTTGCGCTCGTATCACAGCTAATAATCTATAAGCCCACTGCAGTGTAGAAATGTTACTGTATACTTAACCTCAGTTTCATCAGCGGTAGACAGACAATCATGCTAAAATGTTTCCAAGAAACAACCATCATTCATTAATGGGTCTATGAACTGTAAGCGAGTAAAAAGGCAAATCAAATACTCCATGAAAACTAGAAGAAGATCCTCTGCTTTGGACAACTACTAGCAAGATACCCCATGCTAGAACCCCAGTCTGCAACATCATTCTATGCATGCATGCTCAGTCCTAGTTTCTTGCCCTGACAAAACTGTACCATATACGGGTTGAAGTTAGTTTTGCGACACGCTTTGTGACAATTCTTGGATATAGCAGGCAAAACGTAATGACAAGCACAAGTGAATTGGTGTCATGCTCAGCTATACCTTTGCAGTATTAAGGTTTCATGTCTGCTTCAATTTCTTAATGTATCCTTCAGTAATCCCTCAAATGTAGGTGAAGACAGTAATGGCAAACTATGAAAAAGGGAGATTAATGACAGGATAGTTATGGCCTATTCAATTATCCAAGGCAGTATTAGATCAGATACAGTTTTCCCATCAGGTACTGTTCCCCCATCGGATACAGCTCCCCCAAAAATATGCTCCCTCATCAGGTACTGCTATTCAAATGGATACACCAGCATGTCATTTCTGATCATTTCTATTAAATAGTATTATTTAATTGAGGAATTCAAACCAAATGTTTTGCGATCAAACAACATGTGTGGCTGTTAATGTTCATGTTGACCTCATCTTTAGGCTTTGGATTGCACAGCAGTACTATTAACTTCATTAGGCAAGAATCAATGTCTTCTGATCTGTTTCCATTCTCCAAAATGTCAAGTAAAGTCTGTATATTTATGCGAAAATCAATAGAAATATATTTATTTATGTATTTATTTGAAGTATGAATGTCCTCTTGTCAAATTGAATTATAATTGAGCATTTCTTTGTCCATGTTTGCCCCCACCCCCTTCTTTTCTCATCGGTGCCTCTCAGCCATTGAGGTTCAGAAACCACACACAGACAAGCTCTTCTGAGGTCACATTTAGGTCTGCGGGCAACACCAACAAACTGAGACACAACATTTCATTATTTTCCATCAATTCTGTATTGCTCTGACTTCAATCGCTATCAATAGCCTTCATTTTTAATGACCTTTCTTAGAATTGATTGTGTTCATTCATGTGATTTTAGGAAAAATTTTAGGGCCTGTCTAGAGAGCCCTGCAGAGATGAACCCAGACACACTAAAAGTTATACATAATGGAAGTGCAATTTCATCTCTTGGACATTTAATGGAGCTTGCTCCTACACTGTTCTAATCACTTATAGAATCATAAGTTAAGTGTAGTACTCTGACGGTACAAAACTCAAACTTCTCCTTACATCTCTGGCTTTCTCACACTCTCACAGTTGGATCAACGAGCGATACTGTTCTGACAGTCAGAAATGGCTTTGTAATGTAATGGAACAGCCTTATCCAGTGTTTAGCTTCGTTGTGGTACATACATAATGTAACAAAGGTGATGGCTCATACTGTACTAGGCCCTAAATGCTTTCTTTGGGCAAATCACACTCCCCCTTCCTATACCTACTTTGATCTACAGTCATCTTCGATCCTTGTGTGAATCACTTCTTCTGCATGTAACTCTAAAGGTTGTTCATTTCTCCTCATGACTCCATCTCAGAGATACCATATGACATTTATCAAGACAAATAAACAACTGAAAAGTGAAGTACTTCGCAAATGTCTTTGTATTTGAGAGTCTCCACTGCATTGATCGTTCAGTTTAATTCATCATCACATGTCACTGGTTCATCTCAAAAGCACAATCTATGTATTTGCTGTCCAATCAAATGAAATACAATGACATAGTGAAAGTACGTGTCCTTAAATCCAGACAAACATGTATACATTAAAATACCTGAAATCTCCAAATTTGTATCCTCTGACAAAATTCTCACAATAGACATACAGTATGAAAAGGTAATACACAAACAACAAGTACAAAACAGATATTGCCGTGGCCCATCGAATATAATGAAGGCACAGTTACGCTTGCAAGATCCAGTAGGATGCTTAATTAGTCTGGATCATTCAGAGGCTGGGGCTTCCCAACAGGAAATAAATGCCATGTGCAGTGATGTGCATCGATTCTGAGTAGCTATCCAGCTAGGTCCCTGATGGCAGGCAGAGTGTGGAAATGTGAGAGGATGGAACTCCTAACCATACCTCCATTCTACCAGGCCATCCTCACTGTACGTCAACAGCCATTCCAAGGTCAGGCTCGCTGGCAAATTGGATTTTACCATCAGCTTCCTGCTCCTCAAAGACAACAACCTGAGATCAAGAAAAACAAAAGGCTCTGAAACACAGCAGTAGGGTGCCGAGGTGTGGAGACAACATGTTCAGAGGAAAGGGAAGTCGTCTGAGGACTATTCCTGCAAAGCACTGCCAAGTTCAATATCATCAAACCCACTGGGTGGCCCAGCTGCTATAGCTGTATATCAAAATTGTTGACCTGTGATGTTCCTAACAGAGGCATCTGAGGGAACTCCTGTGGAGGGTGAGGGAGATTTTTCAGTAACAGTTACGGCATCAGTACCTGATTGTTTCCTCGGTTAAGCCAGGGGGCGGGGAGGTAGAGGGTTTGCTGGGGCCCCATGAACCAGTGGCGTCCAAGATTCTGCCCGTTGATAAAGACCACTCCTTTACTCCAACCCTGTGGATAAAAAAAACACTGTAATCAGTGACTTGAAAATCAGAGTTCAGAGTGTGTGATGCCTAATACACTAGCTATGAATAAACCAGAGATAGGCCTACTACACTATGCATCAATAAACAGTATGGACAGGTGGTGCTGTCTTCCATAACCATAGAGCCTTTTGGGCTGCTTTACTCACAGGCAGTCTGATGAAGGTGTCTCTGGGATGGCCACCCACATACAGCTTGCCGTGGAAAAACCCTGGGAAGGAAGGCTTCTGGAAAACAGAGTTCCACTGGCCTGATGCACTCAGTCTGAAACATGGGACGAGATCACCCTACTATAACACTAATACAATTTCTCGTCATATTTATTCATGTAACAAGATCATTTGCGAGAGTGTACAATGGCATGGCTTCAGTCATGGATATGTAAATGGTTAAATTCCACTTCTGATCTTTGGATGTAGTGTTGTTCTCAGTGAGCAGGCATTTTCAAGACGGCGCTAATTTCCCAGTTGATTATAATGTGGTTTTAACATGGTATTGGGAAACCACATGAAAAAGCTGTTATTTCTGCAATCTGGCATTGTAATTCTACGCTCAGTGAGAACCAAGAAGATAATCAACTCAACAGAATCAGAGCTAGGCACGAGCAATGACAGAGACTCAGAACAGAACAAATAAACATGAAGACGGAAATTGAAAGATGTACATGATCAGTACAAACCTATTTACAAAGCCAGGCTTCATATCCAGACTATGAATGATAAAGTCTCGTAGCGGGGTATTGTTCAACTCAATGTCTCCGACAAGACCTGAAAAATAAGCCAAGGCTGAAATAAGGCTGTCTTTGATTTTCTACATTCAGTGGTTAATTAGCTGCTTTTGAGCACCTATTCTGAAAGGATTTACTAATAGATGTGTCTAGTTATACAACCACAAGGCTATCACTGACCCAGATACAGTAGGTTAAACTATTGAATTACCTTTACGCTGTTCATCTAGGAGTTTACCATAGTTCAGTCTCCCAGAGTTCTCCACGAGTAAACTCAATGTTCTCTCCCCCTTCAATGAAAAGTACATAAAAGATGTGGAAACAATTGGAGGTGTTATCTACAGTGCACAATGCAAAGCAGACTAAATAAAGACAATAGAGGAAACATGTTGCTTTCAGTTGGACTGCAGATAAATCCAATCTGCTGCTGTGTGATAGAAAAGCAGCATGGACTTGTTTTCCATTAACAGGCGGGAGAAAAGTTAGTGATTGTGATTCTTCTTTGTCAGAACAACATTTGTCTGAAAACTTTCTGTTGGAATAATCCTAGCACCTTAGTGACAAACGCATTTATCAGCATCACCAGAAGCTTTCACCTCTAACATGGTGTTGAATATTAACTAGCCAGTTTTGAAAGCAGCTCAGCAGCACACATATAGCCTGAAACACCTTTAAAAAATATGTGTTATTGTCACATACACCGGATAGCTGCAGTGAAATGTGTTGTTTTACAGTCAGCCATAGTAGTACGGCGCCCCTTGAGCAAATTAGGGTTAAGTGCCTTGCTCAAGGGCACATCGAGAGATTTTTCACCTTGTCAACTCGGATATCCAAACCAGCGACCTTTCGGTTACTGGCACAACACTCTCTCCACTAGGCTACCTGCTGCCCAAAACACACACTATCACTATACCTTTCCATCAGGCAGAGCACACTCCAGCGTCTTATAGTCCAGAACTCCAACATAGAGTTTGTCCACAAACACCTAGAAGACAAGAGAAATGTATTAGTACAAATAATCTACTGACATAGGGTGTACATCATAGGGTACTTGACGTTTGCTAATATCATGAAATAATTATGATATAATGCCATGTAGCTGTGTCTGTCTGTACTCACCAGGGCTCTGTCTCTAACATTGTTCATGGAGTTCAGAAGGCCTCCGCTGTGGATTATGGTCTCATACAGAGTGTAGCCGTTGGACTGACCATTGTTATTGTTGACAGGAAGGTTCTCCATGTTGACTGGTTTCTCTGACTTCAAGGGCTACACCAGGACAAAACAAGAACAACATTCTATCTAATCTGACACGATTATATATTATATGATAGTGACATTAGAAAGTATTCATACCCCTTGATTTATTCCACATTTTGTTGTCTTACAGCCTGAATTCAAAATGGATTAAATATATTTTTTCTCACCCATCTGTACACAATACCTCATAACGACAAAGTGAAAACATGTTTTTTGAAATGTTTGAAAATGTATTGAAAATGAAATACAGAAATATCTAATTTACATACACTACCATTCAAAAGTTTGGTGTCACTTAGAAATTTCCTTGTTTTTGAAAGAAAAGCATATTGTTGTCCATTAAAACAACATCAAATTGATCAGAAATGGCCTCCCGGGTGGCGCAGTGGTCTAGAGCACTGCATCGCAGTGCTAGCTGCGCCACCAGAGTCTCTGGGTTCGCGCCCAGGCTCTGTCGCAGCCGGCCGCGACCGGGAGGTCCGTGGGGCGACGCACAATTGGGCTAGCGTCGTCCGGGTTAGGGAGGGTTTGGCCGGTAGGGATATCCTTGTCTCATCGCGCTCCAGCGACTCCTGTGGCGGGCCGGGCGCAGTGCGCGCTAACCAAGGGGGCCAGGTGCACGGTGTTTCCTCCGACACATTGGTGCGGCTGGCTTCCGGGTTGGAGGCGCGCTGTGTTAAGAAGCAGTGCGGCTTGGTTGGGTTGTGCTTCGGAGGACGCGTGGCTTTCGACCTTCGTCTCTCCCGAGCCCGTACGGGAGTTGTAGCGATGAGACAAGATAGTAATTACTAGCGATTGGATACCACGAAAACTGGGGAGAAAAGGGGATACAATTTATTAAAAAAAAAAATCAGAAATCAGAAATACAGTGTAGACATTGTTAACGTTATAAATTACTATTGTAGCTGGAAACGGCAGATTGTTTATGGAATATCTACATAGTCATACAGAGGCCCATTATCAGCAACCATCACTCCTGTGTACCAATGGCACGTTGTGTTAGCTAATCCAAGTTTATCATTTTAAAAGGCTAATTGATCATGAGAAAACCATTTTCCAATTATGTTAGCACAGCTGAAAACTGTTGTTCTGATTAAAGAAGCAATAAAACTGGCCTTCTTTAGACTAGTTGAGTATCTGGAGCATCAGCATTTGTGGGTTCGATTACAGGCTCAAAATGTCCAGAAACAAAGCACTTTCTTCTGAAACTCGTCGGTCTATTCTTGTTCTGAGAAATGAAGGCTATTCCATGCGAGAAATTGCCAAGAAACTGAAGATCTCGTACAACGCTGTGTACTACTCCCTTCACAGAACAGCGCAAACTGGCCTGAATGCAAACACTATGTCTGGAGAAAACCAGGCATAGCTCATCACCTGTCTAACACCATCCCTACCGTGAAGCATGGTGGTGGCAGCATCATTCTACGAGGATGTTTTTCAGCGGCAGTTACTGGGAGACTGGTAAGGATAGAGGGAACAATGAATGGAGCCAAACACAGGCACATCCTTGATGAAAACCTGCTTCAGACTGTAAACAACCTTAGACTGGGAGGCAAAGATTTACTTCCAACATGACAATGACCCCAAGCACACAGCCAAAGCAATGCTGGAATGGCTTCAGAACAAGAATGTGATAGTCCTTGAGTGGCCCAGCCAAAGCCCAGACTTGAATCCCATTGAAAATCTGTGGAAAGACTTGTAGATTGTTATTCACTGCGCTCTCTATCTAACTTAAGAGTTTGAAAAAATCTGTAAGGAAGAATGGGAGAAAATCCCCAAATCCAGATGTGCAAAGCTGATACAGACATACGTAAGACAACTCAAAGCTGTTAACACCGCCAAAGGTGCTTCCACAAAGTATTGACTCAGGGGTGTGAATACTTATGAAAATGTGATATTTCTGTATAGAATTTTCATTAAATGTGCAAAAATGTATTAAAAAATAAGTGTGTAGATGGGTGAGGGAAAAAAATCTATTTAATCCATTTGAATTCAGGCTAACACAACAAAATGGGAAATAAGTCAAGGGGTATGAATACAGTGGCAGTGTATATACAGTGTTTTCGGAAAGTATTCAGACACCTTGACTTTTCCACATTTTGTTACGTTACAGCCTTATTCTAAAATGGATTCAATGTTTTTTGTCCTCAACAATCTACACACAATACCCAATAACGACAAAGCGAACAGTTTTTTAAAAACATTTTTGCAAATGTATTACAAATAAAAAACTTAAATACCTTATTTACATAAGTATTCAGACCCTTTGCTATGAGACTCAAAATTTAGCTCAGGTGCATCCTGTTTCCATTGATCATCCTTGAGCTGTTTCTACAACTTGATTGGAGTCCACCTGTGGTAAATTCAATTGATTGGACATGATTTGGAAAGGCACATACTTGTCTATATAAGGTTCCGCAGTTGACAGTGCATGTCAGTGCAAAAACAAAGCCAGGAGGTCGAAGGAATTGTCCGTAGAGCTCGGAGACAGGATTGTGTCGAGGCACAGATCTGGGAAAGGGTACCAAAATATTTCTGCAGCATTGAAGGGCCCCATTCGTAAATAGAAGAAGTTTGGTACCACCAAGACTCTTCCTAGAGCTGGCCGCCCGGCCAAACTGAGTAATCGGGGGAGAAGGGCCTTGGTCAGGGAGGTGACCAAGAACCCAAAACCATCTCTGCAGCACTCCACCAGTCAGGCCTTTATGGTAGAGTGGCTAGACGGAAGCCACTGCTCAGTAAAAGGCACATGACAGCCCGCTTGGAGTTTGCCAAAAGGCACCTAAACACTCTCAGACCATGAGAAACAAGATTCTCTGGTCTGATTTAACCAAGATTGAACTCTTTGGCCTGAATTCCAAGCGTCACGTCTGCAGAAAACCTGGCCAATCCTTACGGTGAAGCATGGTGGTGGCAACATCATGCTGTGGGGATGTTTTTTAGTGGCAGGGACTGGGAGACTGGTCAGGATTGAGGGAAAGATGAACGGAGCAAAGTACAGAGAGATTCTTGATGAAAACCTGTTTCAGAGCACTCAGGAACTCAGACTGGGGGCGAAGGTTCACCTTCCAACAGGACAATGACCCTAAGCACACAGCCAAGACAACGCAGGAGTGGCTTCGGGACAAGTCTCTGAATGTTCTTGAATGGCCCAGTCAGAGCCTGGACTTGTAACTGATCGAACATCTCTGGAGAGACCTGAAAATAGCTGTACAGCATATCTCCCGATCCAACCTGACAGAGCTTGAGAGTATCTGCAGAGAAGAATGAGAGAAACTCCCCAAATACAGGTGTGCCAAGCTTGTAGACATACCCAAGCTTGTAGACATACCCAAGAATACTCAATACTGTAATCGCTGCCAATGGTGCTTCAACAAAGTACTGAGTTGTCACGCCCTGACCATAGAGAGCTGTTTATTCTCTATGTTGGTTGGGGCGTGACAGTGACTATGGTAGGTTATATTAATCTAGGTGATTAATGGTTTATGTTGGCCTGGTATGGTTCCCAATCAGAGGCAGCTGTTTATCGTTGTCTCTGATTGGGGATCAAATTTAGGCAGCCATTTCCCCATTGTGCTTTGTGGGATCTTGACTATGTATAGTTGCCTGTGAGCATTATTGTAGCTTCACATTTCGTTTTGTTCGTTTATTGTTATGTTTTGCTTTGAGGTTCACATAGAAATAAAGATGTGGAACCCAGATCACGCTGCGCTTTGGTCCAGTTATTATGACGATCGTGACATGAGTAAAGGGTATGAATATGTATGTAAATGTGATATTTCTGTTTTTTATTTTTAATAAATTAGCAAACATTTCAAAAAAACTATTTTTGTCATTATGGGGTATTGTGTGTAGATTGATGAGGGGAAAAAACAATTTAATACCTTTTAGAATAAGGCTGTAACATAAAAAAATGTGGAAAAAGTCAAGGGGTCTGAATACTTTCCAAAGCACTGTATAATATAAAGGTCAAGGTCCATTTTTAGACAGCCAATTACCATAATTATGAAATACATTCTTTCTACAATTGTCTGGATTTAGATGGTGGGAAAGTAATTGTCGTCTCATAAGGGAGCAAATTACAGCAATGGCTAGTGAATAATTAATGGTTTACGCAAGTACCAGACACACTGCTACATTTGCCCAGAAAATATACAATGAAGAGAGCATGTAAGGAGGTCTCATCTAGTGATACAGTGTACATCTAATTCTAGTGATACATATACAACCAATTCTTGTGATATTGTATACAACCAAGTCTAGTGCAACTGTATACAACCAAGCAGTCCAGACCAGGTTACAGCAGACAGCATGCTACTTGGGCCCTAGCTGCTCACCTTCTCAGTAAACTGCAGGCTCTCCCACAGTGACAGATGCTTCTGAATGATGACAGGCTCATACACTCTCCTGGCCTGGAGGGAGGGAACCTCAGGAAGCTTCTCACCTGAGACACACAGACATAGTCAGATATAGAACATGCGGGGGAGTGGGTCTTGGTGGATATAAACTCTTGGTGGATATAAACTGTACTTTTGAGTTTACCAACATGAGCAGAGGGTTTGTAGGAACATCAATACACTCTAAGGGCTCTATTTTCAGCGCTAGTGTCAAACGCACGTTTGTTTGCAATTTTGTCATGTAGAAACTGGCTTACTGGCATTATCAAGCCCTAACGCCACGTTCGGCAATTTACCAGTCTTATATCAGAACATGATCCTGTCACGTTCGTCGTATTGAGGAAACTAAGGCGCAGCGTGATATGAATACATTCTTCTTTTTAATAAAGGAAGACAACTGAACAAAGTAACAAAAACGAACGTGAAGCTAACTAGAACGAGTGCTGACATGCAACTCCACATAGACAACTACCCACCCAGACAGGTGGAAAAAGGCAACCTAAGTATGGTTCTCAATGAGAGACAACGATAGACAGCTGCCTCAGATTGAGAACCACACCCGGCCAAACACACAGAAATACAAATCATAGAAAAAAGAACATAGAATGCCCATCCAAATCACACCCTGACCAAACCAAAATAGAGACATAAAAAGCTCTCTACGGTCAGGGCGTGACAGATCCAAAGTGCTAATTTCAGGCAGGGCTGGTAGGGATATTTAAGACCAACCAAAAGCTGGTTTTATTGGTAACGCAGTTGGTTACGGCATGAATTTTGGCAGTGGAAACGCAGCCTATCCAGCACACTGCCCATATGCGCATGGACCAAGAGTAGCCTAATGTGCTTTTGGTGCCTGCGTACTTCGTATTTAGAAACATAAAAAACTAAATGTTTTCTCCCATTTTGTTTTATTTGGTTAAAAATCTAGCATAGCCTCCCCTCCTCTCAATTAAGGGCTTTCCTCCCCTGCCAAATCCAAGTCAAGACTGTCCATAACATTTTTGGCTCCTGAGACCGTTTGGAAATAAATCTTAATCGCCAAACCTTTATTAAAATATAACGTTTGAGGGGAGTAAAACAGTGAGCTGACATTCCCTTTGTATCTATGCATTGTAGGCAGGCCCACATTATTTTAGCCATACAGGTCCCATTTTGGACGTGCGTAAAACCCCCTCCATGATGTAGGCTACTTTTCATTCCCATCATGAAACAAGAGATGAGAACCTCAGGTGAATACCAGTGAACATCATAATCAGAAGTTATCTGTAACCTTTAACAATAGTTTTTTCCCCGTTTCATATGTTCAAAACTCAAACCCTCCATTAGGCATACTATAACGAAGGCTGTTTCAACAGCAATGCGAATCTTTTTATGACATCATTACATTTTACATTTATTGCATGTCTGTTTGTTTTTTTACGTGCTTGTTTTTCATTGAATTGTATTACAACAAATTTTATTAGAATGATTCACCTTGCTGGTTGTATTGTTACAACATCCGTGCATGCAATGTAACTGTCACACCCTGATCTGTTTCACCTGTCCTCCAGGTGTCGCTTATTTTCCCCAGTGTATTTATCCCTGTGTTTCCTGTCTCTCTGTTTTCCCGGTCTCCTGCTTTTTGCATTCTCCCTTTTCTAGTCCTCCCGGTTTTGACCCTTGCCTGTTTCTGGACTTTGTACCTGCCTGCCTCACCATTCTGCCTGCCTTGGCCACAAGCCTGTCTGCCACTCTGTACCTCCTTGACTCTGATCTGGTTTTGACCTTTTTGCCTGTCCACAACCATTCTCTTGCCTACCCCTTTGGATTAATAAACATTGTAAGACTCCAACCATCTGCCTCCTGTGTCTGCATTTGGGTCTCGCCTTGTGCCTTGATAGTAACATCTGGAGATGTGTGAATGTGATCTGTAAAATGGTTCTGATTTATGTTCATAAAACACAGGCCTATTTGGGAGCAGTATAACAGTGAGTGGACATTCTCCCTTTCTTTTTATATTGGATCTTTGTCCAGCTACTGTAAAAAGTTTGGATGTGTGTAAAACCCTCCATAGTCTGCGTTGTTTTAATATTCTATGCCCATGTGGAGAAATTATGGTGCCTGTAAGTGTGACATAACCTATTTGAAACAAGTTTTGTTTAGAATTTGAATTGAATTATTCGTTCTCTTTTGAGGCCTTGTCAATAATGAAGTGTAGGCCGAGCTCCTATATCAGTGTGAATGCTATTGAAGCCACGCAATTACTACACAACGTGGACTGCAAATGGGTTCAAGTTAATGTATTTGGTTCTACATTTTGTTATTTCGTTTCTGTAAGCCATTTAACAAACTATGACAGACTAACGTTGGAATTGGAGATGATTCCAAGGCAATACATAAAAGACCGTAAATACACAACTTGATATTTCGCCAAGGAGCACGTTCTGATTGGCCAGTGAGGGGCCGTGTTTATTCATCAAAACCCAGTGAACGCCAGCAAGTGCGCCAATAATTGTAATAGTGAAAATAGCACAAATATTTCTGACAAACCCCTGAACCTATGTATATATAGCGCTATATTGTGTTAGGGCTCTATTTTAACAAACCTAACTACTAGCTGGAGTTATTTATTGAAAATGAACTGTTTATTCAGACTGTGTCATTGCTAGATAATAATATAAATGATTGATTACAAGATAATTAAATCTATTTATTTTTGTCACAACATAATCATTTCATATGATCATTTTGACCTCTGCATACAGTGGTATGTGACAAATGACAACTCCAGATCAATACAGAAGTGGAAAACATCTGTGACTCAGGAAATAATCCAAGTTTTTAAGATAATTACTGGGAAAACATCTGAGCTTGACAGCAGTAGCAGCATCCAGCTGGTAGTACATGTCACACACACAATCATACCCATTCTCCCTTTTCCAACTGTTGGAGCTGAATGTTGGTGCTCTGTAAGAGATGTCCTCCAGCCCTCTTTAAGGTGTTGAAGCACTCTGAGAAACCTGCAGCCACTTAAGGTTATTGGTGGAAAGTGCTCCCCTACCACTATGTTCAACATCTGGGCCACTAAAAGGGGCTAATGGGTGGCAAAAATCACCTAGTCCTGAAATGGCATTCTGAGTTTAAAAGCCAAGTATTTCTATAGAGCAAATTGGCATTTCACACTTTTGCTGTTTGATATTGTGTGAGCTGCCTGACAAAGTTATCATCAGCTGCAGTTTATAAACTTGAAACTTTAATGTCATTGGATTCTACAGTGGATTGATATTTGAACTCAATTTAAAGAATGTTGTGCACGTTGGACTGCCTGCCACATGCATAATCAAATCATATTAACTTGGCTTTTAACCACTACAGCATCTATTGTTCATTTTGAAGAACAATACTATTTATTTAATATTGTTATTAAACCAAGTGTTAGATATTCAATTGACAGTATTTTCGTTCTATTTATGGTCAATTATTAGAGATAATGTTTTAGTTTGTGACTATGGGTACGCATTACTCACAAAACTCATATGAGCTGAGCCAAAAGCCCTGTGATAGACTAGCGTCCTGTCCAGGGGGTGTACTTGTACTGTACATTAAGGTGCCTCATTCTATAGAAACAGGAGATAGGCTCCTGCTCCTATAAACCATTCCGGCTTGCAAAAGCCAAGGCTTGTGCAAGGCTACTTACTTACACAGGGTATGGTTGACTCATGAAACTCATATGAGCTGAGAGCCAAACAATAGCATATATCAAGTTGGATCTAAATACAGAATTAGGTCATGTATACGTGGTGCTGAATAGAACATAGACGTACGCTTTAGTGACCACTCTCATCCAGGCCAATGCTCATTGTTCAACATACTGCACAACGTAAGGATGAAACATGTTAAGATAGCCCTGAAGATCTTAGTTTACCGGGAGGCTGGATAAATGTAAGATTGCTCTGACTGTATGTTTGAGGGGTGGGAGGTGGGGCATGTCCCTAAACTGTTAATCTGATGTCCCCTCCTATCCCTGCTGTACTGTAGTCCAGGGTACCTCAAACTCGTTCCTGGGTGTGTGTCCCTGCCCTCCTCCCCGCTTGATGATAAGTTGGTTATTTGAATCAGCTTTGTAGTGCTAGGGCAAAAAACAAAAACATGCACCCAGGAGGGGGGAGGGGAGTTATAGAAACGCTCCTGTAGCTCACCATACCCAGCATCAATCTCACACACTCATCTCTGATTGGGCAAGACAGACTCAATGTTCCCCATAGGGCCTTACTAAGTGACTTTGGAGAACGATACAAAGAGCCCCTCACGGCGACACTCACTGTGGTAGCGGCTCAATACATTCCTCAGAAGAGTGTACTTGGTGGTGTAATCCCCTGCCTCAGATAACGGAGCATCGTAATCTGAAAAGATAATGCTACTATCAGAACAGCAAGAGGCACGAGGAGCAAGAGGCGGGGATACCTCCTCCCGTGTCCGATGAGTTTCACTCTGCTCCTTTCAAACATCTCAGCCAGCAGGAGACATATTTTGTGGTTATCTTGACAGATACGGCTGCAGGAGTTTGGATGGAGGCAAGAGGCAGTGGAGAAAATAAAATGCAAATACAGACTACTGATAAACTTGAAGGTCAAAGAGCAGGTGCCAATGTGCCACTGTTACTGTGTTTGACATCAATGTCATTCTCCTCTGAGTAGCGAGGTCGTTACAATGTCAACAGTCCCAAACAGGATATAAAACCCATCATGCAGTCTTTCTTTTATATTTCCCATGCATTTTATTAGCTGATGAATTAATTATGCAGTGAGTGCTAAAATGCAGCCTGAGGTCAAGCACTGTTGAGGAGTGACAGCACCATCTACTGGCCTTTACTAACAGTACAATGACGGTGCATTACTGTAACACCGCCTGTATAACTGGCTGGTGCACGATCCTTATCAGAGGTATGTTTCAATAAAGAGAAATAACAAGGTAAACTATGAGAACATATTGATTTTAAAACAAAGATCCAAATAGAACTTACCATAGCTTGTTACCATTGGCTTAGGCATGGGCGTGGCAATTGCAAAGGCCCCGTTCATGAAGCCAAAATTTGTTCCTCCGTGGAACATGTAAATATTGATTGATGCGTCCTGTTTCAGGATTTCCGTCACAATAGCAACCATGTCTGCCAAAGAAGGGTGACAAATGAGAACTTACTACTGATGGGTACAGAGACATAGTAGAACTACGAGACCTGGTGCACGTAATAGCTGTATCATATCCATTGCTATAAACTCTACCTCTATATTCAAGAGCTGTGGCATGTAGCCCAAGAGTAAAACAAAAAGTATGATAACATTTGACAAGCAATTGATCTCGTTCCAAGCACCCTATTGCCCTTAAAATCAGTTCAATTGCAATATGGATTAAACCCCGCCACACCTTATTACATTTAACTGTAAGTCATTATAGGAACAACCCGATCCCTATTCAAAATCTCCTGCCTCAACATACTGATTAGCTAAACATATTGCATAGAACAGTGGTTCCCAACCTTTTTTTTCAATTAAGGAACTCAGTCTGGCATTAAACTTACTCTTGAAAGTTGTAATAGTAGAATGCACAAGGTGAAATATCGAAATTGGGTAGTGCATCATCAGTTCCTCTTGTCATGTTAGTCATTGCATACCTTAGAGAGCTATTTATAACTTGTCAGAAATGTCCAGATCAACTAGCCCATGTCAGCTAACATTTTTTTATTTCGTTTTTTAAGACCACAGACATTGTTGGGGGGTAGGGATGTTCCCCAATGTTCTCCAATTCTGGAAGGGGGGCACCGTGGGAAAAAGTTTGTGAACTTCTGATATAAACTCAGCAAAAAAAGAAACGTCCCTTTTTCAGGACCCTGTCTTTAAAAGATCATTCGTAAAAATCCAAATAACTTCACAGATCTTCATTGTAAACGGTTTAAACACTGTTTCCCATGCTTGTTCAATGAACCATAAACAATGAATTAACATGCACCTGTGGAATGGTCGTTAAGACACTAACAGCTTAAAGACGGTAGGCAATTAAAGTCACAGTTATGAAAACTTAGGACACTAAAGAGGCCTTTCTACTGACTCTGAAAAACACCAAAAGAAAGATGCCCAGGGTCCCTGCTCATCTGCGTGAACGTGCCTTAGGCATGCTGCAAGGAGGCATGAGGACTGCAGATGTGGCTAGGGCAATAAATTGCAATGTCTGTACTGTGAGACAGCGCTACAGGACAGACAGCTGATCATCCTCGCAGTGGCAGACCACGTGTAACAACACCTGCACAGAATCAGTATATCCGAAAATCACACCTGCGGGACAGGTACAGGATGGCAACAACAACTGCCCGAGTTACACCAGGAACGCACAATCATTCCATCAGTGCCCAGACTGTCTGCAATAGGCTGAGAGAGGCTGGACTGAGGGCTTGTAGGCCTGTTGTAAGGCAGGTCCTCACCGGCAACAACGTCGCCTATGGGCACAAACCCACCGTCGCTGGACCAGACAGGACTGGCAAAAAGTGCTCTTCACTGACGAGTCGCGGTTTTGTCTCACCAGGGGTGATGGTTGGATTCGCGTTTATCGTCGAAAGGAATGAGCGTTACACCGAGGCCTGTACTCTGGAGCGGGATCGATTTGGAGGTGGAAGGTCCGTCATGGTCTGGGGCGGTGTCTCACAGCATCATCGGACTGAGCTTGTTGTCATTGCAGGCAATCTCAACGCTGTGCATTACAGGGAAGACATCCTCCTCCCTCATGTGGTACCCTTCCTGCAGGCTCATCCTGACATGACCCTCCAGCATGACAATGCCACCAGCCATACTGCTCGTTCTGTGCGTGATTTCCTGTGTCAGTGTTCTGCCATGGCCAGCGAAGAGCCCGGATCTCAATCCCATTGAGCATGTCTGGGACCTGTTGGATCGGAGGGTGAGGGCTAGGGCCATTCCCCCCAGAATTGTCTGGGAACTTGCAGGTGCCTTGGTGGAAGAGTGGGGTAACATCTCACAGCAATTACTGGCAAATCTGGTGCAGTCCATGAGGAGGAGATGCACTTCAGTACTTAATGCAGCTGGTGGCCACACCAGATACTGACTGTTACTTTTGATTTTGACCCCCCCCCCTTTTGTTCAGGGACACATTATTCAATTTCTGTTAGTCACATGTCTGTGGAACTTGTTCAGTTTATGTCTCTGTTGTTGAATCTTGTTATGTTCATAAAAATATTTACACATGTTAAGTTTGCTGAAAATAAACCCAGTTGACAGTGAGAGGATGTTTCTTTTTTGCTGAGTTTAGAACATAGTCAAATGTTTAATTAGACATTCAAATTGAGCTGACTTTACTGATTTAAATCAAGGGCAGCCGGATAATGAATAACAAGCATGGAGTGACAGAGCATGCCTTGATTAGCAAGTCACCCAAGTCATAAACTGTTCTCTCTGCTACCGCACGGCAAGCGGTACCGGAGTGCCAAGTCTAGGTCCAAAAGGCTCCTTAATAGCTTCTACCCCCAAGGCATAAGACTGCTGAACAATTAATCAAATGGCCACCCGGACTGTTCACATTGACACTGCTGCTACTTGCTGTTTATTATCTATGCATAGTCACTTTACCCCTACCTACATGTACAAATTACCTCAATTAACCTGTGCCTTCGCACATTGACTCGGTACCGGCACCCCATCTATAGAATCATTATTGTTATTTTATTGTATTACTTTCTATTTTATTTTTTACTTTAGTTTATTTAGTAAATATTTTCATAACTCTATTTCTTGAACTGCATTGTTGGTTAAGGGCTTGTAAGTAACCATTTCACGGTAAGGTCTACTATACCTGTTGTATTCGGCGCATGTGACAAATACAATTTGATTTGATTTTGATCTTGTGTGTGCGAGATAGACGTGGATGCTGCTGACAATGACAGGACAAAACCAGGCCTGGGGACCCGAGTCATCAGTGGCTGTTGTTCAACATAAGAAGGACAATCTGGAGAATCTACATGACATTAATACACATCCACAACTGAGTGCCAAGCTGTATGACAACTGACAAGCTTTTACTGCAGTGATGCACTGAAATTGTGAAAAGTGAGTTTTTTTTAATCACCATCATGACCAAAATATCCCAACGCAAGCAGTGGCTACAGTGTTATGCGGAAGGCGTGTGTGTGTGTGTGTATTAAACGGTTAGTCAGTAGCCCTTTCACATAGTGTACTGTTCCCTGCTGAGAGAAAATTATTCACACATGTATGCACCGCATGGAATTGAGTGTATATACACATGTAGGGTGACCATAGGGACTTTGCTCTTTCCATTTATTTTGAAGGTTCTAGACACTGAAGGCCAGTATAAAAGCATAACACATTATAAAACAGTATACAAATCACAGCTTGGTTCAGTTGAAATTGACTACATGGTTCAAAATACAATTTTAGGGGGAATAAAAGTTTATGACGCTTGGCTTGGAAATAAGCACACATGGAAAGCATATTCATTTCTGACAGAAACATATCACAAAGGAGAACTGACCATATGCTAAGCACCATGTGACCAATCTATTAAGTGGGACTCATGCGGTGTGGCAAAGGTCCTGCTGCTTGAGGAAATATGACTTACCCTCAGCAGCAAAAACATGGTGAAGGTCACCCCAGAGGTCAAACCACCCAGACCAATACTCCATCACCATCTTGGGCTTCTGGGGCTAGAGGAATTAGGAAAGGGAATGTTCAACAGAGAGGTAGAAATAAACAAAATATATGTTACTCCTTGTAGACACAGTATTTACTCCATGAACATCAGGGCCCAGTTTTAAAAAATGTACAGTGCATTCAGAAAGTATTCAGACCTCTTCACTTTTTCCACATTTTGTTACGTTACAGTCTTATTCTAAAATGGATCAAATTATTTGTTTTCCCCATCAATCTACACACAATACCCCACGATGACGAAGTGAAAACAGGTTTTTGACATTTTTGCACATTTATTAAAAATAAAAAAAAGGAAAACCTTATTTATATTCAGACCCTTTGCTATGAGACTCGAAATTGAGCTCATCATGTTTCCATTGATCATTCTTGAGATGTTTCTACAATTTGATTGGAGTCCACCTGTGGTAAATTCAATTGACTGGACATGATTTGGAAAAGCACATACCTGTCTATATAAGGTCCCACAGTTGATAGTGCATGTCAGAGCAAAAACCAAGCCATGAGGTCGAAGTAGCTGTCAGTAGAACTCCGAGACAGGATTGTGTCGAGGCACAGATCTGGGGAAGGGTACCAAAATATTTCTGCAGCATTGAAGGTCCCCATTCGTAAATAGAAGAAGTTTGGTACCACCAAGACTCTTCCTAGAGCTGGCCGCCCGGCCAAACTGAGTAACCAGGGAGAAGGGCCTTGGTCAAGGAGGTGACCAAGAACCCAATAGTCACTCTGACAGAGCTCCAGAGTTCCTCTGTGGAGATCGGTGAACTTTCCAGAAGGACAACCATCTCTGCAGCACTCCACCAATCAGGCCTTTATGGTAGAGTGGCCAGATGGAAGCCACTGCTCAGTAAAAGGCACATTACAGCCCGCTTGGAGTTTGCCAAAAGGCACTTAAAGGACTCTCAAGATTCTCTGGTCTGATGAACCCTAGATTGAACTCTTTGGCCTGAATGCCAAGCATCACGTCTGGAGGAAAAATCCCTATGGTGAAGCATGGTGGTGGCAGCATCATGCTGTGGGGATATTTTTCAGCGGCAGGGACTGGGAGACTAGTCAGCATCGAGGTAAAGATGAACGGAGCAAAGTACAAAGATTCTTGATGAAAACTTGCTCCAGAGCACTCAGGACCTCAGACTGGGGCGAAGGTTCACCATCCAGCAGGACAACAACCCAAAGCACACAGCAAAGACAACGTAGGAGTGGCTTTGGGACAAGTCTCTGAATGTCCTTGAGTGGGCCAGCCACAGCCCAAACATGAACCCGATCTAACATATCTGGAGAGTCCTAAAAATAGCTGTGCAGAGACGCTCCCCATCCAACCTGACAGAGCTTGAGAGGAGCTGCAGAGAATAATGGGAGAAACTCCCCAAATACAGGTGTGCCAAGCTTGTAGCGTCATATGCAAGAAGACTTGAGGCTGTAATCACTGCCAAAGGTGCTTCAACAAAGTACTGAGTAAAGGGTCTGAATACTTATGTAAATGTGGTATTTCAGTTTTTTTCCATAAATTAGCAAACATTTCTCAAAAAGCATTTTTGCATTTAATCCTATCTGATTGCCGAAATCCAATCAGATAACTTCTGAAAAACTCGGCCAAGACTATAGGCATCCAAAGACTGTGGTTCAAAGCAACTTATTTCACAGATTAAGACTAAATAGCTAATATCCTCTGTTTTATCAACAGGTGTCAGATGAAACTGAGTAACTGATCAATTACAATGTAGGAGCTGGATAAATCTAATGATAAATATTAGTAGACAATCATCTGAACACACCTCAATACATTCACTCACTTGAATTGCATCCAGATACTTAAATCCCTCTGGGCTCAGTTTCTGAAAATTGATGGTTTCTAGAACTATTGACGGAAAACAAAAACTCAACAGTACATACAGTAAATACACAACAAACACAAATAAAATACACCATGACAGTATCCCACTGGGCACATTTCATTGAAATGACGTGGCAACAACGTTGATTCAACCAGTGTGTGCCCAGTGGGATACTACAGTGACCTCATGCTTAAGAAACTGCTTTGCATTTTAACAGATCATATTTTTGTCATGTTTTCTCCCTAGCTTAATCTGTATCCATCTAAACAGCACAGGCTCGTCTGTCTCCTTTGTGTTTAGGCTTCAAGTGGAAAGGGAATTAGTCAAGGAGCAGTTCTAAATGAAGCCTAACAGCAGCTGCCTAACACACACACCGGTCCTTGGCACAGACAGAGCTCTTGTGTTATGGGAGAATACCAACTACAGTTCAGGCAGAGACTGCAGTCAGATGGGCCAGAGGCTCCACTATAGTGCAGCTGTCTGTCTGTATGTCCAGTCAGTACAATACCTCCATTCACACCCCCGAGGTTCCACCCATCCTGGTTGTCTGAGGTCAGGAGCAGCTCCTCGATCCCCCTGGATAATAATGCCTAGAACAAGGATCTCATCTCAATCATGCTCATATGTCCAAGTTGATATTCTACTATTGAAAATGCAAGTAGTTGTAGTGAAGTCAAGATAAAGTGATGCACGGTGTGTATTTATGTGTATGCGTGTGTGTGTAATAAAATAGGCTCACTGCATTGTCTTACCTCCTTTATGTATGGCATATATTCTATGTCTTTTGCATAAGAGCCATACTTGTTCTCCACTTGAACTGCTAT
Organism: Salvelinus namaycush; assembly: GCF_016432855.1. NCBI lineage: Eukaryota > Metazoa > Chordata > Actinopteri > Salmoniformes > Salmonidae > Salvelinus > Salvelinus namaycush. The sequence goes on from NC_052329.1 coordinate 17,895,210, forward strand.
AATTGGGCCCCCCTTGGAGTACTGAGTTTAAAATAATAAATCAAATAAGAGCGAGCTTTCAATTGATTCCAGAATAAGTCACAAGAATATATTTTCAAAGCCTTTTGCATTGATAAAACATCAAGCTTCACATTTTAAGAATATTTTAGTATTGTGATAGCCCTTATCAACGACCATATCTATGCGGTGACATCGTTGTCACACACAATTGAACCGGAAAACTGGAAACCCAAGTGCACTTAATAGAAGAGTAGTGAGAAAAGATTAACCTGATACGGTGCAACTCTTGGAATGAGTTGATCAAAGAAGGAGTCAACTGCTTCTGTGAAACCTGGGTAGGTTGTTCTCAACTTCATGTCTGGATCCCGCAGCAACCAACTAGGAAGAAAGCAATACATAACAACTCTCTAATGTTATCAATAATGTATGCAGTTACATTTCAATACTGGTTGCACTGATGGCAGTAATGAATAATGAGTGCATTGATTGCTTCATAACGCAGTGTGAGTTTAATGGATTTCCAAATATCTATAACCTGGTTAACCTAGTAGTACATAATGATATCTTTCTGGACCAATTACCCTTCCTCAATCCATTTAGATGATGATCAGAGTCAATCAAATGACTCTCATTCAGGGGGAAAAGCTCAGCAAATAACTATTTTCATTCTCTGTGTGTGTGAGCAATATCTGGTTTTCCTCTTAGATCTATGATTCTATTTAGCCACATTACTAATAAGGAATGTGGGACTGTCTGTCCAGAGACCTGAGAGAAATAGCACCACACTGGAAATGAGCATCACAATAATTAATGAGGAAAAATGGATGAGACGTCGTATAAGGGGACCTATACATTCAGGGAGCTTAAACCAACCTGGGCTAAAATGTTAAAACGTGGGAACATCTAACCTGGGCAGCCCTCCTAAGTCCCACTCAGCACAGATGTAGGGTCCTGGCCGCAGAATCACCCAGAGCCCCAACTCTGCTGCTAGGCTGATGTACGCCCTGAGAGACACAAGAGAAAAGCACAGAGACAAAGCTCAACAGCTCTATCAAACATTTTCATCACAAAATCATATAAAAAAGTGGAAGTCTTGCTTACTTTAAATCCAATTGGTCCTGGAAGTTGAAAACCCTTCTCTCTGGCTCATGCAGGTTCCATGGCACATATCTGAAAGATAAAGCAGTCATTCTCAGTATCCCTCCATAGTAGAGCTGCAGTGAGTGGTGGTATAAGAGGACATGAGGTGTTCTGTGTGTCCCTACGTGGTGAGAGTGTTGACCCCACACGCCCTCATCTTCAGCAGGCGGTCCTCCCAGTAGGCTCTGGGGACGCGGAAATAGTGGATAGAGCCCCCCAGGATGCGAAAGGGCTCTCCCTCCAGAGTGAACTGAGAGGAGTTGGCCCTCAGTCCCTCTTTCTGGCTCATTCTCTCCACATCTGGGTGTTGGCTGGAAGAGAAAGACAAACTGCTGGTCAATCCAGAAAGTTAGACTAGATAGGAATTATAGGAACTTGACAATGGCATCTAAGGTGAGTAGCTAAGTATTTATAACACTTGTCACAAGCATACAAGACATACCCAACAGTTTTAGTTAAATCAACAAAGCTTTCAGCACAGCGAAGAATAATGAAATACGCTACAAGCATGCTACTCTTCTTGTCTGACCAGAATGCAAATCTATATTTGAATATGCGGGAGATTTACATAGTCAATTGCTCACACTGTCGATGCTGTGGAATGAGTACTGCACTGTGCCATAAGAATCGGCAAAATAAAAGCGAAGTGTCTACACAAGGTTAAGGTCCAGGGCAGGTGGGTCAGGTAAAAGTTCATGATAGGTTAAATGGAGGATATGGAATGGCTTTGAATTAATTAGACTATTGATAGCATATTCTTTTTTTCACCTCTGGTATAGGCCTACTTCTTCTGTGTAATAATAATAACAATCTGATCAAATGTTCTCATTATGAATTGTCTTTAATAGCATTGCCTATAATATTTTTTACTTAAATAACCAGTTTGGAATACTGGTTGCATATTGATGCATTTGCAGGTCCATGACAAAACAACAAACAGGACAAAACTTTGCAAACACTCGAGACCCGCCCATAAAGTCTTACCGTGTGAATTGAAAGATAATATATCCAACGATAATAAAACCGAGAATGGCATACCGTCGTATGAGAGACAGCCTGGCGACCATGGATGTATTCTTTTTTTTTTTTAAATACGAATAACGATCCAACGTCGCAACAACGGCTTTGACAGCCCACGCCTTCAAAGACCCCGCGTTAGACAACACATCACCGGAAGAACAGACTTCTGAATAGGCTAATAATACTGTAGTACAGGCGATTCACTCTAGGGGAAAATACAGGTGAGCGCTATAGATCACATTGAATTAAAATGTCAATATTCACCGGAATTACACAAAACTCCAATCCTAATGCAAGTGGAAAGTCTGATTGTTAGAGCCCACACTGTTTCTCATTAGGCTATCATAATTCGATTTTCATTATGCTATAGCCTTTACTTTGTACGCTGAAGGTGCGTTTTGGTAGACGTAGGATATTGCTCGCTTTCAATAGCCATTATGAAACGGATAGTTGTATATTGTAGGCAACCGACTGGGAGGCAACACTAATACGTTTTGTCCTTACAACCAAAATCAGTAAAAAGACAGGTCAGGCGAATTTGCGAAGAATGGAATTACCACATGGCGCTCCAGCCTACTGTTTACACTAGATTGTAATGGGGGAAAAAACATATATCTTTTTACATATGTAATTATCTGACTCTCCCTCACACACACGCATAACACACGCTGGACTGTAGCCACCACGGTCTTGCCCAGCCCAACTATCCGACAGATGACGTTATTATTTCTGACGTCGTTTGTCAGCTTCAACCGTAATACTTTACTATGTTATACGGTCTATAATAAATCTTTTTTTTTATTGTGTGCCCCTTTCGGGAAATGTGTCTTGCATCTCAACAAACAACAGCACAGGAACACCAATAGGTGCATAAATACATAAATCCCAGCAATAACTACAACAGGCAACACATGTGGATACAGTCCGTAATTCAGTTCAAACATTTTAGGAGGGGTGGAGATGGAGGGGTTGAGCAGTTATTTATTCAATTGACTTATGCTGGTGGGAATGAATGGTTTCTGGGCTCTGGCGGTTTTGTAAAGATGGACTCAATATCGGCGGCCTGATAGTAGGAGCTGGTTCTCCTGGTTGAGTGGGTGTCAGGTCGGTGGCAATTCTCGCTCCTGCCCTCACTACTCTCCAAGAACAGCGCTTGCATGTCCTTGAGATTAACCACTGATTTTGCTAGACAGCTGTACTATTTTATGCAGTTGGTTTTTATTTGCATGGATAGCTGATTGTCCCAGGCTTGGAAACAGAAAGTGAGAACGTAAATTATAGTTCCAAGATATTTATATTGCTCAAATATAGTCCATGAGCCCGCGTTTTTGTCGGGCTCACTTAGGGTGATGATGTCTCAAAGTGATTTTCTTGGTCTATGTCCCTAGAGTTGGAACATTTGTGATAGCAGTGCAGCAATGGCAGCTTTCACTTTTTATCACTCTTTCTTTCATCCCTCCAAAGAGGGTCTCCCATTATTTTCTGCAGATCCTCTCAAGCTCTGTCAGGTTGGATGGGGAGCGTCACTGCACAGCTATTTTCAGGTCTCTCCAGAGATGTTCGATCGGGTTCAAGTCCGGGCTCTGGCTGGGCCAATCAATGACATTCAGAGACTTGTGACGAAGCCACTCCTGTGTTGTCTTGGCTGTGTGCTTAGGGTTGTTGTCCTGTTGGAAGGTGAACCTTCGCCTGAGCGCTCTGGAGCAGGTTTTCATCAAGGATATCTCTGTACTTTGGTCTGTTCATCTTTCCCTCAATCCTGACTAGTCTCCCAGTCCCTGCCGCTGAAAAACATCACTACAGCATGATGCTGCCACCACCATGCTTCACTGTAGTGATGGTGCCAGGTTTCCTTCAGATGTGACGCTTGGCATTTAGGCCAAAGAGTTAAATCTTGGTTTCATCAGACCAGAGCATCTTGTTTCTCATGGTTTGAGAGTCCTTTAGGTGCCTTTTGGAAAACTCCAACCTGGCTATCATGTGCCTTTTACTGAGGAGTGGCTTCCGTCTGGCCACTCCATTATAAAGGCCTGATTGGTGGAGAACTGCAGAGATGGTTGTCCTTCTGGAAGGTTCTCCCATCTCCGCAGAGGAACTCTGGAGCTCTGTCAGAGTGACCATCGGGTTCTTAGTCACCTCCCTGACCAAGGCCCTTCTCTCCCGATTGCTCAGTTTGGATGAGCTCTAGGATGAGTCTTGGTGGTTCTAAACTTCTTACATTTAAAAATTGATGGAGGCCAATGTGTTCTTGGGGACCTTCAATGCTGCAGAAATGTTTTGGTACCCTTCCCTAGATCTGTGCCTCAACACAATCCTGTCTCTGAGTTCTATGTACAGTTCCTTCGACTTCATGACTTGGTTTTTGCGCCGCCATGCACTGTGTAGATAGGTGTGTGCCTTTCCAAATCATGTCCAATCAAGTTGTAGAAACATCTCAAGGATGATCAATAGAAACAGGATGCACCTGAGCTCAAAGACTCATAGCAAAGGGTCTGAATACTTCTGTAAATAAGGTATTTCAGTTTTTATTTTTAATACATTTGCTAACATTTCTAAAAACCTGTTTTTGCTTCGTCATTATTGGGTATTGTGTGTAGATTGATGAGGAAAACATTTCATTTAATCAATTTTAGAATAAGTCAAGGGGTCTGAATACTTTCCAAATGCACCATAAATCAGCCTAGCAGCAGAGTTGGGGCTCTTGGTGATTTTGCATCCAGGACCCTACATCTGTGCTGAGTGGGACTTAGGAGTGCTGCGCAGGTTGTTTCCATTACTTTAAGCCTTTAACTTTGTAGCAGGGGTTAGTCCAATTTTACCCAAGCCAACATGTTGAATGTTCAATGAGACCTCCTTATAACGTTTTTTTCCTTTCGGCTGGCTGTTCTGTGACAAAAACATGAAGTTGAGAACAATCTACTCTGTCTTCATAGAAGCAGAGAAACCTTTCCTTAACAAACTCATCCCAATAATTAAGCCTCTACAAGTACGTAAATAAGTGACCTTATTATCCAAGCTATCAAGTCCTGATATCTGTTCGCAGAGAGGTTCGTAGTTTGAAGAGGGAGGCCCCATCATTGCAGTTCAAGTGGAGAATGAGTACGGCTCATATGCAAAGGATGAACGATACATGCCTTTTATGAAGGAGGTAATGTGATACTGTACTGTTTCTCACTATCTGCATAATATTATATGCCCAGTATAGACTTTTGCAGTGACCTCTAAATGTATAGTGAAACTTTATCTCCTTTGGCCAGCTCTATTCCTCTATCCAGAGGGATCAATGAACTCCTGCTGACATTAGACAACCGGGAGGGGCTACGTTTTTTTTCTTAGCCCCTCCTCTCTTAAGTTCCCAAGACGGTAAACCTTCAAAGACTGGCAAACGGAACCATACAATATTTAGCGTACATGCAGGTATAGTGCCAATGAGTGTATTTTCTTCTATTTTGTCTTGCATCTGTGAAAACATAGTGGTCCAAAGACTAAGTGTGACTTTGCCCTTACTGTAGCCCCAGAAACCTCTGCTTCTAATGGAGTACTGGTTTGGGTGGTTCGATGTCTGGAGTGAATCTCACCATGTGTTTCCAGCAGAGGGTATGTTTCCCTCCAAATCAATACATTACAAACGAGATGAAAATCATGTCATATAACCCCTAGTTATATCAACGCTTAAAGTTAATCTATTATTTACATTTTAGTCATTTAGCAGACACTCTCGTCCAGAGTGACTGGGGTGGCAGGTAGCCTAGTGGTTAGAGCATTGGGCCAGTAACTGAAAGGTTGCTAGATCAAATCCCTGAGCTGACAAGGTAAAAATCTGTTGTTCTGCCCCTGAACAAGGCAGTTAACTCACTGTTCCTGGGCTGTCGTTGTAAATAAGAATTTGTTATTAACTTACTTGCCTAGTTAAATAAAATAGTAGTGAGTGCACACATTTTCATTTGTACTGTTGCCCCGTGGGAATTGAACCCACAATCCTAGTATTGCAAGTGCCATGCTCCACCAACTGAGCCCACAGTGGACCATCCATCCATCATGCAAAGGACTGTATGTGGCGACCGTCTAGTATTGATTCAGTCTGTCTCCTCTGGTAGACATGTTGGCTGTGGTGTCACAGATACTGGAGCCAGGTGTATCCATCAACCTCTATATGTTCCATGGTGGAACCAGCTTTGGCTTCATGAATGGAGCTGTGGTGAACCTTGGCACCTACAAACCTCAAGTCGGAAGCTATTCAGCCAGTTTTATGTATCCCTTGAACTGACATTTCCCAAATGTACATTTTCTTGACCAGAAAAATGTTGTCATCTGAATCTGAATCTTTTTTTTTTTTAGATTATAATGCTTTGTTATCCGAGGCTGGAGATTACACCACCAAGTATCAGCTCTTGAGGAATTTATTCAGCCAGTTTCACAGTAAGCTTTCTCTTTCAAACATCCACATACAATACTATTTGCGTTTTGGAAAATAACAGGCCCCATATTTAATTTGTTAAATTGTCTAGCTTGGAGTGTATCTGTGTGTCTCAGATGAGAAGCTTCCTGAGGCTCCCTCTCTCCAGGCCGAGAGAGTATGAGCCTGTCATCATTCAGAAGCATCTGTCACTGTGGGAGAGCCTGCAGTTTACTGACAAGGTGAGTTAGGGGTCAAGTAGCATACTGTCTGTTGTGACCTGGCCTGCTTGGCAAGTTGGCAATACTCAAGGGTTGATGTTGATTCCATAATGGTCATTATTTAATTGAATGCACCACATTGACATTGTTTCATCATCAAGCCCTTGAAGTCAGAGGGGCCTGTCAACATTGAGAACAATAACAATGGTCAGTTCTATGGCTACACTCAATATGAGACCACCATCAGCAGCAGAGGCCTTCTGAACTCCAAGACAAATTTTAGAGACTGAGCCCTGGTGAGTACAGACAGACACAGCGACATGGCATGACTTTACTACAGTAAATGGTGCACACTGTATGACAATACATAATTTGTACTAATAAAGTTGGCCTGTCTTCTAGGTGTTTGTAGACAGACACTTTGTTGGAGTTTTGGACTATAAAATCGTGGAGATTACACTGCCTGATGGGGAAAGGTATAGTGATACTTTGTGTTTAGATTCAGGCTATAGGGGTGCTGCTGAGCTGCTTTCAAAACTGGCTAGTTCATATTCAACACCATGTTAGAGGTGAAAGCTTCTGGTGATGCTGATAAATGCGTTTGTCACTAAGGTGCTAGGATTATTCCAACAGAAAGTTTTCAGACAAATGTTGTTCTGACAAAGAGGAATCACAATCACTAACTTTGCACCTGCCTGTTATTGGAAAACAAGTCCATGCTGCTTAACCTATAGCACAGCGGAAGATTGGACATGATCAATTACTCTCTGCAGTCCAACTGAAAGCCATGTTTCCTCTATTGTCTCTGTGTCCTATGCATTGTTGACTGCAGTGCTTCAATTAGTGGTTTCCACATGTTTTATGTATTTTCAATTGAAGGGGGAGAGAACATTTAGTTTACTTATGGAGAACTGTGGAAGAGTGAATTATGGTAAAGCCCTGGATGATCAGTGAAAAGGTATTATATTCTTAGTTGCTACCACTTTAACAATCCGAATTCCATGGCAGAAAGCATACATTGAAGGCACTGTAGACCTTTGTTTGTAATCCTTTATTGCTGTGACATCAGTTTATAGTCGTTAAAGTGGATAGACCTGAATGCTCAACAAATAGCGACAGTATCCATGAGGTCTTGGAATAATTGTATTGTATTGATACTCGCTCATTCAGCTCTTAATCTTTAGTCACATATCACCCTGTTCTTGTGTCACACCCTGGCCTTAGTTATCTTTGTTTTCATTTATTATTTTAGTTAGGTCAGGGTGTGACATGGTGAATGTATGTGTTTTTGTAGTGTCTAGGGTGGTTGTAAGGTTAGGGGGTTTATTAGAGTAGTTGGGTTTATGTTTAGTATAGAAGTCTAGCTGTGTCTATGGTTGCCTGAAGGGTTCTCAATCAGAGACAGATGTCATTAATTGTCTCTGATTGGGAGCCATATTTAAGACAGCCATAGGCACTAGGTTTTTGTGGGTAATTGTCTGTGTCTATGTGTAGTGTTTGTGTCAGCACTATCTAGATTTATAGCTTCACGGTCGTCTGTTTGTTGTTTTGTTTCGTGTTCCTTCTGATAATAAAGAGAAGATGTATTTTTCACGCGCTGCGCCTTGGTCCTCTCTCTCTCCCTTTGACGATCGTGACATCTTGGTCTGGTGGGAGACATTGTATTGAACCACGTGCCTCTAAAGGGCTTTACAATCTACTGTTTGGATATGAAGCCAAACTTCCTAAAGAGGTTTGTCCTGATCATTTAGTTTATACAACAATAACTTCCATTCTGGCTCTTACAGTTTGTCATCTGTTGTCAATGCATGTTTAACTGGCATATCAGGTTGTCTTAAAGGCCCAATGCATTCATAAACGTGATATTCCTGTGTTTTATATATATTTCCACACTATGAGGTCGGAATACTACTGCGAAATTGTGAAAATTAACATAATACCCTTTTAGTGTAAGAGCTGTTTGAAAATACCTCCTGAAATTTCAGCCTGTTTTGGTGGAATGGAGTTTTGGCCTTACATGGTGATATCACCATATGGTAAATGAGTTAATAGACCAATAAGAAAGAGTTCCAAACCTCTGCCAATAACAGCTAATTTTCAGTTTTCCCCTCCTCACTCAGACCACTCCCAGACAGTCCTAGCAAAATTGTTGTTTGAGAAATAGCCCTTTGCTAAGAAACCATTTTTGTTACTTTTTTTATTGAAAGTAATCACAGTAAGGTACTTAATTGTTACCCAGAAATTATTTGATATTGAGATGAAAAGGGCTGCATTGGACCTTTAAAGTTTAGATGACTCATATTGTAGCTCTGCCCCATCTTATTTAAATGGGGAATCTCCTCCCATGTTTCAGATTGAGTGCAACAAGCCAGTGGAACTCTGTCCCCCAAAAGCCTTCCTTCCCAGGTTTCTTCCAGGGCAGGCTGTATGTGGACGGTCATCCCAGAGACACCTTCATCCCAGAGACACAAGCATTTCGCTACACTCACATTAACATCTGCTAACCATGTGTATGTGACCAATAAAATGTGATTTGATTTGATTTTATCAGACTGCCTCTGTGTAAAGTAGCTCAACAGGCTTTGTGGTTATGAGAGAGAGCACCACCTGTCCATATTGTATCCCTGCTGGTTTATTCGTATAGTAGACCTATCTCTGGTTTATTGGTGTACTGTATATTGTAGTAGGCCCATCACTCATCAGACACACATACAGTAGTGATAAAATACGTTCTTAGAGAAACTCTTAACTCTCAGTGTCAAGTCACTGATTACAGTGTTTCCAGCCACAGGGTTGGAGTAAAGGAGTGGTCTTTATCAACGGGCAGAATCTTGGACGCCACAGGTCCGTCGTTCCCCAGCAAACCCTTTACCTCCCTGGACCTTGGCTTAAAAGTGGAAATAATCAGGTACAACTGAAAAAATCTCCTATAAATTCCAAGAGATATAGCGTTCTAGTCTTCTGAGGTGTTTTCAGAAGTTGTTCTCATGTTTACAGTGCCATGTATTCTTCTAAATTGTTTATCAGCCTTTATTTGTACAGTTTATCCTCAAATCAAGACACTGATACATATACAGGCTAGAATAGTTTGTTTAATGGATCTGTGTTTTCTTTGTTTTCATTCTTTTAGATCATCGTGTTCGAGAAACATAAAGATGATTATAAATTTGTTTTTGTTGAAAATTCTGATCATGGAAAAACAATTGATGTATACAAACATCCATTTTGTGTTCTGCTTTGAAATTATCAATATTTTAAATAAAACAATGACACAGCAAGTTTTTATAATATAGTAATAACATGGTAAAATACAAAGCTATGATTACCCTAACACACTGTATGTATGTAATGTTGTTTTTGTGTTATGGGATGGGTCTACCACTGAATGTGATAATAGACATGTATTTATATGTAGCCCAGAACACAGTCATAAGGAAAGATACATACGTTGAAAAACAAGACATTTAGTGGCAGACTATTACAACAAAGAAAGGTGAGATGGAAGAGATAAAGGACAACAAAGTTCAAAGGTCCTCAAGGTCAAATGCAGGTGTGTGAAACATTCCAGTTTCAGTGCCTCACTAGTTGTCCGGATAGGCAGTGTTATTGTCCATCTAAATTGAAATATAGATAAATAAACAAACCACTTGAATTCACAAATATTTGTGTCTTGGGTACTGTTACACATCATTTAGCTGTTAGGTTGACTAAAAAGGTATTTATTATATTTACATGAACACAATATCGTTTGTAGCGCATCTTATGCTCATCTTGAATGGTAAAGCACTAGTTATTAATGCATGTTATTAATCATGCTATTTATTATAAGATTATTACAGATAAGAATGTAGTTTACAGAAGGAGAAGAACAACCTGGCACGCCCCTTCCTGTGGGTTTTTTGGGGGGGGGATATCATTGAATTAAATATTTCTTATCACAGATTATATTATATTGACCTCTGTTGATTATCTATCCTGATTGCCTAGTCACTGTTACCCCTACCTAAAATCAGCAAAAAAAAAGAAACAGCCCTTTTTCAGGACCCTGTCTTTCAAAGATAATTCGTAAAAATCCAAATAACTTCACAGATTGTAAAGAGTTTAAACACTGTTTCCCATGCTTGTTCAATGAACCATAAACAATTAATTAACATGCACCTGTGGAACGGTCATTAAGACACTAACAGCTTACAGATGGTAGGCAATTAAGGTCACAGTTATAAAAACATAGGACACAAAAGAGGCCTTTCTACTGACTCTGAAAACACCAAAAGAAGGATGCCCGGGGTCCCTGCTCATCTGCGTGAACGTGCCTTAGGCATGCTGCAAGGAGGCATGAGGACTGCAGATGAGGCCAGGGAAATAAATTGCAATGTCCGTACTGTGAGACGCCTAAGACAGCGCTACAGGGAGACAGGACAGACAGCTGATCGTCCTCGCAGTGGCAGACCACGTGTAACAACACCTGCACAGGATCAGTACATCTGAACATCACACCTGCGGGACAGGTACAGGATGGTAACAACAACTGCCTGAGTTACACCAGGAACGCTCAGGCTGTCCGGGATATAGGCTGAGAGAGGCTGGACTGAGGGCTTGTAGGCCGGTTGTAAGGCAGGTCCTCACCAGACATCACCGGCAACAACGTCGCCTATGGGCACAAACCCACCGTCACTGGACCAGACAGGACCTGGAAAAGTGCTCTTTACTGACGAGTAGCGGTTTTGTCTCACCAGCGGTGATGGTCGGATTCGCGTTTATCGTTGAATGGAATGAGCATTACACCGAGGCCTGTACCCTGGAGCGGGATCGATTTGGAGGTGGAGGGTCCGTCATGGTCTGGGGTGGTGTGTCACAGCATCACCGGACTGAGCTTGTTGTCATTGCAGGCAATCTCAACGCTGTGCGTTACAGGGAAGACATCTTCCTCCCTCATGTGGTACCCTTCCTGCAGCCTCATCCTGACATGACCCTCCAGCATGACAATGCCACCAGCCATACTGCTCATTCTGTGCGTGATTTCCTGCAAGACAGGAATGGCAGTGTTCTGCCATGGCCAGCGAAGAGCCCGGATCTCAATCCCATTGAGCACGCCTGGGACCTGTTGGATTGGAGGGTGGTGGCTAGGGCCATTCCCCCTAGAAATGTCTGGGAATTTGCAGGTGCCTTGGTGGAAGAGTGGGGTAACATCTCACAGCAAGAATTGGCAAATCTGGTGCAGTCCATGAGGAGGAGATGCACTTCAGTACTTAATGCAGCTGGTGGCCACACCAGATACTGACTGTTACTTTTGATTTTGACCCTCCTTTGTTCAGGGACACATTATTCAATTTATGTTAGTCACATGTCTGTGGAACTTGTTCAGTTTATGTCTCAGTAGTTGAATCTTGTCTTGTTCATACAAAAATGTACACATGTTAAGTTTGCTGAAAATAAACACAGTTGACAGTGAGAGGACGTTTCTTTCTTTTTTGAGTTTACATGCACATATTATCTCAATTACCTCAACTACCTCATGCCCCTGCACATTGACTCAGTATGGTACTCCTATATAGTCTTGTTATTTTATTGTGTTACCATTTCATTTTTCTTACTTGTTTAATCTACATTGTTGTCAAAATGGTTATATCGTAAAAAATGCATGATTTTCTTTTGGGGGGGGGGGGGTGTTTGGGTTTAATGTAAGATTAGGGATAAGTTTAAAATCACATTTTTAGAAGATACATTGTTGAAATGGGCGTGCTTCATGACTTTGCGGCTGTGGTAACTAGCTATGACCTGGCACAACTCCGATATAAAGTGTTTTTTCTCAAAGTTGCCGGGATGTCACGTGTCCTACTTATATTAGTACACTATTAACAACCATATTACTACGGAATGTATATTCGATCAAATAAGCCATGCAATTTTTTGACAACGAAATTCGACACTCATTGACCTACATACAAAAACTCGCTTGGTGAGCGAAAAAATATATAAAACGCCACCTGCTGGAGAGGTCAGATTCCGGGCCCAGTTATCCCTCTCGCTTCGGGTCTTCCGCGCTGTTCTTATTCACGATTCCGGTAGTTGCGGACCACTGCGTTATTGCCCGTGAATTGTCATTTTGCGACATTTGCGGAACTTTGTTACAACGTTGAGCAATAGCGATCATCGGTCATTTCAATTTGAAATTCGATGGTTAGTTTCATTGCACGAACGGGTGGAGTCTGGTTTTCCACGCGTTTCTTGCACAGTAGCCTAGTAAATTGTGCATTTGAAATGCCTGTTTATAAATTGTACTGCTACTAGGTTGTGCATTGAATGAACAGCAGCCTAAACTGGAGAGCTATTCGATCCACAAAACGGATACTGCTTTATTTTAGGACTCGCTTCAGTATTTTGACACATTTCGCATGGAAATGGAGATTGCCACCGCGCTGGGGTGCTCTGTTGGTTTTACCTTCGGAGGACTAGTATTTGTAGCGTATAAACTTGGTTTACTGTATCAGTTGTTTCATAAGGTAAGTCACTTCTGTGTAAACAATGTTTCATTCTAATTTGGTGTCAGCCTGCTCACTTGCTGTCTCAACTGTGAAACTCACATGCAGCCTGGTATTCTCAGAAGCAAAACAACTTGTTCATACCTTACTACAGTGTTATTTTACTCACTTGCTTCTTCACCTAGCCTAAGTGAACCTACATAAGACTCAGATACTCATCTAGTAGGTGAAAGGTAACCCTACTGTATGTGAGAGAACTTTGAACTGCCTTGTGGCTATCTAACACAAAGGCCATGACGACACAGTGCAGGTTCTTCAGAAGTTGTACAATAGGCTACATAAGGAGCATTAGGTCTACAAGGACAATATGCAGTTCATTGCTAAATACAAGATAGTGATATATAGATAACCAATAAGCATTTTCTAGTTTACAACAGAACTTTGCAGTTATTTAAATTAAATTATACACTGTCCTTGACCCTGATTTGAGATCTGCCTGTTCAGTCCTTTACCTGAGTCCTCTAATTCTTCCCCCAGACTGAGACTCAGAGCCCTCGCCATGGTGGGGAGAGTGTGGCAGAGGTTCTGCGTGCCCATGGGGTTAAGTTTGTCTTCACCCTGGTGGGGGGGCACATCTCGCCCATCTTGGTGGCCTGCGAGAAGCTGGGCATCCGCATCGTGGACACCAGGCATGAGGCTACTGCCGTCTTTGCAGCTGATGCTGTAGCTAGGCTCTCAGGTAAACTAGTACCGTACATTACCTACTATAATATCCTAAATACCTTGCATTACAGTTGTCCATCTGAACCGTTCGGACCTTGTTTAACTTGCTTAGGACACTGTAGTCTACTCATGTGTTCATACTGTAGCATTGACACTGTCAGTGATTCTCCCTCCAACAGGCACTGTAGGTGTAGCTGCAGTGACTGCTGGCCCAGGCCTGACTAACACAGTCACAGCAGTGAAGAACGCTCAGATGGCCGAGTCTCCACTGCTTCTCATAGGGGGCGCTGCTGGAACACTACTTCAGGTGAGAGTCTGAGGCCTTTTACTGGTGTAGCAGCATGGGGGTACCCTAGTTCTAAAGTTAACACTAAGGCTACGCTGCAATAGCAAGTTAGACTCAACAATGACCATAATCTTGCACTGTACAGTTGTGTGACTGTGGGTGAGCACAATATATATTGATTCTCCCTATCCATTGTGGAGGTTTGACCTCTTGGTGAACTGTTGTGCAGGGTAGAGGAGCGCTGCAGGACATTGACCAGATGTCCCTGTTCAAGCCGCTGTGTAAGTTCTGCGCCTCGGTGAGGAGTGTGAGGGAGATCGTCCCCACGATGAGGAAGGCCCTGGCCATTGCCCAGTCTGGAACTCCAGGACCTGTGTTCATAGAGTTCCCCATTGACACACTCTACCCCTTCCACCTGGTGTCCAAAGAGTTCGGAGTGAAAAACTCTCCCAAGGGAATAATGGGGAAAGTTGTCACTTGGTAAGTAATCAGCAGGATTGTGCTTGACCATGCTTTCACACATCCCTAGTGATTTGTGAAAGTAACAGATACTGTATATGTTCTTCCATAAGGTACCTCCACAATCACCTAAAGAACTTGTTTGCTGGGGCCTGGGAAACCAGAGATGTTTCACCTCTCCCTGTGCACATCCCTCAGGCCACAGATGATCAGGCAAGACTAACTCTAACCCTCAGTCATTCTCTAACAACAGTGAGAAAGGCTTCATTTGGTAGAACCAGTCAGTTCGTACTAGGCAGTTACAGATTTCCAAATAGACATGAAGGCATGTTTTTATGTAACCCTTGTGGCTCAATCTCTAGTGATTTGACATCAGGTACAAAAGTGTATAGAGCTGGTGAGCAGAGCCAAGAAGCCTGTTATCCTACTGGGGAGCCAGGCAACACTACCTCCAACACCTGCAGATGACATCAGGTATTTCAACAACCACATTTATATTACACATCATCAGACTTTTGGTCCATTCAATGCCAATTCATATAGTTGTCCTGTTACAGGGTAGCCCTGGAGTCCCTGGGCATCCCTTGCTTCCTGGGGGGAATGTCCCGTGGCATGCTGGGTAGGAACAGTCCCTTGCACATCAGACAGAACAGGAAATATGCCCTAAAGGACGCAGACCTTGTGCTGCTAGCAGGTGAGACACAAACTGCCATCTGTAAATCTTGTCTCCATACAGTTGTTTGTATTTATTATGGATCCCCATTACTCTTCCTGGTGTTCAGCAAAATTAAGGCAGTTTATACAATTTTTAAAACAATACATTAACAGATTTCACAACACACTGTGTGCCCTCAGGCCCCTACTCCACCACTACCACATATCTACAGAACTAAATCCATGTGTATTTATAGTGCGTATGTTATTGTGTGTATGCATGTGTCTGTGCCAATGTTTGTGTTGCTTCACAGTCCCCGCTGTTCCATAAAGTGTTTTTTTATATTTTTTTATCTGTTTTTTAAATAAAATTTTACTACTTGTGTCAGTTACTTGATGTGGAATAGAGTTCCATGTAGTCATGGCTCTATGTAGTACTGTGTGCCTCCCATAGTCTGTTCTGGACTTGGGGACTGTGAATAGACCTCTGGTGGGGTATGCATGGGTGTCCGAGCTGTGTGCCAGTAGTTTAGACAGACAGCTCGGTGCATTCAACATGTCAATACCTCTCATAAATAAAAGTAGTGATGAAGTCAATCTCTCCTCCACTTTCTGCCAGGAGAGATTGACATGCATATTATTAATATTAGCTCTCTGTGTACATCCAAGGGCCAGCAGTGCTGCCCTGTTCTGAGCCAATTGCAATTTTCCTAAGTCCTTTTTTGTGGCACCTGACCACACGACTGAACAGCAGTCAAGGTGCGACAAAACTAGGGCCTGTAGGACCTGCCTTGTTGATAGTGTTGTTAAGAAGGCAGAGCATCGCTTTATTATAAACAGACTTCTCCCAATCTTCACTACTACTGCATCAATATGTTTTGACCATGACAGTTTGCAATCCAGGGTTACTCCAAGCAGTTTAGTCATCTCAACTTGTTCAATTTCCACATTTGTTTATTACAACATTTTGTTGAGGTTTAGGTTTTAGTGAGTGTTTTGTTCCAAATACAATGATTTTAGTTTTAGAAATATTTAGGGCTAACTTATTCCTTGCCACCCACTCTGAAACTAACTGCAGCTCTTTGTTGAGTGTTTCAGTCGCTTTAGTAGCTGACGTGTTGAGTCATCCGCATACATAGACAATCTGGCTTTACTCAGTCAGTGGCATGTCGTTAGTAAAAATGTAAAAAAGCAAGGGGCCTAAACAGCTACCCTATTCCTGATTCTAACAATTATATTTGAGAGGCTTCCATTAAAGAACACCCTCTGTGTTCTGTTAGACAAGTAACTCTTTAGCCACATTATAGCTGGGGGTGTAAAGCCATAACACATATGTTTTTCCAGCAGCAGACTATGATCAATAATGTCAATAGCTGCACTGAAGTTTAACAAGACAGCCCCCACAATCACTTCATCAATTTCTGTTGTTTTTGAGGCTGTCTCACAATGGTGGTATGTGTTGCAGGAACTGTATGTGACTTCCGATTAAGCTACGGCAGAGTGCTGAACAGGCGCAGCAAGATCATTGCCGTCAACAGAGATAAGACTCAACTTCTGAAGAACTCTGACATGTTCTGGAAGCCCAATGTGGCCGTTCAGGGTTGGTACTGTTGTCTGAATTGTCCAATCAATCTTATTTGCTTTCACAAAACGCTGCCACTTCCTGTTTGGCTATTTGATCTTGTGGAGACTAAAATGTCTGTGTCTTTTAGGAGATGTAGGCTCCTTCCTACTCCGTCTCTCCAAAGGCCTCATGGGCCACAAATGTCCCGAGGACTGGCCACAGAGGCTCAAAGCAGGAGACGTCACCAAAGAGAAGGCTAATCGGTACACAATTTATTCAGCCAGTTGGGCAGAAAGCCAACTGTTTTTTGTGTTTTTTCTTTTTATACATAACCAATAACCTTCATGCAAATTAATCAGTACATCTAGTGCACCAAACACAGACAGTACAGGTTGTGTTAGTTCCCTGTGAAAGTGTGTTTTGCTCTGTGTGTTTTCTGTGCAGGGGGAAGGCTGATGAGAAGACGGACCGCCACCTGAACCCCCTGAGTGTCCTACACCATGTGGATGAGTTGATGGCTGACGACAGCATCATAGTGGCGGATGGGGGCGACTTTGTGGGCAGTGCTGCCTACATCATGAGACCAAGGGGCCCACTCCGCTGGCTGGATCCAGGTCAAGATCCTCAGTGGACAGTGTTAAATACAAATAGACAATATTTTTGGAAATGTGTTATAGGATTGTGGTCACTTGAGTAAGAGGGGTATTAACATGTACAATAAAACAAATAGGACTTGTTTATTTAATTTGAAAACGGGACATTCTTGATATCTTAATGGATGATTACCTGATGTTGTTGGTCATTCTAACAGGAGCATTTGGAACCCTTGGTGTTGGAGGAGGGTTTGCTCTGGGAGCCAAGCTGTGTCGGCCTGAGTCAGAGGTACAGTAGAATACCAAGCAGGCCTTATCCGTCACTGTTTTATAGGGGTTTAGGTTTTTCGGTTTGTTCATGTTGTGAAACACCATTTTTAGCTGACTTAAGTTTCTCATTGAGGTGTGGATTATCTATGGCGATGGTTCCCTGGGATACAGTGTTGCAGAATTTGACACTTTTACCAGACACAAGGTACAGTAATAACCAATTCACCATTCAGACCAACTTATCAACTAACTAATCATGCATTCAGACCAGTTTATCTGCTTTGTCCCTCTCTCTCCCAGACGCCAGTAATTGCTCTGGTGGGGAACGATGCCTGTTGGAACCAGATCTCCAGGGAGCAGGTTCCCATCCTGGGCAGCAACGTGGCCTGTGGCCTGGCCTTCACAGGTCTTTTATATGTTGGCCTACTGTGCCACCATACTGGGGATCTCTAGTGCCTATACTCACATATGCAAGGTCTCTGTTAGCCCATGTCATGTCTTTGGATGTCATGTCATGCTGTCTCTGTTCTCCCCTTCCCTAGATTACCACATAGTTGCAGATGGTTACGGAGGCAAGGGCACCCTCATTGGTCGTGAGGACGAGGACAAGCTGGATGACATCATAAAAGAGGCACAGAAGGAGACCCGAGAGGGGAGAGCCACACTACTCAATGTTCTCATAGGGAAGACCAACTTCAGAGAGGGTTCCATCTCTGTGTAGAGTAGCTCAGACAGACAGACCACAACCTCTGGGTAAAACCTTCCCACCTTGCCTAGAAACCCAAATCTGTTCACATGCTGTTGAACAGTACAACTGTTGCATTTTGCTGGTGAAGAAAAGTGTGACTTCTGGGAACCTCAACAATTCAGGAACTCATTCTTCTCAATCTTTTATCAGCCTTTTGATCCTTGCTATATACACTTTTAACCAATGAATGTATATTGACTTCGGATAGCCTATTGATTTACTGAACTCTACCTTGAAACTTGTCATTTATTTTGAAAAAGTGATATTTAAAAAAGGGATATTTGGTGGCAGGTAGCCTAGTGGTTAGAGTGTTGGGCCAGTAACCGAAAGGTTGCTAGATCGAATCCCCGAGCTGACAAGGTAAAAATCTGTTCTTCCCCTGAGTAAGGCAGTTAACCCACTGTTCCTAGGCTGTAATTGTAAATAAGAATTTGTTCTTAACTGACTTGCCTAGTTCAATTTTAAAAATATTTATGAAAATGCATCATACACTAAGCTACAAGCCGCAGGAGGATTTGTAGGGTTAACATCAAGGTAATAAATACAATTGTAATACTGTAGTTGTTTTTAATTTAAATGGTATAGAATTGATGATTGTATGCCTTTAATTCTTGAATATACTGTAAGACTCCACAAATACATCAATCAACAGAATGGATACACAAATACAAGATGTTGATTCAAAAGTTAATTATATGCAGTAGGAGTGCCCTTTTTTTTTTTTTTTAAAGGAAGGAAGGAATTTAAACTGGAAGATGTTATCATATTTTACCATTTGGGTAGTGGTCATTATCTTGAATAAATTATAACATTTTATTACACTGCTCATACTATTTCATATATTCTATTTATATTTTAAGGAATTCTGCATTATCATGCAAATTGAAGTCCACCTTACATTTGCCTTGATTTCATGCATGTTAACATCAGAAGCCTCCTCCCTAAAAAAGAAAAATCACTGCTTTAACACACTCCGCCAACCCTGATGTCCTAGCCGTGTCTGAATCCTGGCTTAGGAAGGCCACCAAAAATTCTGAAATTTCCATCCCCAACTATAACATTTTCCACCGAGATAGAACTGCCAAAGGGGGTGGAGTTGCAATCTACTGCACAGACAGCCTGCAGAGTTCTGTCATGCTATCCAGGTCTGCCCAAACAGTTCGAGCTTCTACTTTCAAAAATCCATCTTTCCAGAAAAAAGTCTCTCACTGTTGCTGCTTGTTACAGACCCCTCCCCTCAGCCCCCAGCTGTGCCCTGGACATCATGTGAATTAATTGTCCCCCATTTATCTTCAGAGTTTGTACTGTTAGGTGACCTAAACTGGGATATGCTTAACACCCCGGCCATCCTACAATCTACGCTAGATGCCCTCAATCTCACCCAAATTATTGGAACCTACCAGGTATAACTCAGGCACCCTCATAGATATCATCCTGACCAACCTGCCCTCTAAATACACCTCTGCTGTCTTCAACCAGGATCTCAGTGACCACTGCCTCATTGCCTGCATCTGTAATGGGTCCGCGGTCAAACGACCACCCCTCATCACAGTCAAACGCTCTCTAAAACACTTCAGCGAGCAGGCCTTTCTAATCGACCTGGCCCGGGTATCCTGGAAAGATATTGACCATATTCCGTCAGTAGAGGATGCCTGGTTATTCTTTAAAGTGCTTTCCTCACCATCTTACATAAGCATGCCCCTTTCAAAACATTTGAACCAGGAACAGATATAGCCCTTGGTTCACTCCAGACCTGACTGCCCTTGACCAGCACAAAAACATCCTGTGGCGTACGGCATTAGCATCGAATAGCCCCCGCGATATGCAACTTTTACGGGAAGTTAGGAACCAATATACACAGGCAGTTAGGAAAGCAAAGGCTAGCTTTTTCAAACAGAAATGTGCATCCTGTAGCACAAACTCCAAAAAGTTCTGGGACACTAAAGTCCATTGAGAATAAGAGCACCTCCTCTCAGCTGCCCACTGCACTGAGGCTAGGAAACACTGTCACCACTGATGAGTCCACGATTATCGAGAATTTCAATAAGCATTTTTCTATGGCTGGCCTTGCTTTCCACCTGGCTACCCCTACCCCGGTCAACAGCTCTGCACCCCCCACAGCAACTTGCCCAAGCCTCCCCCATTTCTCCTTCACCCAAATCCAGATAGCTGATGTTCTGAGGGTCCCGTGTGGCTCAGTTGGTAGAGCATGGCGCTTGCAACGCCAGGGTTGTGGGTTCAATTCCCACGGGGGGACCAGGGTTCAATTCCCACGGGGGGACCAGGATGAATATGTATGAACTTTCCAATTTGTAAGTCCCTCTGGATAAGAGCGTCTGCTAAATGACTTAAATGTAAATGTTCTGAAAGAGCTGCAAAATCTGGACCCCTACAAATCAGCTGGGCTAGACAATCTGGACCCTCTCTTTCTAAAATGATCTGCTGCAATTGTTGCAACCCCTATTACTAGCCTGTTCAACCTCTTTTTCGTATCGTCTGAGATCCCCAAAGATTGGAAAGCTGCCGCAGTCATCCCCCTCTTCAAAGGGAGAGACACTCTAGACCCAAACTGTTACAGACCTATATCTATCCTACCCTGCCTTTCTAAGGTCTCCGAAAGCCAAGTTAACAAACATATCACCGACCATTTCGAATCCCACCGTACCTTCTCTGCTATGCAATCTGGTTTCCGAGCTGGTCATGGGTGCACCTCAGCCACGCTCAAGGTCCTAAACGATATCATAATCGCCATCCTCAAAAGACAAAACTGTGCGGCCGTATTCATCAACCTGGCCAAGGCTTTCGACTCTGTCAATCACCACATTCTTATCGGCAGACTCAACAGTCTTGGATTCTGAAATGACTGCCTCGCCTGGTTCACCAACTACTTCTCAGATAGAGTTCAGTGTGTCAAATCGGAGGGTCTGTTGTCCGGACCTCTGGCAGTGCCACAGGGTTCAATTCTCAGGCCGACTATTTTCTCTGTATACATCAATGATGTCGTTCTTGCGGCTGGTGATTCTCTGATCCACCTCTACGCAGACGACACCATTCTGTATACTTCTGGCCCTTTGGACACTGTGTTAACTAACCTCCAGATGAGCTCTAATGCCATACAACTCTCCTTCCGTGGCCTCCAACTGCTCTTAAACGCTAGTAAAACTAAATGCATGCTTTTCAGCTGATCGCTGCCCGCACCTGCCCGCCCACCTGGCATCACTACTCTGGACGGTTCTGACTTAGAATATGTGGACAACTACAAATACCTAGGTGTCTGGTTAGACTGTAAACTCTCCTTCCAGACTCATATTAAGCAAATCCAATCCAAAATTAAATCTAGAATCGGCTTCCTATTTCACAACAAAGCATCCTTCACTCATGCTGCCAAACATACCCTCGTAAAACTGTATATCCTACCGTTCCTTGACTTCGGCCATGTCATTTACAAAATAGCCTCCAACACTCTACACAGCAAATTTGATGTAGGCTATCACCGTGACATCTGTTTTGTCACCAAGCCCCATATACTACCCACCACTGTGACCTGTATGCTCTCGTTGGCTGGTCTTCGGTTCATATTCGTCGCCAAACTCACTGGCTCCATGTCATCTACAAGTCTTTGCTAGGTAAAGCCCCGCCTTATCTCAGCTCACTGGTCACCATAGCAGCACCCACCCATAGCACATGCTCCAGCAGGTATATTTCACTGGTCACCTCCAAAGCCAATTCCTCGTTTGGCCGCCTTTCCTTCCAGTTCTCTGCTGCCAATGACTGGAACGAATTGCAAAAATCACTGAAGCTGGAGACTCATATCTCCCTCACTAACTTTAAGCATCAGCTATCAGAGCAGCTTACAGATTGTTGCACCTGTACATAGCCCATCTGTAAATAGCCGATCCAACTACCTCATCCCTGTATTGTTATTTATTTTATTTATAAATATTTTTTTTTCTCCTTTGCACCTCAGTATCTCTACTTGCTCATTCCTTTTCTGCACATCTATTACTCCAGTGTTTATTTGCGAAATTGTAATTATTTCGCCACTACGGTGTATTTATTGCCTTACCTCCCTAATCTTACTTCATTTGTACACACTGTATATAGACTTTCTATTGTGTTATTGACTGTATGTTTGTTTATTCCATGTGTAACTCTGTGTGATTGTTTTTTGTCGCACTACTTTGCTTTATCTTGGCCAGGTCGCAGTTGTAAATGAGAACTTGTTCTCAACTGGCTTACCTGGTTAAATAAAGGTGAAATACATTTTTTTTTAAATTGAATGTTTTGAGAAAAATTTGAATATTAGAATATTTTCTGTTTTGCTTTGGATTGAATCACTATGTACTATTCATAATGTTTTGGTCGTTGTAAGTAAAGGGATTGGAAGACACCGGCCCTGAATCTGGGTCTGAGAATCTGTCGCACTGGCATTTTGTATTTGATTACGTTTGATTATATAATATTTGATCTTATACGTAAGCACAGTGATACTTGTATGTCTCTTTTCTCTTTCAATGATGACCCAATGCACTTAGTCATCAGTTCTGGAATCAGAACGCTGTGGGATTATAGGGACAGTTGTTATTTTTAGCATTGCAATAAAGAGAAGAATGTAAATGTAAAGTGATTTTTCCCCGGCTCTATTCAGTGGTGCCTTTGACACCAGATATATTGATTGTCTAATTCTGAGATACTGACCATCGTTACAACAAGTGTGTGACAAGTGTGTGACTATCCACTCCACTGCCCTCCTTATCCTCTATCATTTACCTTGAACTTTTATCAACTCTGAGGTCAAGATTGTGTTGGCTGTAGGCAGAGCTACTGTATATACAGATCTCTATATGTCTCTGGCTATATAGTCACAAACATGCTAGTCTTGCGTTACCATACTACCTAGTCTCATTAAAGGATTGTTCTACTGTGTTAATTTTCTGACTGTTTTGGATAATACGATATGGTTTGCTTTTAGATTCAGTTTTCATAGTCTACAAGTACATATTAATAATATAATTCGGATCATCACACCCTAACTGTTTACTTTGGTCCTATTGGTCGAAACAAATTGAAGAGCAGTTATAGGTCTGCCTGATGTATGATGAATGATTATTTGGCCAACAGTGGTCTTCTCATTGCTCTGAACTTATTTTGCTTTTATTTTCCAGCTGTATGTTCTCCTCTTTGAAGTGTTAATCCATATCTCACAAAACTGCACCTGTAGACCTCCTTCTTATTCTCTACTTTTCCTGGGAGAGTTGCCTCCTGTGAACACTTCCATGGTGAGCAGTGCCCCTCCCAATTCTATGGAGCACCTGCAGAGCTAGAGCTAACAGCAGGGCTTGCAACAGCTTTTTATGTGTTCTGGGTTGGATCTGCTTTCATATTTCCTCAAGCAGTACTAATGGAATTGACTGATTCAATGCAGATTTCTTTAGTATTTTTGTCCAGAATGCTGTTATGTTTTTACAGTAGTAGGACCTGTGTCTTGGTAACCTTTGGCCTACTCCTTGTGGATGCAATTCTCATAATTACCAGTAGATGGTGGACTCTCACCATTGTGTGTTGGCCACAAGTACACTATTACCACAGCTAGAACAATGAGACAGATATTTCACCGGATCTTTTTCCGACCTGAAGATCACTGACGTCATGAATATGAAGCATCCGGTTGATGAGCCCAGTGGCCGGCAGTGGGAGAAGATGGAGCGAGATAGATTTTGGCCGACATTCTGCAAATTTTCTCATCTATGAAACATTTGATCTCCATACAGTTTTCTGTTTCCAAAACTAGAATCTATAACAATCATAACTTAAGAGGAACTTAATGGTGTTCTACATCTCGATAAATTGCTTTGCAAGGACCCAGTATCACAAATGATGGCTTCTATTGATTGTGTAGCATACCCTGGGATGTAATATACTGTATGTAATATACTGTAGCTCATTAGCTAGCCATGCTGCCTCATCATGCTAGTTGTGTTAGGGAAAGGGGGATACCTAGTCAGTTGTAGACTGAATGCCTTCAACTGAAATGTGTCTTCCACACAATTGTTGAATGTTGCGTTTACATTTTTGTTCAGTATAGTTGACCAGCATCCAGCAGATGATGCTAAATGTAGTTCAGGCGGTCTGCAAGATGTTCAGGAAGCAGAAGTAGGTGTCCTCAGGCTCACAAGCATCTAAAGTACTTCTTAAAACTTCAGTGTAGTGTATAAAGGATTAAGAGAACAAGGATTGAGAACACTATAAACTTTAAACTAAACTCTGTCCTATATACACAATGGCTGGGGGTCCCAGAGAAGAGGTTTAAAAACAACTGGTGTTGTAGATTCCCAGAAACTGCTGAGGCCTCTTCTGCTCCTGGAAAGGACAGAAGCTGTTCTTACAGAGCTCAATGTTAAGAGAGAGAGAGCACATTAACAGTCATATTTCCATAAAATGGAAAACATAAAGACCGTAATTACACAAAGAGAGAAATTACGTCAACCAGTCCTACTAAACACAACCCATAAGCAACATCTAAGCAGCATCTACAATCTGCTTCTCAGATATTAAACTGTAATGAATACTAATAGAAATTAGAACATACAAATGAAGTAAGACAAGCTTCACATAGAGATGTGCTTCTACAGATACAAATCACTTCATTAATATATTAAAATAAGGTTCTCAGTCAGTGTGTGTTCAAACACACCTCTGCTGTGAATTCAATAAATGTAAGATTAAACCTTACACACGTTTTCAATTATTCAGTACGAAGATATGGTTGAGAAACATCAGTCGTAGGGACATCAGTCTGCAGAAGTCCTTCGAGGACCTGAAGAAAGGTGGATAGCTGTGTCCGAGGAGCACTTGAAGAATAAATTGCAGGAATCCACCCCCTCAATCTGCAATAGATGCACTGTAAGAACAGACACTCGATTGCACACACATTGATACAAAAATATCACCTTATTACAAAGTTAATCTCATTCAGATGTTACTTTTTTCAGAGAATACAGTTCCTGGAAAATAAGCTGTCAAACCACTTTTTTTGTGACAAAAGGAAAACGTATTGCCTCTGACAGGGTTAGTGCTATCCGGAATCCTTGGTATGTCTCTCCGTACCCTAATGCCGCGTTCAGAACAACTGGGAAATCCGAAATCTCCGACTTCCGACTTCACTGCTTTCAAAACCACTGCGAACTCAGGAAAAAATTTGCTTCGATCATAACCCTTATCTAACCCAACCTTATGCCGTGTTCAAAACAACTGGGATCTGGTATTTGGGAAATTTCCGACTTCAGTGAGTTCAAAACAACTGAGAAATCTGAAGAAAAAAAACGAGTTCTGACTGGGAAAACGATCATAAAACTCAGAATTCCAAGTCGGAAAATCTTTCTAGAGCTCCGACTTTCCGACCTGAAGATCACTGACGTCATGATTCAATCTCGTTTTTTCCCCCGAGTTCCCAGTTATCTTGAAAGCACCATTAACCCTTATCTTAACCGTTTTAAACATCAACTTTATTGGGGTAAACGTTCCAAGGATTCCCTCTGACACCCACCTGGTCCTGCAGCACTTTTGACTTGCAGCTGCATGTTCATACTTGCAGGAACACCATGAGAAAAACAGGCAGTGACCCTGAGTATCCCTGTTTTTATGCATTACATAAATGGTATGCCTAATCATCATCACAAAGAGCAATCATCAATGTACACAGATTGTTGTTTTTGTGCAACTGCTTCAATAATACTCTTGTGAATCAGGATTTCAAGCATGTACTTTTCAAGTGTCCTTTTAGGTCTGTCTCAGTCATACATATGAGTGTAGGGCATAGAGCTGGAGACACTAAGGTAAAGGCTAAAAGGCTATTGAAGTCAAAACATAAAATGATTCCCATCCATTTTCACAGCACAAGAGGGTTGATGATTTTGACTCCTCCCTGAAACCCAGTTGATAGTCGTTCTGTTGGTGTTTATCATGCTGGTTACAGCCCCAGCCAGGTGTGCTCTCTCAGGATGACTGATAGGATAGACAGGCACCAGATAACCATGTTTTTACGCTCTGCCACAGGATTTCACCAACAACGTGAGAGAAACCTGGAGCCGAGACTACCATGCTGTTGGATAACACATTCACTAACACACACGTCTCCTCATTGGGAACAGTTGAAGCCCCTCTTGTCATCCTCATACACAGTAATACTGAACGTCCTATATTTACATCATACATTTTCTGTGCCCTTTCTCAGGCTGTGGCTATGAGCCTATGAGAGAGCTGAAACCTCTTCCATTAGAGGAAAATGCTTTTTGCTCTCTTATGGATCCTGTCCCAATGAATTACTCCAAGAATACTGTGCAAAATAGGTCAGTCTCCTAGTTTCAGAATGGTGCTAGTACAAAATCTCAGCAACCTGCATGCCTCTGTCTCCAGGGTGGTGGTAGTAAACTTAGGTTTGCTTAATATAACAGATGCACACAATTGCAGGTCCGGGAAAAGTTTATGGTGGGCAACAAAACGTCTTATCAGTAGTGTGAGTAATTAGCATGGTCTCCCTCTCTAATTGACTACCAGTGACACAGAGTAACATATCTAAAATGTCATAAGCGCTCAGCAATCAATGCAACAGCATGAGGTCATAGATTATCATTAAGGTCTTTCACCTCAAGAGGAATGGAAGATGGAGAAAATAAATTAACTTCATCCATGCTAGTGTTATTTGATGAAGAGTCTATCCCTTCTCATATAAAGTTAGGATTCATGAGATACCCTGTAAGAGCTTTTGTGCACACCAGCCCTCGCACCAGCCCCTTCAGTGTCATAAAAGTAAAAGATTTGGTCATGTGTCAAGTGTGTGCAGAAGGGAAGAGTATAGTATGCCGAATGAAGTGAAATGTTGCATTTACAGAGGTGAAAATGCGCCTGAATTCCTGGAGTGCCCTGTTAGGGTGAAGGAGAATGAGGTGGCAAGGGTAAGGAGCGTCCAGCGTGTCTTCTATCTGGAGGCGGTGTGAAGATTGGAAGGAACAATGGTAGTAGAACCACCACGACAACCAGTGAATGTTTCTGATCAACCGAGGGATAGTGAAATGCTACGGAGAAGAAGTCTAAGAAAATTGGAATCATTGTGAATGCAGCTGAACGTTTTTTGGGCCCTTCGTGATTTCACAGCCGAGGCCATGCAAGAAATCCTGTCGATGAATGTTTCACCATCACTGACCCCTGAGCCTGTGTAGGGATGTATTTTGGAGTGGACTGTGATTGAAGAAGTGGGATGGGTTTTGTTAGTTGACGTGTTTAAATTTGTATTTTGTATGATGTTTTCCTCCTTTGCCGCAATGTTTTTTTTGTTTCTTATTCAATACCCATCCAGCTGGTGGTGGTAATGCACCATTAACATTGGATGCCAACCTCCGTTTTAAGCCCATCTAAGAAGAAGAAGAAGAAAAGAGCCAGTGGGGAGGGTGTTTGGAGATTGCGGAAGCAGAAGTGTTGTTTGAGGCTGAAAGCCCATCAAGTACAGTTAGTGAGAAAGATGAGTGGACAACAGTGAAGTCCAAGAATGGAACAAAAAGGGCTCAAATTGTTGTGGAAAATGAGTCTGATGAATCATTGCTTGTTGGAGTACGTTTTTTGGATAAGGATGTTCATTTGGGAAACTCTTTTGAAGTCACGAGGATGGTGAAGAAGGTGCTGGGAAAAGTGGATGCAGTCAAGGTGACTACCTCATGAAGCTGGTTGAGAGAATGCCATGTGTGCAAAGCTGTCATCAAGGCAAAGGATGGCTACTTTGAAGAATGTAAAATATAAAATATATTTTGATTTGTGTAAAAAAAAAAGTGGTTACTACATGATTCCATATGTGTTATTTCATAGTTTTGATGTCTTCACTATTATTCTACATCGTAAAAAATAGTAAAAATAAAGAAAAACCCTTGAATGAGTAGGTGTGTCCAAACTTTTGACTGGTACTGTACATATATCTGTATCTGTTCTTTAGTTTTTTTAAACGGAGTCTTTTTCTACTCAAGTGCAGTTGAGAAATATAAACTACAGAGTCAGAGCATTTGTTCCAAGACCAATGCAGTGTGATTATTGTAAAGCTTTTTGACATTTTTCAAGTTTTTGCAGAAGGGAGAAGCCGAGATGTTCAAGTTGTGGAAAATATTGTATCATGTGTTTTAAAAGTGTTGAAAATGTGACCTTTTGCAATTGTGGTGGGAACCATGAAGCCACGTCTTTGGAATGCCTAACAAGGGTGGAAGAGAATGAGGTGGCCAAAGTCAGGGCTGTCCAGAGCATTTCATATGCAGCTGCTGTTAAAAGGGTTGATGGTTCGATTGGTGCTCCTGAAGAGTCCATGGTGGTGGATAGGCCTTCACTGAAGGCTGCAGGGGTTGCCGTTCAACAGCAGGACCCAGATATGTTAAAAGTTAAGAAGGTGGACTTTGCGGCCTTTATAGCTATGATGATTAATGGTACTGCCATTGTGGAGAGGAAGTCCAGGAAAATAGATATCATTGTGGCTGCGGCGGAATGGTTCCTGGGACTGAAAGACTTCTCGGCGGAGGAGTTGCATGGAGTATTATCACAAGCCGTACCACCCTCTCACGTCATAGAGCCTGAGAAGGGAAATATGGAGATTTGAAGGAAGGAGGAAGTGGGAGTTTTGGTTTTGTCAATATGTTTTTTATTGTTTTATTTTGGGTGGATTAAGTTAGTTTTCTCAGTCACGTATGGGTTTTATTTTTACCTTGTTTTTTTCAACCCTATCCAGTTGGTGGCGGTAATACAATTTTTGTGTTGTAGTCTGCCATAAAACCCACAGAAGAATAAGTGGGATTTACAGTAGTAGCAAAGATTTTTATAACTAAACTAAGACAGACCGCAGTCTGTCGTTTCAAACGGGAATAAATTAGTCATAGTGGGCAGTACAAACAATGAGACGAGCAGAGTCGAGCTAGATCCTAATTGGCGCGTTCATGATCATCTGCATATTTCAGTTAGGGAACGCCTAACTCTTTGAAGTGCGCGTGTGCAATAACTTAATTCACGTTTGTTCTCCTAAACAACGCAATTTTTTTCAAACTTCTGCAAAGGGTAAAGTAAAAAAAACTGTCCAATCTGTTAATAACATATTCTAGTTTAGGGAACAGAAACTGTATTGAAATCAAACGTCTCATCGATGTGCAGAACGTCAGTCAAAATCCATCTCGTTCCATCTTCTCCCACTGCCGGCCAGTGTGCTTCCTCTCACTACCATATTTGGCAATTAGTGGAACTGCCAACCAGAAGCTTCACATTTATACATCCGGTGAAATATCTGTCCCATTGTTCTATCTGTGGTAGTCGCGCACCAAGCACATCCCTTGTCCAACTCATCACGACACACACAGACCTCCAGCAGCATGTGAGTCGACAGGTTGTGTACACAGAGGAAGTAGACAGAAATGTTTATAGCTAAATAGATTTGCTAAGAATAATATCTAGCAGGCAAAGGCACTCAGACTACGCCATGTCAAGTACAACAATTGCAAATACCGGCTTTTAAAGCAGGATATGTCGGTAGACTGATTTTTAACTCGCAGTTGCATGCCAGCTAACTTAACGTTAACAAGACCAAAAAAGCAACCTGTTGGAGTTATCAGGGTAAGTGTAAATACTTGTGTGAATTTAACAAGCCAGTGTGTTATATTTCACAGCAAGCTCAACTTTAACGTAATTCTAGCTAGCCTAATGTACATTGAACTTTTACCTGCTGGTTAGCTAACGTAACGTTAGCCAGTTCTTCCTGACAGCGCACTTCACTTGCTTAGTTAGTAGCTAGCTAGCTATCTAACGTCAGTTGGCCAGTAACGATAAAGACAAAGAAGTATACAGTGTACTGTACAGTCAGCTAACTTTTGCTTATTGTTGTCCATTTTTTAAATTCAAATTTTGCTTTCATAAATGTACACGTCAACAACAAAAAAACATGTTTCCTTAGTTGAAGTTTGTCAGGAAAGGTCTCCAGACGGAGGATATGATCATTCTTATTTAGCACCAAGACTATTATTGCAATAAAGATACAATAAATAAGCCTCAAGCACGACTTTAGCTAGCTACCGAAGATTACGCTGAGACTCAGATGTATTACTATAAAATGCAGCTATACCAAACAAAACACAGATTTCAAAGTTTAACAAACCATAGAACTCTATGCACAATTTGAGGACTACCTTTAATGCTGCAATATGTAACTTTTTGGGCGACCCGATTAAATTCACATAGAAATGTAAGTTATAGATCTATAACCAATTAACGTCGTGACGTTTTTCATTACGCCATACGTCATTTTCACAGAGTCTTGCCCGCCACTGATCAGACAAGTTTTACATGTTTTTATTTAACTAGGCAAATCAGTTAAAGAACAGATTCTTATTTACAATGGTGGCCTAACCTAGCAACACTGGGCCAATTGTGTGCCGCCCTATGGGACTCCCAATCACCGCCGGTTGTGATTCAGCCTGGAATGAAACCAGGGTCTGTAGTGACACCTCTAGCACTTAGACCGCTGCTCCACTGGAGAGCCCCAAAAGTTGTGTATAATTAAACCAATATAGACCACAGCCCATTGTTTCAGGTGGGAACAAATTAGTCATAGTGGGCAGAACTAGCATGGAGGTGTGCAGAGCCAAGCATGAGCTAGCGACATCCTATTGGTGGGTCCAAGCATTTATTCGCACATTTCGGTTAGGGAACGCCTACTCTGAAGTGTGCGTGTGCAATAACTCTGTTTGCCTTTGCACCCCTTCTAAACAACGCCATTTTTAAAAACTGGCAAAGAATAACGTTTACAAAATGTAGTCCACTCTGTTTGTAACATATTTTAGTTTTGGGAACAGAAAATTGTATTGAGATCACAATTTTAATCGATGAGAAAATTTGCAGAATGTCGGCCAAAATATATCTCGTTCCATCTTCTTTTTCACTCACTACCATATTTGGCAGTGAGTGAAAAAGCTAAGCGGATGCTTTCGTGAAATTATCTGTCCCATTGTTCTATCTGTGAGTGTAACGTAAACTCACTCACTTTTGTACATCGCCTTGGTCCGTACAATTGACCTTATTTTAGCGCCCCAAAAACGTAATACTTCCAGATCAACTGTAATTTCAATACCATTTTAAAGCACAATTTCTCCCCTTTCCAACAGAATTCATGCCGAGACCTTCATGCTGCCCGTTTCTGCATAATTCAAGAAGGCAATGAGCTCCTTCGGGTCTTTTTAAAAATGGCGGGTGGGGAAGCAAAACTAATGCGTGATAGTGAGAAGGAGAGGAGATGTGTGAGAAAACGACTTTTTTTTCACTCGATCTGTCCAACTTATCACCTTACCGCCTCTAAAATGTAAATAAAACACTATAAAGAGTTTATATAATGTGTCATTACATACCTATTGGAAGGTTTGTGTCGAATTTGAATTGGGTTTTTAGGGCAGTGCTAAAGTGATCTTCAGAAGTAAACAGTGGCTTTGAAAGTCATGATGCTTGCAGTGATGACGCAAAAAATGCCTAGGTATCCCCCCCTTACCCCGTCACTGTCCATTTCTTGTTTTTAAACGATGAGAGAAGTGCTACACCTGGTGGAGAGAGATTGTAAGACAGAAATATTTGCTTTATGCGTGCTGTACGTTACAGCATGACACGTCACGATGTAACGGAGGGTCAGTTTTCTCTACTTTTCTCCAATACTATAGAGCCATTACCATGTCGATCAACGCTTGAATAGAAACTTAGTTCACACCCCAGATTTTGAAGTCAACACAGTAGCTACAGTCCCATTAGTTTTCTTTGTAGCCTCGTTTGAATGAGGCGCACATTTGTACGGAATGGGGTGAGTTTACGTTAGTGTTTGTAACACAATATTGAGAGCCTGTCTCTTCAGAGAGCATATTTATTTTGGGAGATATTACCTTTTCATTCAAGGATAAATATATTGTTTCAGGTGATAATAGAACATGTTTTGTTTAGTTACTTTTACCTCAACTAATGCAAGTCAAGCTAGCTTGCACTGCAGAGCAGCTAAAAGCTAGGCTAGGTTGAAGATACCGTTGTAGCTAGCAACCTCCACCTAACAATTATAATAAAAAACAAATGTCATTACCATCAAACTTAAATGGGAGGCAACAGTCATAATATAATTGGCTTAACAGCCAAAGTGTATTATCTAACATTACTGTTAAACTAGTACTTACTTATAGAAATGTGTAATTGTTTAGAAATTGCTAGCTATAAAGCCATCACCCGAAAACCACATTTTCATCTATTCAGTTTTTGTAACTTCCTGTTCTCCGACGGACTCTGGCTGGACTGAAGACCAGGCAAAGTAAAAAATAATAATAATAAAAAAAAATCTAAGTATCCACGGAACCTTCAACCGTAAGGGGGTGTTGTGTTTTCACTCCACTGTGGACGTCTCCATTGAAATGCATGACATCCTTTGCAATGTAACAGAGTGCTTATGGGTAATGTGAAAAAGGGTTAAGAAGCAGTAGTAATCTGTTCTATGTGCGCTATTTCTATGCTTCCTGTTCTGAAGTTTCGATTTTGCGTCTTTTACTTCTGGTTTTGTACACCAGCTTCAAACGGACGAAAATGAAATATTTTTGGTTCCTGAAAGTATATTTCACAGCGGTTTAAATGGGTCAGCGGTTTACATGGTACAATGATTCTCTACACTGTACTTGCTTGTTTTGTCACATAAACTAAAATTATGTGAACTATTCGAATTTTAGCAACCAGGAAATGGCGGAGCGATTTCCACATAGTGTGTCTTTAACAATTTCCATTAAAAAAAAAACATTTACAGGAAGAACTGTGCAGATACAAAGTCTGGTCACAGAATAAAATTGAGGGAGATTTTACCATTCTGTTACCAAATGTTGCATCTGCAAAGTTTATACTGTCTAAATTGTTCAAAGTAGTCATGGTGCATAGAGTTGTATGGTTTGTTAAAAATCGAAATCAATATTTTTTTTGTTTGGCGTACATTTTAAAGTGAAAAACCAGAGTGGAATTGCCCATAGTTAGCTATCTCACAGTACTTGGTGATTTAAATCTTCTCTGGGTTATCCCCATGAATGTTCCATTGTGTAAGGCTAGTGTAAGGTGAATCTGATGCCCTGCCTTCGGTAGCAATGGGGACAGTGGGATACTGCCCTGTAAGGGTGCTGTTCTATGTATGTTACAGTAAACCGAGATCATGACTCTCTGTGGTCCCTCCAGATTGCATTGCACTTAAGTTATTGCTTTGATTTGATGGCATTGTATGTACAGTTGAAGTCGGAAGTTTACATACGCTTAGGTTGGAGTCATTAAAACTTGTTTGTCAACCACTCCACAAATGTATTGTAACAAACTATCGCTTTGGCTAGTCGGTTAGGACATCTATTTTGTGCATGACACAAGTAATTTCTCCAACAATTGTTTCCAGACAGATTATTTCACTTATAATTCATTGTATCACAATTCCAGTGGGTCAGACGTTTACATACACTAAATTGACTGTGCCTTTAACTTCTCTAGGGTAGGGTGCAGCATTTGGAATTTTGGATGAAAAGCATGCCCAAATTCAACTGCCAGCTACTCATCCCCAGAAGATAAGATATGCATATTATAAAACACTCTGAAGTTTCTAAAACTGTTTGAATCATGTCTGTGAGTATAACAGAACTTATTTAGCACTCTCTTTTCAATGAGTTTTCATTGGGAAAACAGATTTCTA